>NC_141691.1:1391865066-1392325066 GCF_964263255.1 Lissotriton vulgaris
CTTTTGAAGGATGTATGGGCAAATTAATGTATCGGATCTTGCCCCTCAAGCTAGGTGTACTGTAAACTGTGTTTTAGAACAAAATTAGATCTTCCTAGCAGTGCTCCCACCCAGACCCTTACTAAAGCCAGTCGCAAAAATGTAGAAGACCCCCAATCAAATCTCAAAAAACGAGGCCTAGCAGAAAACTGGTGACAAAACTTACTTTGAAAGTAAAAGTAGGCCGAAGTACCCTAATTACCCATTACCCACCGTGGATTGCATTCAAACCACTTGCAAGCAACCAAGCAAAAGTAGCCATAGCCAGCATCGCTCCAAGACTCGAAATCCCCCCCACTCAAACACATGCAATAGAAATACTGCTAACCCTAACGAACGCTAAGTTAAGAATAGTGGCAAAGGCTTTCTTTAACTATGCCAAATCCCCCCTTTCCCACCATGGATTTTCTTCAAATGACTTGCAACCAAAATTACACATTCTCACGAGTGCTCTAAGACCCCAGAACTCAGTTTGAAAAATCTAGAACACCCCGAAACACATGCAATCCTGCTGCTAGGGCTAACCCTAACGAACCCTAAGTTACAAAAAGTGCCAAAACTAAAGGCTTTTCCGCGCGGATTTTGTCCCAACCACTTCTACCCGGTATTAGACCTTCCCAGGAATGCCCCAAGACCCGGCAACCCACCCGCCAAGAAGCGTAACACCCCCAAACAGGCCAAAAGCAAAATCTCATACTTGCAATATTTCTGGGCCTTCGGTCCAAACGCGCTGCGTAGCTAGGCCATAAGTCGGGGTTGGCACGACGGATTTCCTGAAAAGCAAATGCAATCAAGATTAGAGTGTCCCAGCAGTGCTCCCAGACCACGAAACTCACCCGCAAACAGACGGAACCCCCCCTAAGAGCACCTCAAAGGCAAGCAAGTCATCAAAAACACAAAAAAAATTCCGCCTGGGATTTGGTCCAAAACACTTTTATCCGGTATTAGAGCTTCCCAGCAATGGCCCCAGAGCCGTCAACCCAGGAGAAAACGAGTAGAAGACCCCCAAACAGCCAAAGAGCAAAAGTACAAAAATGGGGACTTAGTCACTTTTTCACAAATTTCCCAAATCACTCCGCGCGCACTCTGCAGCTAGGCCCTAAGTCCCCTCAGCCACCATGGATTTGCTTCAAACCTCTTGCAAAGTAAAGTATATATAGCCAGCAGTGCTCCCACACTACAAAACTCACCCACAAACACCAGGAAGCCCCCCAAACAGGCCCCCGAAAACGCTACATAGAGCAAAATGTCAGAAATAGCCCAAAAAAAAATCGGCCTGGATTTTGTCCCAACCACTTCTACCCGGTATTAGACCTTCCCAGGAATGCCCCAAGACCCGGCAACCCACCCGCCAAGAAGCATAACACCCCCAAACAGGCCAAAAGCAAAATCTCATACTTGCAATATTTCTGGGCCTTCGGTCCAAACGCGCTGCGTAGCTAGGCCATAAGTCGGGGTTGGCACGACGGATTTCCTGAAAAGCAAATGCAATCAAGATTAGAGTGTCCCAGCAGTGCTCCCAGACCACGAAACTCACCCACAAACACCAGGAAGCCCCCCAAACAGGCCCCCGAAAACGCTACATAGAGCAAAATGTCAGAAATAGCCCAAAAAAAAATCGGCCTGGATTTTGTCCCAACCACTTCTACCCGGTATTAGACCTTCCCAGGAATGCCCCAAGACCCGGCAACCCACCCGCCAAGAAGCATAACACCCCCAAACAGGCCAAAAGCAAAATCTCATACTTGCAATATTTCTGGGCCTTCGGTCCAAACGCGCTGCGTAGCTAGGCCATAAGTCGGGGTTGGCACGACGGATTTCCTGAAAAGCAAATGCAATCAAGATTAGAGTGTCCCAGCAGTGCTCCCAGACCACGAAACTCACCCACAAACACCAGGAAGCCCCCCAAACAGGCCCCCGAAAACGCTACATAGAGCAAAATGTCAGAAATAGCCCAAAAAAAAATCGGCCTGGATTTTGTCCCAACCACTTCTACCCGGTATTAGACCTTCCCAGGAATGCCCCAAGACCCGGCAACCCACCCGCCAAGAAGCATAACACCCCCAAACAGGCCAAAAGCAAAATCTCATACTTGCAATATTTCTGGGCCTTCGGTCCAAACGCGCTGCGTAGCTAGGCCATAAGTCGGGGTTGGCACGACGGATTTCCTGAAAAGCAAATGCAATCAAGATTAAAGTGTCCCAGCAGTGCTCCCAGACCACGAAACTCACCCGCAAACACCAGGAAGCCCCCCAAACAGGCCCCCGAAAACGCTACATAGAGCAAAATGTCAGAAATAGCCCAAAAAAAAATCGGCCTGGATTTTGTCCCCACCACTTCTACCCGGTATTAGACCTTCCCAGGAATGCCCCAAGACCCGGCAACCCACCCGCCAAGAAGCATAACACCCCCAAACAGGCCAAAAGCAAAATCTCATACTTGCAATATTTCTGGGCCTTCGGTCCAAACGCGCTGCGTAGCTAGGCCATAAGTCGGGGTTGGCACGACGGATTTCCTGAAAAGCAAATGCAATCAAGATTAGAGTGTCCCAGCAGTGCTCCCAGACCACGAAACTCACCCACAAACACCAGGAAGCCCCCCAAACAGGCCCCCGAAAACGCTACATAGAGCAAAATGTCAGAAATAGCCCAAAAAAAAATCGGCCTGGATTTTGTCCCAACCACTTCTACCCGGTATTAGACCTTCCCAGGAATGCCCCAAGACCCGGCAACCCACCCGCCAAGAAGCATAACACCCCCAAACAGGCCAAAAGCAAAATCTCATACTTGCAATATTTCTGGGCCTTCGGTCCAAACGCGCTGCGTAGCTAGGCCATAAGTCGGGGTTGGCACGACGGATTTCCTGAAAAGCAAATGCAATCAAGATTAGAGTGTCCCAGCAGTGCTCCCAGACCACGAAACTCACCCGCAAACACCAGGAAGCCCCCCAAACAGGCCCCCGAAAACGCTACATAGAGCAAAATGTCAGAAATAGCCCCAAAAAAAATCGGCCTGGATTTTGTCCCAACCACTTCTACCCGGTATTAGACCTTCCCAGGAATGCCCCAAGACCCGGCAACCCACCCGCCAAGAAGCATAACACCCCCAAACAGGCCAAAAGCAAAATCTCATACTTGCAATATTTCTGGGCCTTCGGTCCAAACGCGCTGCGTAGCTAGGCCATAAGTCGGGGTTGGCACGACGGATTTCCTGAAAAGCAAATGCAATCAAGATTAGAGTGTCCCAGCAATGCTCTCAGACCACGAAACTCACCCACAAACAGACGGAACCCCCCCTAAGAGCACCTCAAAGGCAAGCAAGTCATCAAAAACACAAAAATATTTCCGCCTCGGATTTGGCACAAACCACTTTTAGTGCTTCCCAGCAATGGCCCCAGACCCGTCAACTCACCTGCAAAGAGGTAGAACAACACCCCCACAAGTGCTGAGTCTTTCTTCATTGGGCGTAAACCAGCCCTCTGCTTTGATGGAAATAGGAGTCTGGAGGAGGAGGATAGAGGAGCATGTTCTTCTGAACTTGTGAACCTGAGGAATGCAGACTGCGGCACCTTCAAATAAATTAGCAAACAAGTGAAGACAGTTCTGCTGATGGGCTTGTTTTTGTGATTATCTGATTAAAGTTTGAATTATATTAACTGTGCACAACAAAGAAAGACAGACACACAGGAATAAAAGTGAATAAGGATGAAAAAGAAAGTTATTGATTCGTTGTCTCATTTTCAGGGCTCGAAGTCGGTATCACGGTCCAGGAATAAGAATAAGGCTTCGTCATCATACTCTGCGAATTCAGCCAGGGTGAGGTCAGTCACAGTGCCACCTGACAGAGTAGAAATTCCCTCATCTATGGTGCTGGCCACCTCCTCTTCATCCGGCACGCTCTCTCGTACTCTTATATCTGGTGGTATGAGGTGCTGATTCATCTTGATCATTGTTAACCTCTCCACATTTTTGGGCGAGAGGCGGCTCCGTTTGGGAGTTACAATCCCACCAGCCGCACTGAAAACCCGTTCAGAAGACACACTTGCGAGTGGGCAAGACAAGTAGTTTAAAGCCAGGTTGGTGAGCTGTGGCCACAATTCTTTTTTCCCATGCCAATACGCCAATGGGTCAGAATTAACATAGACCTCTGTGGAGTCATTCAGATAGTCCTTCACCATCGACTCAAGGTCCTCCTCCAAGGTTCCTCCACTTTGCGTAGCTCTTGCTGTGCCTCTGACCTTTTGAGAACCAAACCCACGCAGAGCTAGCCAATCCTCTTCAGCCTCCAATGTTTCTGTTGTCTTTCGTGCAGATGATCCGGTTGCCGGTGTCTTTAACGGCTGAGAGGTCACTTGTGCCACAGCCACAGGTGCAGAAGTGGATTGTTTTGACTGGGGATGGCCTGCTGATGTACTGCCATTTCCTTCAATTTCCAGCCGTTCTGTTTCAAACTTCTTGGCTGACAAGGCTAGCCAACGTTTGTACTTTGTAACATCTTCATCAGCAAAAGGAAAGAATGCTCTGCCTGCCAGCGCCTTTTTGTAGCGTGGATCCAGAATAGTAGCACAAATGTAATGCTGTTCTAAGTGGATCTTTTGAAGACGTTCATCACCTTGTAGGAGCTCTAATAATTTCTCAGCCAGAAGCAAAGAGTCTTTCTTTTTGTCATCTTTTCGAAACACAGAACACACCTCCTTCAGTTGGTCCTCCAGCATGTACAACAATGGGATAGCTTTTCCCAAATTAGAGTCCTCCTTGCTGACTGCACGTGTGAAGACCTCAAAAGGACGAAGCATGCGTGTTAGGCTTTCAACTATGTTCCATTGCGGCCCACCCATCCTCAGCTCCTCTATACCCTCTTTCAAGAAATATTGATCGAGTTGCGTATACTGCTCATACAGACGCTCAAGCATGTAGAAGGTTGAGTTCCAACGTGTTACCACCTCCTGGATGAGTGCTTTCACTGGCATTTGACATTGATATAGCATGCTCCTCAGCTGCTTGCGGGCCTTAAAAGAATGCCTGAAATGCTTGCAAATTTTTCGGCAGTTCTCCAATACACTGTACGCTGCACTGCGTTTATTACCCAAGAATTTTTGGACAACCAGGTTTATACAGTGCGCCAAACACGGCACTCTGAAATAGTAACCGTCCCTCATGGCCTTAACTATATTGGAGCCATTGTCCGTGGAAACATAACCAACCTTGCGTTTTAGTGGGGACAGACAGTTAAGGACCTTTGTGTTAAAGACATCCAAAATGTTTTCTGCTGTGTGACGTTTCTCCAAACCAAACATGGCTAGTGTTGCATGTTTCCGAGCACCTTTAAAAACAATGTTAGTGTCAACACCTGAGTTTAGCTTTGCTTTAGCCCCTGAAAAAGAGACCCAGTGTGCAGTGATGCACATGTAATCAGCGCCTGCGCCACTGGTCCACATGTCTGTTGTCAGATGTATAGTGTGAACAGCACTCTTCTGCAAAGCTGCCCCAATCACCTTCAGAACATCTTCATGTAGTGCTGGAACCGCAACTCGGGCAAAATAGAACCGGCTAGGAACCTTCCATTTAGGGCAGAGCGCTGTCACTAATTCTAGAAAACCAACCCCTTCTACAAAAGAAAAAGGGAGAAGGTCCAGAGCTAGCATTTTAGCCAGCTTAGTGTTATACAGACGGGTCATTGGGTGGTTGCGTTCATATTGCGCTTCTGTAAACAACATCTTTTTAATGTTGCCCTGGACCAATGATTTACGGGATGATGATGATCTCTTCGACCCAGTTACGCTCGCTGATGAACTTTTCCGCATTGATGTCTCACTCTCTCCCACACTCTTAGTGTGGCTCCCATGGGGTGTGCTGCTGACATGGGAACTGGGTGTAAGTGAAGTGTTTGAATCGTCTTCTTCTACCTCCTCGTCATCAGCAGATGACAAATCAACGTTTTCATTACGTGCAATTCCGGCTTTCTTGACCGCCTCTAGGTGCGGAAACCATTCGACAGCGTGCCTTCTCTCAAGATGACCTCTCTGGCCTCCGGTACCATAGTTAGAACCAAGCTTACCACGACTAAATCGAAGCTTACAAAGGCTACAAATGGCTACGTTTTCCTTTTTTGGGCAAACACTAAAGAAGTCCCAAACTGGAGACTTGAAATGTCTTCGGGGGCCGGAGGAGGCGGCGATACTGGTGGTGGTGGTCCTGCTGCTAATGACAGATGAAGTGGAGGATGTGGATTGCCGAACTTCAGTACGTTTTGCACTTTCACCACCACGAATTGAGGTCGAGGACGAGGTGGGTACCTTCTTGCGAAGAAATATGGAAGCGGTAGGTTTTGGTGTACTACTTAACTCCAAATCTAATGATTCCATTTCCATTGCCTCCTCGCCGACATCATCATCACGCTCAGCAGCTTCTCGGGATAGGGTCAAAATGTCTCTTTGCTGCATGCCCAGTGGGGCTGCAGTGACCTTTGTGATGACTGGCTCGTCGTCATCGTGAGAGGCTTCATCACCAGCAGTATCTGTCACTTCTTGTTGAGCCTCATCACACTCCATAGGTTTGAGTTTTTGGACGACCTTCCTTTTACGCTTAGGAGGTACCGGTGTCAGATCATGGTGTGCCTCTGCCTCACTGTCAGACCGCAGTTGTGGTTCCCAAGACAGATCACTTGCACCAGAACGAGGTGGGCTTGAAGAAGATGTAGACACCCCCCTTGATCTTTTCCTTGCTAGGGATGTGGAAGACAATGAATGATCATCAGGAGGAGTGGCTTCCAATGATACCTCAGCTTCATTGTCGATTTCCAAATGTGCCCCTACTTCGGGAGGAACAACTATTGTGGGCACTTGTGAACGTCCATGCACCTTTGCTTGCGCATCTCCTTTTGCTGCCTCTCCTTCCACATGTACTTGGGCGTGTACTTGCACATGGTGTTGTTGTTGCGGCTGTGGTTGTTCAACACTTGTCAGATGAGTTACAACAACCTGTGTTGATTCAGGGACATTGCTGCTACTTTCTTGCGATGAGCCAACATCACTGGTCGATGGTGATTGGAGAAGTACACTGACTGCCTCTGAAGCACTCAAGGGCTTTGACTTAAGTTGGCGTGGTGGTGGAGGCACTGAACCCAATGGAGCAGGGGTGCTGCTCTCAGGTTGGTCCCCAGCAGATCCTGCTGCTGCAGGCGTACTTTTTTTTTTGCTCCCAAAAAAAGTGGCGGGTGGCACACCAGCCTCCTTGGTAACTTGCTTCTTCTGCTCCTTACTAGCAACTTTCTTGCTAGAGGAGCTACCGAGAACTTTCTTTGGGGCCATCTTCTTCAGAGCAGGTCAGACAGCAGGCCGCAGTTGCACGAATTGTAGAGTTGTCTGAGGCCAGACGTGACGTCGCGTGACGTTATGCTGCACACACACACCGCTGCAGGACTTCTTCCTGGCACTGGTGGTTCTCTTGAGTCTTGTGCACCTAAAAAAAATGGAAGACAGAGGAACATCAGTTCAGTTATAGAGCACAAAAAAATCGAAAAACACTGCAAAATCAGCACAATCCCAATCCATCCATGCCCTCCATAATGTTTAAATTCAAGACAACCCACAGAAATACTAGGCCCATGCAAGACTCACTACCCCTGGGCATAAATAAAGGTTGAAAAGTAGGCAAAATGGTTGGAGGCCTAACAACAAAGCCTGCATTCAAAATGGCCACTTGCCTGCCAGCACATGGCCAGTGCCTGTAGCTGCACTCAAAATGGCCACCAGCCACATGGCATGTCCCTCCCCATGAACACCCCCAAAAATCGAAAAACACTGCAAAATCAGCACAATCCCATTCCATCCATGGCCTCCATGATGTTTAAATTCAAGACAGCCCACAGAAAGACTAGGCCCATGCTAGACTCAAATACCCCTGGTGAAAAGGCCACAAGTACAGGCCCAAAAATCGAAAAACACTGCAAAATGAGCACAATCCTATTCCATCCATGGCCTCCATGATGTTTAAATTCAAGACAGCCCACAGAAAGACTAGGCCCATGCTAGACTCAAATACCCCTGGTGAAAAGGCCACAAGTACAGGCCCAAAAATCGAAAAACACTGCAAAATGAGCACAATCCTATTCCATCCATGGCCTCCATGATGTTTAAATTCAAGACAGCCCACAGAAAGACTAGGCCCATGCTAGACTCAAATACCCCTGGTGAAAAGGCCACAAGTACAGGCCCAAAAATCGAAAAACACTGCAAAATCAGCACAATCCTATTCCATCCATGGCCTCCATGATGTTTAAATTCAAGACAGCCCACAGAAAGACTAGGCCCATGCTAGACTCAAATACCCCTGGTGAAAAGGCCACAAGTACAGGCCCAAAAATCGAAAAACACTGCAAAATGAGCACAATCCTATTCCATCCATGGCCTCCATGATGTTTAAATTCAAGACAGCCCACAGAAAGACTAGGCCCATGCTAGACTCAAATACCCCTGGTGAAAAGGCCACAAGTACAGGCCCAAAAATCGAAAAACACTGCAAAATGAGCACAATCCTATTCCATCCATGGCCTCCATGATGTTTAAATTCAAGACAGCCCACAGAAAGACTAGGCCCATGCTAGACTCAAATACCCCTGGTGAAAAGGCCACAAGTACAGGCCCAAAAATCGAAAAACACTGCAAAATCAGCACAATCCTATTCCATCCATGGCCTCCATGATGTTTAAATTCAAGACAGCCCACAGAAAGACTAGGCCCATGCTAGACTCAAATACCCCTGGTGAAAAGGCCACAAGTACAGGCCCAAAAATCGAAAAACACTGCAAAATCAGCACAATCCCATTCAATCCATGGCCTCCATGATGTTTAAATTCAAGACAACCCACAGAAATACTAGGCCCATGCAAGACTCACTACCCCTGGGCATAAATAAAGGTTGAAAAGTAGGCAAAATGGTTGGAGGCCTAACAACAAAGCCTGCATTCAAAATGGCCACTTGCCTGCCAGCACATGGCCAGTGCCTGTAGCTGCACTCAAAATGGCCACCAGCCACATGGCATGATGTCCCTCCCCATGAACACCTCCAAAAATCGAAAAACACTGCAAAATCAGCACAATCCCATTCCATCCATGGCCTCCATGATGTTTAAATTCAAGACAGCCCACAGAAAGACTAGGCCCATGCTAGACTCAAATACCCCTGGTGAAAAGGCCACAAGTACAGGCCCAAAAATCGAAAAACACTGCAAAATCAGCACAATCCCATTCCATCCATGGCCTCCATGATGTTTAAATTCAAGACAGCCCACAGAAAGACTAGGCCCATGCTAGACTCAAATACCCCTGGTGAAAAGGCCACAAGTACAGGCCCAAAAATCGAAAAACACTGCAAAATCAGCACAATCCCATTCAATCCATGGCCTCCATGATGTTTAAATTCAAGACAACCCACAGAAATACTAGGCCCATGCAAGACTCACTACCCCTGGGCATAAATAAAGGTTGAAAAGTAGGCAAAATGGTTGGAGGCCTAACAACAAAGCCTGCATTCAAAATGGCCACTTGCCTGCCAGCACATGGCCAGTGCCTGTAGCTGCACTCAAAATGGCCACCAGCCACATGGCATGTCCCTCCCCATGAACACCCCCAAAAATCGAAAAACACTGCAAAATCAGCACAATCCCATTCCATCCATGGCCTCCATGATGTTTAAATTCAAGACAGCCCACAGAAAGACTAGGCCCATGCTACTCTCAAATACCCCTGGTGAAAAGGCCACAAGTACAGGCCCAAAAATCGAAAAACACTGCAAAATCAGCACAATCCCATTCCATCCATGGCCTCCATGATGTTTAAATTCAAGACAGCCCACAGAAAGACTAGGCCCATGCTAGACTCAAATACCCCTGGTGAAAAGGCCACAAGTACAGGCCCAAAAATCGAAAAACACTGCAAAATCAGCACAATCCCATTCAATCCATGGCCTCCATGATGTTTAAATTCAAGACAACCCACAGAAATACTAGGCCCATGCAAGACTCACTACCCCTGGGCATAAATAAAGGTTGAAAAGTAGGCAAAATGGTTGGAGGCCTAACAACAAAGCCTGCATTCAAAATGGCCACTTGCCTGCCAGCACATGGCCAGTGCCTGTAGCTGCACTCAAAATGGCCACCAGCCACATGGCATGTCCCTCCCCATGAACACCCCCAAAAATCGAAAAACACTGCAAAATCAGCACAATCCCATTCCATCCATGGCCTCCATGATGTTTAAATTCAAGACAGCCCACAGAAAGACTAGGCCCATGCTAGACTCAAATACCCCTGGTGAAAAGGCCACAAGTACAGGCCCAAAAATCGAAAAACACTGCAAAATCAGCACAATCCCATTCCATCCTTGGCCTCCATGATGTTTAAATTCAAGACAGCCCACAGAAAGACTAGGCCCATGCTAGACTCAAATACCCCTGGTGAAAAGGCCACAAGTACAGGCCCAAAAATCGAAAAACACTGCAAAATCAGCACAATCCCATTCCATCCATGGCCTCCATGATGTTTAAATTCAAGACAGCCCACAGAAAGACTAGGCCCATGCACCACTCACTACCCCTGGTCAAGGCCCCAACAACAGGTCAAAAATCGAAAAACACAAAATTTTACAAAAAAAAAAAATCGAAAAACACAGAAAAATCAGCACAATCCCAATTCATCTATGGCCTCCATGATGTTTAAGTTCAAGACAACCCACAGAAAGAATCAGTCCACCCACCACTGAGTACCCCTGGGGAAAAGGCCCCAAAACAGCCCAAAAATCGAAAATCCCAAAATTTTAGTTGCAGCAACTGTAATGCCCCAAACAAACTTACTTGTAAAATTTCTAATCCAACAGTGATCCAAAGAAAGTCAAAAAGGCCTCAAATCCAAAGATCCAGCAGCATCCACAAAAAGTAATCCTTCCAGGTCCACATCCGAATGAAAAGTGACCAGGAGATGGACAAAGCACTGGGAGGAGCCTGCTGAACAGGAACAGGAAGTTGAAGACTATGGGGCACTTCCTTCCTCCCACCCCCCTGCCCCCCTCCCCAAAATGGACTCCTCGCTAAAAAAGTGCAGGCAAATGTCAAACTAAGGAGTTATTCACATAAAAATCATAATTTCTAGAAGGTTTATGCTGCTTGCTGGTGGATTTCTTGTGCAGAATTGCAAATTTATATTTTCGCTCGCCGCATCTCAAATCTCGCAATTGCGAAGTACCGCGAGACGTGATCTCGCCGTACTCGCGTTGACAAACTATCGCTGGCAAGCCGCGATGACGTAATCGCGCTCGCAAATTCCCGCGGGAACACACAGCAAGATCCAAAATGGCGCAGCACTCGCAAACTATCGAAAAAAACAACTCGGCAAACGATGATAAACGCCGCGCGCCGCAAAAATTGTATCACCAACGCCGCGCGCCGCCAAAAAAATCCGCTGCGTGCGAATTTGCGGATTTTGCTGGAAATCCGCAAATCTCGCGGATTGCGGATTTCCCGAAAATCCGCAAAATCCGCGAGCGGAACGGATTTTCCGCCCACGCTTAATTCCGATACGTCTTCCTGGGGTTTCTGACGACAGGCCGTTACTATCGACCAGTCCACTTTCTTTTCTGGGATGAGGGTTTTTAGTTTCTGCACAATTTTGTCTGGGAGTTCTAAAATGGGTTTCAAAGGCTTCTGTCCAGGTTCTCGTTGTCTATCTCTGCCATCGAGTTGTGACCAGGTATGTCTAAACAGCTCAAGGTGGTCGACTTTCCGGATTTGCTTCCACACATCAGCTGGCAGACATAACCCGAAAAACAAATCGATGTCGGCTAGGGTCATAACCGTTGAACCTAAGGCTGTACCTAGTTCGGTATAGAAGGCAGTGGGGTTTTTACGTAAATCGGGCAGAGATTTTCGGAACGTCAGGATATCTTGCCGATCCCATGGCTGGTAGACCCAGTTGTACACTACCCTCCCTCTTGCATCTTGGTGGTTGACGTCATTGTGTGTTCCTAGACCTCGTGGGGGAACCCAGTAGGGGGAAGCCTCTCTTATCGGCATCATGGTGCTAGCTTGTTCTGTTCGTGGTTCGGTCGCTATAGGTGTCGTAGGTTTAGCTTCCGACTCTTGTTCAGTGAGGTGGCGGAAAACCTCAAGCGTACGCGTGAGGAGGTCCGTCACGTCACACTCGCCCTCATCCCCGATATCGACCTTTCTATACAGAGTCGTTAGGCTCTCGGGACCTTTGTCTCGATATCGGTCCTCATATGCATTCAGGGCATGTTAACATAATCGTACAGCAAAGTGCCGTCTGTGGCTCCCAGCATATGAGTTGAACATATCCGTGATGTGTTCCTCACTCTCTTTTCTCTCTACTAGTGTCCTTACTATCTTGTCAATCCCTGCTCGCTCATCTTTGCTCAACCTGTTCGTTCTTGTGGAATCTGTCTTTCGAGCCTCAGGGTCATCTAACATTGTAGCTTGTGCTGTATCTAGTACAAGGGGTTCGGCCGGCGCGGAGGCCATGGGGACCGAACCTCTGGTACTACTCTTGCTTGTGCTTGGGGGCAACGGGTGCTGTGCTAAAGGTTGGGAAGGGGCATATGGAGGGGGCATGTAGATGATCGGAGGACCTAACAAAAGATCATCGTTGGCTCGCTGTTTTGAGGGTAATTCAGGGTAGAGCGTAGAGGGTGTTCTAACCGGACACTGACTCGATGTTTCGGATTCTTGTTTCCGTTTGGCTTCCTCTCTCTCCTTAATCTCCTCAATCTCTTCTTCTAATTGGCGCCGCCAAGAAAACAGCATTCAAGGACCGGTTGGACAACAACGCACACAACTGCAAGGAACTCTTCAACATCGTGAAAGAGCTTTCCAACCCCAGCGCAGGAAACAACGACATCACCCCATCGCAAGACCTCTGCAACTCCCTCGCTTCATACTTCCACAACAAGATCGCGGACATACACAACAGCTTCAACAACCAACCAACGCACACCATGACCGAACAACCACCCCCCACCACCACCCTCCACGCCTGGACCCCGATCAGCACCGAAGACACCATCCGCACGATGAACTCCATCCACTCCGGATCACCGACCGACCCCTGCCCTCACCACGTCTTCAACAAGGCCGACGCTGTCATCGCACCCCACCTGCGAGACATCATCAACACATCCTTCGACACCACCATCTTCCCTGAGAGCTGGAAACACGCCGAACTCAGCGCTCTACTCAAGAAACCAACAGCAGACCCCACCGACCTCAAGAACTACCGCCCCATCTCGCTCCTCCCGTTTCCAGCCAAAGTCATCGAGAAGACCGTCAACAAGCAGATGGCCGCCTTCCTCGAGACGAACGGATCCCTCGACCCCTCACAGTCCGGCTTCCGAACCAATCACAGCACCGAGACCGCCCTCATCGCCGCCACCGATGACATCCGAGCCCTGATGGACAATGGAGAAACAGCGGCCCTCATCCTCCTAGACCTCTCCGCGGCATTCGACACGGTCTGCCACCGCACCCTAGTACAGCGCCTCAGCAACATCGGAATCCAGGACAAGGCGCTGGAATGGATCATCTCCTTCCTCGACGGAAGAACACAGAGAGTCCGCCTACCACCGTACAAATCAGAGGCCTCCGAAGTCATCTGCGGCGTCCCTCAAGGATCATCTCTGAGCCCCACCCTCTTCAACGTCTACATGAGCCCCCTCGCGGCCATCGTACGCAAACACAACCTCAGCATAATCTCCTACGCCGACGACACCCAGCTGATCCTCTCCCTGACCAACGACCCCACCGCCGCCAGAGCCAACCTGCACGAAGGGATGAAAGAGGTAGCCGAGTGGATGACGACCAGCCGCCTGAAACTGAACTCGGACAAGACGGAGGTCCTCATCCTGGGCCCCTCACCCTCCGCCTGGGACGACTCCTGGTGGCCTCCCACCCTGGGCACCGCACCCAAACCGACAGACCATGCACGCAACCTGGGCTTCATCCTGGACTCCTCCCTCTCCATGACCAGGCAAGTCAACAACGTCTCCTCGGCGTGCTTCAACATCCTACGCATGCTACGGAAGATCTTCTGGTGGATCCCCACCGAGACCAGGAAGACCGTCACCCAGGCCCTCGTCACCAGCCGACTGGACTACGGCAACGCCCTCTACGCCGGTACCACCGCCAAGCTCCAGAAGAGACTCCAGCGGATCCAGAACGCCTCAGCCAGACTCATCCTCGACATCCCACGAACCAGCCACATCTCCGGACATCTGAGAGACCTTCACTGGCTCCCCGTCAACAAAAGAATCACCTTCCGCCTCCTCACCCACGCACACAAAGCCCTACACGACCAAGGCCCGAGCTACCTCAACAGCCGAGTCAACTTCTACGCTCCCAAACGCCACCTCCGATCAGCCAACCACGCCCTCGCCGCCGTCCCCCGCATCCGAAGAGCGACTACAGGAGGAAGGTCCTTCTCCTACATGGCCGCCAAGACCTGGAACTCCCTCCCGACCGACCTGCGCCTGACCCAAGACCACCTCTCCTTCAGGAAGAAGCTGAAGACCTGGCTGTTCGAGCAGTAGCGCCCCCCCCCCCCCCCCCCAGCGCCTTGAGACCCTACGGGTATGTAGCGCGCTTTATAAGTGTCATTGATTGATTGATTAATTTCCTAGCAGCTAGGTGGGCTGCCTTTCGTAGCTCTTTCTCTAATCTAATTTCATTTCTCTTTTTACGTTGTTCCGTTTCTTTGCACCACATGCCAAGACTATCAAGCATAGTGGGCGTTGTCTTGTTGTTACAAAGGGCTGTTTCTAGCGCGCTTATCTTATCCTCATCGAAGGATCCTATCAGTGGCCACTGACTTTTCTGATCCTTTTTTGTATATTTATGCCATAATTTACTATAGGCTATGGCGATCAATCCATGCTTCATGAACATGTCCTTATTAGGGGTGCCTTCCAGAGGAGCTGGATGGTTCATCTCTAATAAGCGGTCCGGGCTGAACCAACTACCAATCAGTGGGGAGAAGATAGGCATGACAAGTTACAAAGGGGACAAAAGTCTGCACTACCTATCTTATCACCGCTTGCAAAGACTAGACAGAATATTTCTATTCTTCGTTATTTGCAGGCAGAGAACACCTCCAAAGAACCAATATCGAACAGTCAATGTTCGGACAATCAAACAATCAATGGGGAGAATAATAGGCACGACGGGTTACAAAGGGGACAAAAGTCTGCGTTACCTACTTTTCACTACCTGTAAAGAGAGAATCTGTTCTTCTCCGTTTGCGGACATGTAAAATCTGCAAGGTGGTCCTCTCCAGAGGAGACCCAAATAAAAAATACTCATGTGGAACAGCTAGCATGAGGAAGCACTTGCAGACACGCCATCCTGTCAACTTTTCACGAGAGGAGATGAGAAGGTTACAAGAAAATGCTCCTTCACCACCAGCTGTTCCAAGCACATCTGGGACAACACTGTATACTTCAACTTCACCACCAGATATACGTCCCCAATTTGGAACAGTGAGGATGAATTGCGTACAATTATCTAATTGCTTATGGAGAACAATCAGTGGACCTTGTTTGTCATGCTATCAACAACCATAGTTGCTAGTTTTATTTCTCCTCATAGTTTTTGGTTCTGTTCTTCCTGTTTACATTTTTCCCCTTTTTAACCCCCCACCCCCAAATCAAACAAATCGTTCAGAAAAACAAAAAAAAATACCAATCTACATAACAAAAAAAAAATTATTTCCAGAATTACCTACTCTGGTTAAAAAAGAGCTAAACTTGTATGCTAGTGTGTGAAAGTTTAAATGAGTGTATGTGTAGTGCAAGAATGCATTTGTGATGTGTGGTGAATGAATACGTGCAGAACTATAAGGAAGTGCTGCAGCATGACACTGTAAAGTGTTTAGCTACAGCATGCTGTGGTACTTCCGAAGCACAGGGATGCAACATATGTACATAAATATGTTGCAAGTCTGTGCTTCCCTCTGCACAGCTGCTTAAACTACAGCCATGTGGTGACACAGGCACCCTTGCATCATGGTGCAAGGCTGTCCGTGTCATGCGGAGATTGCTTTGGTGCAGGAAGGGACACCTTTCTGCACAATAACAATCAGTAAAGGCATTTTTCTTCTTAAATATATGCTGTGCATTGTAGCATATATTGAAAGACAAAAAAAGAGGAGAAGTGAAAACAATTCTCCTTGTTGTGCTTTCTCTACACCAATTGGAGGATGGTGCAGCATTCTCAAACATGACTAGATTCACGATTGTTGATAAGACTGGACCTATGTCTTGTTCTTTGAGTGTTCTGTGCAAACACGCACAGCAAAACCTATAGAACGCCTTTTCAACGCAAAGTGCTGTGTATGATGAGATTATATTTAAATGGAAAACAAAAGGTATACAGAATGTCTTTTCCTCAACTTGTAAATAAGAAAGAGAGTTAATGGCTAGGCCAATTCTTATTATAGGAGTACATTTCTGTACTGCTAACAGAGAACAAGATACATTTATAAGTACTTATGTTTTAGAAAACTTATAGCACATATTTATATATGACTGAAGAGCAGGGTGGGTCCTACTGTGACATGTGCAAAAACACTAAGGGCCAGATGTAGGTAGGCGTTTACCGGGTGGTAACGGCCGAATTCGGCCGTTACCGACCGGTTAGAGCAATTTGACATGTAGGTCCCTGTATTTTACAGACTCGGTAAATTTACCGATAGGTAAATTTACCGAGTATGTAAAATACCGAGTTGGTATCATTACGGATTCCGGTAAATTGGTATGTAGGTGGGACTCTTCTGAGTCCCACAAGCAGTACAAAATCGGTATTTTACCATCAAATACTACTTGATGGTAAAATACCGTTTCTGGTGTGCATGCACATGTGTGCATGCACACCTATGCCATATGACAGGCAGACCTGCCCTTAGGGCAGGTATGCCTGCCACATGGCACCCGAGCCTCTTTTGGGGGTGCCAGAGGGTGTCAAAGTGACACCCCCTGCACCCTTGTGACAGTCGGTATTTTCCGATGTGGTAAATACCGACCGGTAAATGCCCAATCAATCCTATGGGCTTCAAAGCCCATAGGAATGAATGGGCATTAACTGGTCGGTATTTCCCGCATCGGAAAATACCGACTGTTTCCGATTCGGTAATTGCACATCTGCATTTACCTACATCTCGGTACTTTTATTTTCCGACCTCTGAAATACCGAGTCGGTATGACTCGGTATTTAAGCGGTCGGAAAATAAAATTTACCTACATCTGGCCCTAAGTGAGGTGCTTTAAGTTAATATAGTTTTATTTCTTAAAATTCTAAAATTACCAGTACCTACAAGACCACCATATGACTCTATTGTGTACTATACCATTTATCTTGCAGACAGGTGCTCTGAAGCTGTCTCCTATTTGATACTTGTCTGCAATGGAATTCTCTGGCACAAATCTAGTCCATTCATCTTCCTTTTTTTCAACTGTGTGGAAACACAGTCCATTGTGCATTTTAAGACTTACTTAAACCAACCTCAGCAGTAATACATCTAAACAATGCTGCACATTTTATTCATTTGTTTTTTATAATGTAAAATATAGTAAATTCCATATTTTAAAATTACGATCTGTGAAAGAAAAGAAAAAATAGTTATAATATGTAATAATACATTTTTAACAGCACAGCATAATTTTAACATTTTACAAAGTAATTCCTTTGCCTTTTTTGCTGTCCTCAGAATATATTGAATTTCACTAGAAACAATGATTTCGATCGTACTCATCACATAACAGAGGGCAAAAAAAAACCCAATCAATTATATTGTTGAAAAAAAACAATCCATCCTCAGTAAAATACCGGATAATACAAATCACATATATATAAAATAGTTACTGCTAAGAACATTTTATAACTGAAATTTATAAACACTGTAAATGTTGTCGGTTGAAAATATACACCGAGACAATGTGCAAGAAAAAGTCCATAATTCAAACATATACCTTTCCTTGAGGGCAAATGGTATTTTTGCACTCTTTTTTATGTAAATTGTCCAATGGTAATCCTATTAAATCATAATAATAAATTCCTCAGAGGCTCAATTATCTTCCTAAAACTTTCGCTTTAAAAATATTAAGTAGGAATTCGTTAGTTTGCTGGGCAAACGTTGTTTAAAATCCAACTGAGCATTATTACATAGTGTCCAGCCTTTGTCACATTTTAGATAGGCAGTGTAATGTCCAGATGTTGTGGAAGGACCGTCATGGAAATTTTTGCTACTGCTACAAAAGTCCTTCCTGATATTGTTAGTTGAGTGGCTACAAAATGTTTTATTAAAGTGTCCAATTTTCTTCCGTCAGCTGTACAACGTTGCATCATTAAAATTATATATTGTCCATATCTTTGTAAAAATAATGTTGATAACATTTTAAAAAACAGAAACATGCATACTTTTCAATCTAGAATGTTGTCAAACAGCCAATCATTTCTTTTCTTTTTTCAAAACTGCAGCTTATCCACCATTTTAGAAAAATCCTACTTCTCAAACTGGCATTTCACATGCAGACAGCTTTTGAGTGCATACAGACCTCCTTTCAAGATGTTTACTGTGGGACACAGCTATATTTTCTGGAGCCAAAGGTATGCAGAAAACAAAGGCATTGACAAAGACCTAGCTTTGCCAAATGTAGACATTAAATGGATTGGACAATGAGGGTTAAAGTGGCACCAATTGATGCCATTGGTTAAATCCTTTTTGCATCTCCAACACCCTGACCTCATAATTGTGCACTGGGGTGGCAATGACCTAGGCACTTTGACTGGGGTAGGTCTGGAAATGCTCATGAAGGACACCTTTGGAGAATTGATGTCACTTTTCTCCCAAACTACCTTTGTCTATTCTAACATATGCCAAAGGCAGAAATGGAACTGGTCCAATCAATTTTGTCGGTATCAAACAGGGGGAATAGGGGTGGACGATTTTTGAGTGGGGTCCAATGTACTCGTCCTGAGAAGCAGCTACCAATAAAGTTGTACAGAGTTCCCCAGGGGGAGCTAAAGAATTTTAGCTCAGCCTTTCTTCTCTCTCACTCAATAAAAAAGTGGGGGTTGAGTGCATGGTGTAGACCCTTTTCAGAATGTAAGGATACCTCACACAGGCTAACGGCAGGACCACAACTGTAGTCCCAGCCGATGACCGTCCAGCGTCATCATCGGTATCCTGCTCCTACGACAGGCTGGCGGTGCAATGCCCGTCGGGCAGCAAGAGAAGCTGCACTTTGGCGGAGATCTTCTATTCCGAGCCAACGGGTGTGTGGGTGTGAGGGGCCTATAAAAAAGTGCAATAGTGAGCGTGGTGGTGTGTCTTTAAAAAAAGTCAGTAGAGTCCTAAAATAGAGAGGATTTTATTGGTCAGGCTCACTGCTTTAGTAAAAAAGTGAAGGGGTATTAAGGAGTGGTGAACAATGAGACCAAACCTTTATTCAACCCTTATTGTGGAAACGGTCAACATGTTTCTCGCCCTAAGGGCGATTCATCAGGACCTTGTGCTCATATGATTGCTAGCATCCCCCAAGATTGGGAGGACACTGGTATACGACCTGTATAGTGTCGTTCGCAAATGATTCCTTAAGACGGACCTCCTGAAAGAATGAAGAAAAACAAGCAAACAAACAATGATGTCAAAAGTAAATCATTTTTGTGCCTATATCCAGGGTGTCGGCGGATACGTGCCCAGTGGTTAACGTTCCGTTTAGGTGGTGGCAGGGTCGGGTAGTGCTGTGAGTGAGAGTTGTTTAGAAATGTGTAAACATATATATACAGTGCGCCTAGGTGAGCCACTCTGCATAGTGCTGCCATGCTGCATCGCTATAGCATGCATCTAAGTGAAGGCGTCGTATTCTCGCCTGAGTATTTGTACAGGGAAGTGGTGCATCCTCATTTAGGCGAGCGGTGAATTTCACCAATAGTAGAATATTTGTATAAGCATTTGTAGGCTAAGGTTTGAGCCGCAAACGCTGAAAAAGCCGCACAGTAAAAACCATTAGAGGTAATTTGATGTGATATTGACACTCTGTAACTGAGTAAATTCAACGCTGGCGGGGAGATCGTGTGTCCCAGCGAGGAAACATTAATTAAATAAACAAGTTAAGCAAATCAACATGCCATGCTGGACGTGTGCGTCTGAGAAAACGCGTGCGTCTAAATAAACGCCAGTTTAAGAGTCACTATCCCACTTACCCGTAGGAATTCCTGTTAAAAGCCTCACACGCTGTCCAGGTGGGGCCAGCAGCGATTGAGGAATTCCTATGAGGAAAGTAGCGTGTTTTAGCGGGATCGTTGGGGAAAACGTATCAGGCCGGTAACCCAATACCGTAAGTGGGCTAGCTGCGTGTGTAAGCAGGAAGCAGGCTGCCCATCAGACCCCAGATCCCCACCTTACCTCAGACGTCGCTGGTGGCAGGCTTCTCTACACCTACCCCTCCCACTGGAATTCCGGTGGCTGGACAGCTGGCACCGTAGTACGGCAAGGTCCAGTGTTGATAAGGGAGAGTGAAGCGCGCGCAGGGGGTGTGTCACTCCAGTTGCTGGGTTACGGCGCTCGGGAGTAGAAACCAAGGAGGGGTTGGTTGAGGATAGCGCGGACCTAGTCAGAATAAACCGGCGCCATCTTTGAATGGGTTTGGAAGGCTCGCAAAGCATGTATAGGGCACTTGGGAGTGGACAACTAGTCCAGGATGATAATAATAATGACACTCTAGACGGTTTAGCCCTGGCATGCGCGAGTGTAGAGCATTGGAGGCATGGCCGGAGAATGTGCTGAGGCCAACTCAGAATGGGTTTAAAAATTATATATACATCTAGTGGGGCATGTATTGAGGTGCTTGGGAATGGATAACTAATCCAGATAAATGGTGACCAAGGGGTGAGTATCGCCCTGGCGTGCGTGAGTCATAAGCAAGGGAAGAGCTGGAGATAGCACTGCCCAAGTCATACAACACGGAGGCCATCTATAGATGGGTATGGAAGTGCAGCCAGGCATGTTGAGACATTAGTAATTGGACAACTGGTCCAGATTGATCACTATCTGGCGAGTGTCGCCCAGGGCACCCCATCATTCAGTCCCAAATCGTCGCTCTGAAGCCGGTGTATCCATCTCTGTTCATATCTGAACAGGGCTTGTTGGTTCAGGTTCGGTAAAGACTCGATGACAGTCCATCGAATGTTCTCTGGAGAGTGATTGTTGTCCTTGCAGTGTTCGTACAGCTTTGTGTGTGTTTTGTGACATCGGATGTTGCTGTTGTGCTCCATTATGCGTTGCTTAACAGGACGCATTGTCATCCCGATGTACAATAAATCGCAGGGGCAGATCAAAACATAAACGCATTTGGAACTGTTGCAGTTGGTATGTCTGCTCATTGTCCAAGTGAAATTTTTATTCAGTACAACGGTCTTACCCTGGATGGTCTGGGGGCAGACGACACAGGAACCACAGCGATAGTGTCCAGTCACTGGGGGGAGGTCCCAGAGTGTATTAACAGATTGAGTGCTGGTTTTCTTGGGACGGGTATGGATAAGGGTGTCCTTGAGGTTAGCCGTCCTTTTAAATGCAAACCGTGGGTGCGGTAACTCCATACCTGCGGAGTTGAGAATGCCCCAGTGGGTACTGACAGTTTTTTTGATGAATGAGGAGTTTCTTGTAAATGAAGTGACACAAGTGATCTTGTCATCCGGCTCCTTGGGGTGTGTCTCAAGAAGGGCCTCTCTGTTGTTGTTGAGGGCTCGTTTGGTAGAGTTTTTTAGAAGACGTGTGGGGTAACCCCGGTCGAGGAGTTTGGTTTGCAGGGCTTGTGCGTGTCGTTTATAGTCAGCGATTGAACTGCAGTTTCTCCGAAGGCGGAGGAATTGTCCAAAGGGGAGGTTATCCCTAAGGGATTTCGTGTGGTGACTGGAATAAGGCAGAAGACTGTTCCTGTCAGTCTCCTTCGTATAGAGACTGGTGCTGATTGTAGTTGGCTCCAGGATTATGCTGAGGTCCAAATAGGGTATGGATTTATCGGAGATGGTGGCCGTGAACTTAAGAAAGGGGTCTTGTTGATTTATCCATGTGCAGAAGGCCTCACATGTCGTCCTATCCCCCTTCCAAAACACCAGGATGTCGTCGATGTACCGACGCCAGCACGTGAGATTTTCACGGAATGGGTTGTATTCAGGGGGGTAGATGTATTTTTTCTCGACCTTTGCGCCGAGCCTGGCATGCCTTTACATGGCATCGTTCGAGAAAAAATACATCTACCCCCCTGAATACAACCCATTCCGTGAAAATCTCACGTGCTGGCGTCGGTACATCGACGACATCCTGGTGTTTTGGAAGGGGGATAGGACGACATGTGAGGCCTTCTGCACATGGATAAATCAACAAGACCCCTTTCTTAAGTTCACGGCCACCATCTCCGATAAATCCATACCCTATTTGGACCTCAGCATAATCCTGGAGCCAACTACAATCAGCACCAGTCTCTATACGAAGGAGACTGACAGGAACAGTCTTCTGCCTTATTCCAGTCACCACACGAAATCCCTTAGGGATAACCTCCCCTTTGGACAATTCCTCCGCCTTCGGAGAAACTGCAGTTCAATCGCTGACTATAAACGACACGCACAAGCCCTGCAAACCAAACTCCTCGACCGGGGTTACCCCACACGTCTTCTAAAAAACTCTACCAAACGAGCCCTCAACAACAACAGAGAGGCCCTTCTTGAGACACACCCCAAGGAGCCGGATGACAAGATCACTTGTGTCACTTCATTTACAAGAAACTCCTCATTCATCAAAAAAACTGTCAGTACCCACTGGGGCATTCTCAACTCCGCAGGTATGGAGTTACCGCACCCACGGTTTGCATTAAAAGGACGGCTAACCTCAAGGACACCCTTATCCATACCCGTCCCAAGAAAACCAGCACTCAATCTGTTAATACACTCTGGGACCTCCCCCCAGTGACTGGACACTATCGCTGTGGTTCCTGTGTCGTCTGCCCCCAGACCATCCAGGGTAAGACCGTTGTACTGAATAAAAATTTCACTTGGACAATGAGCAGACATACCAACTGCAACAGTTCCAAATGCGTTTATGTTTTGATCTGCCCCTGCGATTTATTGTACATCGGGATGACAATGCGTCCTGTTAAGCAACGCATAATGGAGCACAACAGCAACATCCGATGTCACAAAACACACACAAAGCTGTACGAACACTGCAAGGACAACAATCACTCTCCAGAGAACATTCGATGGACTGTCATCGAGTCTTTACCGAACCTGAACCAACAAGCCCTGTTCAGATATGAACAGAGATGGATACACCGGCTTCAGAGCGACGATTTGGGACTGAATGATGGGGTGCCCTGGGCGACACTCGCCAGATAGTGATCAATCTGGACCAGTTGTCCAATTACTAATGTCTCAACATGCCTGGCTGCACTTCCATACCCATCTATAGATGGCCTCCGTGTTGTATGACTTGGGCAGTGCTATCTCCAGCTCTTCCCTTGCTTATGACTCACGCACGCCAGGGCGATACTCACCCCTTGGTCACCATTTATCTGGATTAGTTATCCATTCCCAAGCACCTCAATACATGCCCCACTAGATGTATATATAATTTTTAAACCCATTCTGAGTTGGCCTCAGCACATTCTCCGGCCATGCCTCCAATGCTCTACACTCGCGCATGCCAGGGCTAAACCGTCTAGAGTGTCATTATTATTATCATCCTGGACTAGTTGTCCACTCCCAAGTGCCCTATACATGCTTTGCGAGCCTTCCAAACCCATTCAAAGATGGCGCCGGTTTATTCTGACTAGGTCCGCGCTATCCTCAACCAACCCCTCCTTGGTTTCTACTCCCGAGCGCCGTAACCCAGCAACTGGAGTGACACACCCCCTGCGCGCGCTTCACTCTCCCTTATCAACACTGGACCTTGCCGTACTACGGTGCCAGCTGTCCAGCCACCGGAATTCCAGTGGGAGGGGTAGGTGTAGAGAAGCCTGCCACCAGCGACGTCTGAGGTAAGGTGGGGATCTGGGGTCTGATGGGCAGCCTGCTTCCTGCTTACACGCGCAGCTAGCCCACTTACGGTATTGGGTTACCGGCCTGATACGTTTTCCCCAACGATCCCGCTAAAACACGCTACTTTCCTCATAGGAATTCCTCAATCGCTGCTGGCCCCACCTGGACAGCGTGTGAGGCTTTTAACAGGAATTCCTACGGGTAAGTGGGATAGTGACTCTTAAACTGGCGTTTATTTAGACGCACGCGTTTTCTCAGACGCACACGTCCAGCATGGCATGTTGATTTGCTTAACTTGTTTATTTAATTAATGTTTCCTCGCTGGGACACACGATCTCCCCGCCAGCGTTGAATTTACTCAGTTACAGAGTGTCAATATCACATCAAATTACCTCTAATGGTTTTTACTGTGCGGCTTTTTCAGCGTTTGCGGCTCAAACCTTAGCCTACAAATGCTTATACAAATATTCTACTATTGGTGAAATTCACCGCTCGCCTAAATGAGGATGCACCACTTCCCTGTACAAATACTCAGGCGAGAATACGACGCCTTCACTTAGATGCATGCTATAGCGATGCAGCATGGCAGCACTATGCAGAGTGGCTCACCTAGGCGCACTGTATATATATGTTTACACATTTCTAAACAACTCTCACTCACAGCACTACCCGACCCTGCCACCACCTAAACGGAACGTTAACCACTGGGCACGTATCCGCCGACACCCTGCATATAGGCACAAAAATGATTTACTTTTGACATCATTGTTTGTTTGCTTGTTTTTCTTCATTCTTTCAGGAGGTCCGTCTTAAGGAATCATTTGCGAACGACACTATACAGGTCGTATACCAGTGTCCTCCCAATCTTGGGGGATGCTAGCAATCATATGAGCACAAGGTCCTGATGAATCGCCCTTAGGGCGAGAAACATGTTGACCGTTTCCACAATAAGGGTTGAATAAAGGTTTGGTCTCATTGTTCACCACTCCTTAATACCCCTTCACTTTTTTACTAAAGCAGTGAGCCTGACCAATAAAATCCTCTCTATTTTAGGACTCTACTGACTTTTTTTAAAGACACACCACCACGCTCACTATTGCACTTTTTTATAGGCCCCTCACACCCACACACCCGTTGGCTCGGAATAGAAGATCTCCGCCAAAGTGCAGCTTCTCTTGCTGCCCGACGGGCATTGCACCGCCAGCCTGTCGTAGGAGCAGGATACCGATGATGACGCTGGACGGTCATCGGCTGGGACTACAGTTGTGGTCCTGCCGTTAGCCTGTGTGAGGTATCCTTACATTCTGAAAAGGGTCTACACCATGCACTCAACCCCCACTTTTTTATTGAGTGAGAGAGAAGAAAGGCTGAGCTAAAATTCTCCAATCAATTTTGTCCACAGATTGAGAAAGCTAGGAAACTTGTGAATAAATCTGTTTCTGCTTTTCTCCGAGACTATAGAATGGGGTCCATTTACCACAATAATCTGCGTTTCAATATAGATGGCATCTATAGGAGAGATGGTGCACATTTTACAGATGAGGGAAACAGAGTCTTCCTCATCAACTTAAGTACTCTGCATCGATACTTACTTGTAGGTACCAAAACTCTGTCAATAAACACAGCAGCTCTTTTTAGAGTCAACCAAGATCTAAACACATAAGCTTGATGTATATCTCCCCCAATTTTTTTTTTGCTTGGAGTCGTACACCCAATGTGTCAGAATCGTGCATCCAACGCGTAGAAGCCGGGCACCCTACAGATTAGTAGTTGTGCACATCAGGGGCCCGCTCAGAGCGCCGGGCTGGATGCGCGACTCCTAATTTCACTGTAGAAAAAAAATAGCCCCTATCACCAATTTTTATTATCCCCGGGGACCCCATCCCCCGGGGCTTATAAAAAACGTTGGGGACCATGGGGGGAGCCCCAACGCCCCCACGGTCCCAGCCAGCTCCCCGCGTCCTTCGGGAGCCGGCATTGCTTTTCCGCATGGTGGACCTGTTGACATGCAGCTCTCCATGTGGAAAAGCAATATGGTTTGGATTATAAAAGAGAGAGCAGGTTTCCCTGCTCTCTCTTTCAAAATCCAAACCACGTTTGCTATGGGAGGGTGGGAGACTCCCGCCCTCTCATAGCAACAACAGTGTCCTGGGGGTGGGCACCCCAGGACACTGCAGGAGCCGGCCCTGGGGGGTGGCGGTCCCCAGGGCCCTCGAGAGCTCCAGAATACATAAGGCCCCAGGAGGTGAAATGAAATGAAATTTGATTTGTAGAGCGCATGGCTGCCCGAAAGCGTCCCAGCGCTTGCTTAGGGAACCCGTCCTGGTATTCCCCTGCGAGATAACCCATTACTGGCATCCCCAAGGTGAAAGCCAGGCATCCCGCTGCGAGGGGCCGTTGTGGAGATTAAGCAAGCTATTGCCCAGAGTTACAGAGTGGGACTCCATGATTGGAATAGGCACCGAGGCGAGAATTGTCAGGTCCGGGGAAATTTGAGCCCAAGTCCCGCCGAGGCGGGGAATTGAACCCTGGTCCGGGTCAGACTTCTGCATCAGGGTCTGCCGCTCCAACCACTTGAGCCACACTTCTCCACCACTTCTCGTGGTGGTCCCCGGGGCTTGGGGGCCGTTGAGCCCCCCACAAATTATACTGTGAGGGGCTTTTGAGCCCCTCCCAACAATTTATTTTGTAGCCCCAGGGGGTGGCGGTCCCTGGGCTGCGGGCCCCTCTGGGACCCCTTTAAATTTAATAATTTTGCCCCCGAGATTTGGCCCCCCCGGGAGCTAATTATAAAAGAAGCTCTGTTCTATTTTTTTTTTTTTTATGGCAGGATCCGTGCACCCTGCACGCACTTTGCGCTTAAAAAAAATAACATTTGGGGTGGCCTGGCAGTTCTTTTGAGACCCCCTAAGCAGGTCTTGAGGGTCAAGGTATTTCTACCCTGCCCCCTTTTAACGTTTTGCACACTTATTCCGCAGACTTCTTCAGTCTCGCTTCTACTGAGGCACAAAATGGCTGCCAACAGTTCCTGGTTTCCAATGTTGACAACCACTTGACAGCCAATTAGCATTCAGCGCGCGATCAGGAGGGTGCACTCAGGATGAGCACAGGGTGAGCGGATCCACAGCGGCCATAGATATATATGTACATTTAACTGTAATTTTCTCAGTAACTACTGAACAGATTGACACCATTTATGCAAAAGGCACGGGTCTGAACTGAGGACTACCTCCTTGCCAAATTTGGAGTAATTCCGTTCAGCAGTTCGGGCTGTAGCTGCGGCTAAAAGTCCTACGGGAAATTGCAAGGGGAAAACACATTTTGGGACCCCCACTTTTCTCTGCCCCCGCTATACGAATCATTCCGAGACTTTCAGGATAGGAGTGGACCTGAGCTGACCGTAAGTTTTGAAAATTTCGCAAAGATTCGTCAATCAATGCCAAAGTTATTGGGAATAGAATGTTGCAGAATTTCTGCCGCTTTGCAAATGACAATGAAGGGGGGTACCACAGGTACCCCCCCACGTGCACCCCCCACCTGAACTTCACTCTGGGGGCCCGCAGAGCGAAGACCGCATGCCTTTCCGTGGCGGCATCGCCTCCGCGGAAAGGCACTGCACACCAACCATCATAATATGTCTGGCGGTGTCTATTAGACACCGCCACCATATTATTCCTTTTCCGCCCAGGCCGCAAGGCGACCGGGGCGGAAAAGTGGTGGGCGGTGTTTCCCTCCGTTGCGTTCCCCCCCCACCATTTTAATGTGGCGGGGGGGAAAAGGGTGGCGGGCGGGCATTTCTGTCGGGCGGATTGCCACCGCCACCATGGCGGTGGCGATCCGTCCTACATCCTAATGGAGCCCTAAATATTGAATTATTTCACCACATGGCGTCGTCTTTCCTCATGTTGTATGGGGTTGATGTTGGAGATTTTTACCATGACCTGCTTGGGTGACCGGTTACAACGACGCGCCCTCTGTTCCGGTGGAGGCAGCAGTAACACAAGCAAAAGGAGGTGGATATATATATATATATATATATATATATATATATATATATATATATATATATATATATATATAAAAACCATAGGTTATAGACCATATATAGTTAGGAATTAGCATTTACAAAACCTTGAAAATTCACTGAAAAAACCATGGGTTATAGACCATATATAGTTAGGAATTAGCATTTTCAAAACCTTATTTTACTCACACAAAACCATTGAAATTCGCATATATAGTTAGTTGCACTAACTATATATCGCGTACCCGCAATCCACTGTAGATGATGTCACATATTACATCATTCATGACATGGTCAGTGACATCACTGATGACATCACTGATGACAACTCAAATGACATCACTGATGACAAAATCCAGTGACTATATGTTTCTGTAAAGTTAAAATATGTCTTACATATTGAAGAAGGAGTGGATGTATAAGTGTCTGGATGAAGGATTTAGTAGGTGCATGACTGACTGTATGAGAGAGTGATTAAATGTGTCTCACTGAGAGCATGGGTTAGTGACTAAACTGTCTTAATTTGTGCATCATTATATCTGTTGTTCTGTAAACTGCTGCATGTGTTGATCAGTAGCTATATGATTAACTATATGAGTTATTGTTTGGTTGCCCAAGTATTGTATGGGAGAGTGAGTGTGTGTGTGGGTGGCTAGGAGGTGTGTGACTCTGTGCATAGATTTATCGATGTCACTGACCTAGATTTATCCTAGATTTATCCGCGGCCTTCGACACGGTCGATCACACCATCTTGATCGACCGTGTCGCCGCCCTAGGCATTCAGGGCAGGGCAAGAGCAACACTGGCATCTTTCCTGGCCAACCGAGTACAGTCTGTTAAGATGGGATGCTTCTGCTCTCCTGATTTCACTCTCCCGTGTGGCGTTCCCCAGGGCTCCTCGCTAAGTCCGACACTTTTTAACATCTACGTGTCGGACTTGGCGAGGGTAATCAAGTCGTTCGGCATTGGCTTAACATCTTATGCCGACGACACACAGCTGGTCCTGGAGATACACAAAAACGGTGAAGCAGTGGCAGCGAACTTTCAGGAGGGCATGAAGGCCATCAGCTCATGGATGAACCGGAATTGCTTAAAGCTAAATTCGGACAAGACGGAGGTGATGGTTTTTGGCGAACTGACTCCGTCTTGGTCTCCTGTCTGGTGGCCCTCGGAATTGGGAGCCCCCCCATCACCTGTAACCAAGGTGAAAAACTTGGGCGTGCTTTTTGACAATAAGCTTACGTTTTTAAGCCATGCCAACGCGGTGGTGTCAGCCTCCTTCTTTACCCTGAGAATGGTGAAGAAACTGCTCCCTTTTCTCCCCCCAACCGCAGGCAAAACCTTAATGTCCTCCCTGGTGTTATCTAGGGTGGATTATTGCAATGGTCTATTGCTTAACGCACAAGAGCAAGTTCTGAGCAAATTACACCTTGTCCAGAACGCCGCTGCAAGAATTCTCATGGGCATACCTAAGCACGCTTCTATTTCTCCCACAATTCGTGAGCTCCACTGGTTACCAATAAGAAGCCGGATAAAGTTTAAGGCCATGTGTATCATTCACAAGGCCTTAAACAATAATGGACCTGATTTCTTCAAAAGAGCATTCAAACTGTACAAACCCAGTCGAACACTACGCTCTTCCTCGGCCCAACAGCTCCAAATCCCATGCACAAAAAAAGTATCTTGGGGAGACAGACGTTTTGTAGTGGCAGCATCAAAATTATGGAATCAGATCCCCTCCTCTGTTAAAAATCAATCATCACTACTCTCATTTCGCAAACACCTCAAGACCTGGCTCTTTAACCAGTAAGACGTCAGTGGAACCCCCGCAATCTGCAAACTCCAGCGCCGAGACACCGAAAGGTATTTGCGCGCTTTAGAAATTTAAAAAATAAATAAATAAATAGATGTGTGAACAGTTGATTCACTAGATGTATGGGTTCAAAACTGCATGTGGAAGTAACTGTATGGGTGGTTGACTGTGTGCATGAGTGTATTGGTGAGTGAATGGATATCTCAGTGCTACATGTCAAAGTAAGTACATATGTAAAACACAGTACATGTGAGAGTTGACATATATAAATTACTGTGTATAAAGCCAGTGAATGTGTGAGTGGCTGCATGGATCTTTGAAAACTTGTATCAGTGATTGTATAAGAGAGTAAATATGTGTTAGAATATGTTTGAATAAGTAAGGTGTGTATAACTGTATAGTTGAGGAAATGGAGGTGTGATTGATTCTTTGCATGACTGACTAGGTGTATGAGTAACTCCATGGATGAGTGACAATCTGTGAGTGTCTGTTTACACTGAGTGTATCTAAGGTTATATTAGAGTCTGAAGAGGTTCATCGTATTATCACATGAATGATGTCATCAGTGATGTTGTCAGTGATGTCATTTGAGTTGTCATCAGTGATGTCATCAGTGATGTCACTGACCATGTCATGAATGATGTAATATGTGACATCATCTGCAGTGGGTTGCGGGTACGCGATATATAGTTAGTGCAACTAACTATATATGCGAATTTCAATGGTTTTGTGTGAGTAAAATAAGGTTTTGAAAATGCTAATTCCTAACTATATATGGTCTATAACCCATGGTTTTTTCAGTGAATTTTCAAGGTTTTGTAAATGCTAATTCCTAACTATATATGGTCTATAACCTATGGTTTTTTCAGTGAATTTCAATGGTTTTTTAATAGCAAATATCAAAAGCTTTAAAATATCAAGTACGTGGTAGGCAAAAACATTTTCGTGTTTTAAAGATGGCTCTGGGAAACCGTGGAACTCGGACGCTTGACTGCTAGGGCATGGGCCCCATTCCCAAAAGAGTCCCCTCAGCCTTGAAGATTCTACAACAGTCACCGGGACCCCCGACTCCCGTAAACTTCCGGTGGGGAGCGACTGCCATGATTGCTCGCGGAATGGCCAAAACGTAGCCACGAGATGGTGGTGTTCTCATGCTGACGCCAGCGTCAGTCTGAAACATCCAGAAACACTGTAGACTACCAATTCGATCACTTCCGGTGGAGCCCCAACGTGACCCGGTAGAGAAGAACTTGCCCTCCCCTCTTTGACTGATGATTCTTGTTGACTGTCCCTTCTGTTGTCATTTAACAGAACTTCTTGGACTACTGAAAGGGGTTGTGTTCCGACCGCTGGTTGGTGGAGACATTTTGACTATATTCTGGACCTGCGTTGTCGCTTAATGCGTCATATGACGCGCCGCGTTAGCGCACCCGGAAGTGCTCCGGTGCGCGAGGCGCAGCTTCCCGGAAGCGATCCAGAGCGCGGCGCGCAGCGCGTAACGTAAGCATAACAGGTCATGTGACTTGTTAATAAAACTTTTCATTGGTTCATTTTACTTTTGTTTTTCTAATGATGGAAGGCTTGGTCATATGACCTAAAAATAACACTTTTCATTGCTTTCGAACATTTCTTTTTCTTAAATGATGAAAGCCCCACCTTTTTTTTTCTCACTCTGACTTGTAAAGCAAAGGACCCAGATGCATTTACAGTTTATCACTAACAATGTTCCAGGCTAATGTATTTTCCCGGGAAATTTACAACTGTCCTGCAAGTAAAATATTCCTATTTCGAGAAAAAGGGCGTTTCTTCGTCCCATGAGGGAGCCGTTGAAGAAAAGAGGCTCGGCCTGCTGTCTTAGTCGCTGATAGGCATGAATATCGGATTCTTATCGATCACTTTATGTTGCAGGAGTGGAAAACACAACAGCCCTTGACCATTTATCTTTACTGCGTTCCTGCGTATTATACCTTTTAACCGTCATGTAATCGGGCTGCTTTATTTTACTTGCCTTTTACTGATTCGAAAACAGTGGCTATTATTCAAAACTTTACCAATCTAGGTACTACTACCATGTTTTGTTTTTAAAATCTTTATTGTGAAAATGTCAGTATACAAATACGGGCCTATAACCACGTGGGCCGGCCACGGAGCAAACTGGAATCGTATATGATGAGGTGACATTTACACTGTAAAAGAACGTAACGGGCGGGCCATTAGGTTGCAAGAACTAAGGTGTCTAACAGTTGCGGAATCGGTGGACGTACATTTTATAATTAAAGTACGACAGGGCCAGTTACAATAAAATGATCTAGATATACATTTGCGGGCAAGTACCATGGGTGACGTTAATTCGAACTTTCAATAGTACAGTAATCAATAACACATCAGAACTTAATATCAATAGGGATGTCCAAATGTTCAATCAGTACTCGTCCCCGCCCGCCATGTGCTTCAAAACTGCATATGTATCTCGTGATATCAAGGTTGGGCAACCAGTACACAACAACGAGTTACGAGTCCCATTTATACCGGCGTCATTTTGGGCGAGGCCCGGCAGGTCCAGGATATAATCAAAATGTCTCCACCAACCAGCGGTCGAACCAGAACCCCTTTCGGCAGTCCAAAAAGGTTCCGTTAAATGACAGCAGAAGAGATAGGCAACAAGAACAATCAGTCAAAAGAGGGGACGCTTTCGGGAATGGGGCCCATGCCCTAGCAGGCAAGCGTCCGAGTTCCAAGGTGTCCCAGGGCCATTTTAGTGGACCAGGCCCAAATCCAAAGAACCAGCCGCCATTTTGAGAGTCCTGTTGCAGCCGCCTATCGCTGTAGCCGCAAGAGCGGGCAAAACTCAGCTGGACGGCGAGTGAAACGCTAAGGGGCGCCCCACTGCAGATGAGGTGCCTCCACCTGGGGAGGTGGGAGAGGCCCGTTTGCGCCGCCTCCCCCCCCCCCCCGGGTACCCCACGCCGACTTTCGGCGCAGCATTGTAGGATGGCCACACCAGTACAACAACTTGCTGGACACCACCTCGGTGCCATCCGGATCTCGGCGTGTTGTGCTGCCTTCGGCCTACTGTAGCAGCAAGTGCGGGCGCAACTCAACTGGACGGCGAGTGAAACGGTACGGGGCGCCGCACTGCAGATGAGGTGCCTCCACCTGGGGAGGCGGAAGAGGCCCGTTCGCGCCGCCTCCCCCCGGGCACCCCACGCCGTCTTTCGGCGCAGCATTGTAGGATGGCCACACCAGTGCAACTTGCTGGACACCACCTCGGTGCTATCCGGATCTCGGCGCGTTGTGCTGCACATTCGCACATCGGTCCGCTACTGACGCCGCCTCAATGGCCAACGGATTTTGTAGGCTTTTTATAGCCTAAAGCCGCATAACAGGTCATGTGACTTGTTTATAAAACTTTTCATTGGTTCATTTTACTTTTGGTTTCCTAATGATGGAAGGCTTGATCATATGACCTAAAAATAACACTTTTCATTGGATTGAAACATTTTTTTTTCCCAAATGATGAAAGCCCCACCTTTTTTTTCTCACTCGGCAATCAAAAAAAGGTTCCGTTAGAAAACAACAGAGGGGACAGGCAACAAGAACCATCAGTCAAAAGAGGGGAGGGCAAGTTCTTCCCTACCGGGTCACGTTGGGGCTCCACCGGAAGTCATCGAATTGGTAGTCTACAGTGTTTCTGGATGTTTCAGACTGAAGCTGGCGTCAGCATGAGAGCACCACCATCTCGTGGCTCCATCGTGGCCATTCCGCAAGCAATCATGGCAGCCGCTCCCCACCGGAAGCCTGCGGGAGTCGGGGGCCCGATGACTTTTGTAGAATCTTCAAGGCTGAGGGGACGCTTTCGAGGATGGGGCCCAAGCCATAGCAGCAAATGTCCGAGTTCAAATGTGTCCCAGGGCCATTTTAGTGGACCAGGCCCAAATCCGAAGAGCCGGCCGCCATTTTAAGAGTCCTGTGGCAGCCACCTATCGCTGCACCGCAAGAGTGGGCGCAACTCAGCTGAATGGCGGATGAGGCACAGTGCCGCAAAAGCGGGCGCTAAACAACTGGATGGCGACTGAAACGCTAAAGGGCGCCCCACTGCAGTAGAGGAGCCTCCACCTGGGGAGGCCCGTTCGTTCCGCCTCCCCCCCCCCCCCCCCCCCAGGGCGCCCCACGCCTTTTTTCGGCGCAGCATTGTAGGATGGCCAGACCAGTGCGACAACTTACTGGACACCACCTGGGTGCCGTCCAACTGGATGGCGACTGAAACGCTAAAGGGCGCCCCACTGCAGCAGAGGAGCCTCCACCTGGGGAGGCGGGGGAGGCCCGTTCGTTCCGCCTCCCCCCCGGGGCGCCCCACGCCGTTTTTCGGCGCAGCATTGTAGGATGGCCAGACCAGTGCGACAACTTACTGGACACCCCCTGGGTGCCGTCTGGATCTCGGCGCGTTGTGCTGCCTTCGGCCTATTCGCACAACGGACCGCTACTGACTAAAAGACAAACCAAAGCTGCCCATTGTTGCTTTGAGATGGATGTTGCAGAAGGCTGCCATGTAAATAGTTGTTTAATTTTTTTTTTTTAACGTGTTTACTTTGTTGGAGCGTTGTATATATTTATAAGTTATTAAAGTGTTATAATCCTACTACTTTGTTGGAGTGCTATATATTTTTAATGTGATACATAATTGTGAAGACTTTGATGTACAAAAAGGCATCCCTGGAATCTTCCGCTTCAGGCTCGGTCCCACACACCCTTACAGTGAGAATCCCCTCCCCAATCACAATACAGGATCGTTATCAGATAGTAGGAACGCGTGTGGTGTGACGGATCTCATGAGGTGGGGGCCTTGATCTACTGTAACTCCTTTGAAGAGGGGTGATTCTTTAAAGTTGGGGCCATAAACTACATCCGCACGGCTAGGTGATAGCCTGGGACCGGCCTGGACAATCAGAAACAGAGGAAGAGGAGTGTCAGAGGGTGCGGTAGTGAATAAGGTGAAAGGGAGGTGTCGGGCGGGCACAGGGTGTGATTCTCAGGGAAAAGCAGCGCAGATGGGGGGAGGTTTATGGCCCATGCATGAGAGAGAGAGCGGGGGTGACCAGTGCGTGGGGGAGATGCTTGCGAGGGTGGGGAGCCATGCTGAGGATCGGCGGCGTGCAGAGAGTGGGTCTGGTCAAGGCATCTAAAATGGCTGCCGTGCACGACAAAAGTGTGGCATTGGAAAAAAGGCAAGATGGCGCAGACAATGTTTATCAATACAGATTAATTTATAACAATTATTTTTAACAAAATATTTACTCGCAGTGACAAAATGGCGGTCAACACTTCCTGATTTCCTTCGAATCGAACGTTAACAGATGTCACGCAGCAAAAAAAAAAAAACGCTCATGCGCAGCCACTGGAAGACATGTATCAACATATATGAGCATCCTCAGCCACCCTCAGAAAACATAGGGGGTCAGGATATGTCTCCCGTACCCCCTTATACCCATTTCTCACATTGTTTTTCCTCCATCTTGTAATTTAATTAAAACGAAACACAAAATTGCGAATTCCCGTTTCGCGTCCCGGTTCGCGAACCCGGGAAGCGCTTCTACCGCGAAAAATCAAATTTTTTTTATTTGCCCCACGGGACCCTTTAATAACCCCAACATCATTCCTAGGGGGTCAAGAGGGGTCTACCTTGCCCCCTTTCATTAAATTCCCCCTTCGTTTTTCTCCTCCTTTTGTCTCTCGATCCTACCGAGAGACAAGATGGCGGCCGTTCCGGACTGTTTAGAATGTTGACAGACACCGGAGAGCCAATCAGCTTCGCTTCGCAAAGTTCCGTAACGCGAAAAGTACGCGAACCGGAGCGCTACCCGGGACGCTGTCACAGATATATCTGTTTTTTAAAACGTTAATTTCTCAAAATCCACTGGAGCACATATATTGAGACCCAGCAAAGGCACATCGGGCTAACAGTCCCTACAATTTTGCCAAGTTTCGTGCAAATCCATTCAGCCGTTCGAGCTAAAAGGGAGGCCAAACGCCCTATGGAAAAATGAATGGGAAAAACGCGTTTTGGGACCCCCTTTTTTCTCGGCCCCCCCTTGACAAAATCCCCCCAAATTTTCAGGGGCTGCTCAGAAACAAAATGTGCCATTTTCCTGCAAATTTCAGCCGATTCCGTCCACAAACGCCAAAGTTATTAGACATAGAATTTTCAAAAGTCCCATAGAGAAAAAATCCTAACTATATATACCTACTGGCGACCGCCAGTAGGTAATATATATATATATATATATATATATATATATATATATATATATATATATATATATATTCACTGAAAAAAACATAGGTTTCAGGCCTTATATAGTTAGGAATTAGCATTTACAAAACATTTAAAATTCACTAAAAAACTATAAGTTTTAGGGGTGTTATAGTTAGCTGGACATTTCACTCATACAAAACCATTGAAATTGCTCCTATATAATTAGTTTTACTAACTATATTTCGCGCACCCACAATCCACTGCTGATGATGTCACAGATTACATCATTCATGACGTGGTCAGTGACATCACTGATGACATCTCAAATGACATCACTGATGACATCACTGATGACATCATCCAGTGAATGTGGTTTGCTTTGTTATTTAAATATGCATTATATATATAGCAATTTGCATTGAAGAATGAGTGGATATATAAAAATAAATATTTGGATGGAGGATTTAGTAGCAGTGTAATTGACTGTTTACTTGACCAATTTATAGTGTCTCACTAAATATAGTGGATAGTTACTAAACGGTGTGAATATCTGTATCACTTTGTCAGTTGTTGTGTAAACTGGTTCTCCAGTTGGTAACTAGCTATGTGAAAGTCTATATTAGTTATTGATTAGCTAACTGAGTATTTGTATGGGAGAGTGAATGTGTGTGTGGTTCGGTGGGGGGTGTGTGACTACCCAAAGATGTGTGAATACTTGATTCACTAGATATATGAAGTTAAAACTACATGTTCTAACAGTTGTTTGGGTGAGTGAATATCTTTATGGGTGTGGTGATGAGCAAATATATTTCTCAATGGTACATGTCCAACAAACTAGAAAAATAAAAGGCAGTGTATGTGTCAGTTGTTGTATATAAATAAGTATACATAAGACTCAATGATTGTGTGAGTGACTGTATGGATACCTGTATACTTGTAATAATGATTTTATAATTCACTAAGTATGACTTACTATCTAAATGAATAGATGAAGTTGTGTTTGTATAAGTGTGTAGCTAAGTAAATATGTAAGTATGATCCATTGTTTGCATAAGTGAGTAGGATGACTTCATATGTGAATAGGATGTGTGCCAGTGTGTAATGTCGATATAGGTGTATAAGTATTTTTGATAGTGTTCTATTGTTCTTTGACAGCATGTATGAGTGAATCTACAGGTAAGTGATTAGATGTGTGTATACATCTATGAATCACTGAGTGGGTTTTTAGATACTTGTATTGCTGTGACAATGGATTCAAATATGATACTCTGTATTTTACAAAGAGTGATGAAAGATTTTACTAGTGTATGAAAAGGTATATGTGAATGTCACGTGGATGATGTCATCAGTGATGTCATTTGAGATGTCATCAGTGATGTCACTGACCATGTCATGAATGATGTAATATGTGACATCATCAGCAGTGTATTGCGGGTGCGCGAAATAAAGTTAGTACAACTAACTATATAGGAGCAATTTCAATGGTTTTGTATGAGTGAAATGTCCAGATAACTATAACACCCCTAAAACTTATAGTTTTTTGAGTGAATTTTAAAGGTTTTTTAAATGCTGATTCCTTTTTTTAAAAATTTATTTATGCAAAAACACATGAGTCGGTTGGTACAGAAACACAAAGAGAAAAAAACCAAAAAGGGAGACAATTTTGTCGAGCAAATACATATCCAGATCTTGTCATTTAGAGGCATACAATACAAGAATATAAACAAGAAAAAAAAAATATTGAAAAAAACACAAGAAAAAAGAAAACCAGTTGTTAATTATACTTTTCATAAATGCAGTCTCAATTAGGTCTAGCAAGAAATTAAATTATAAACAATCCACACAAATCTCCCCTTACATCTCCAGATAATTTGTGACTAATCTCCAAATCTGTTGCCCGATCTTCTTTCTGCGGGAGCCCTTTAAAGCATAGAGACTGTGCTCCATATTATGTATTGAAAAAAAGCAAGACCGCCAATCTTCAAAAGCGGGCGGTTCCTGTTGCAACCATGCAGATGCGATACATAGCCTATGCACTGCAGTTACTAAAAAAATTAATTTGACATGTTTCTTCGGAATGCTAGTACTCAATGTTCCCATTTCAACACGCAATAATATCAGTGTTGCTGATAACTGTATCTGACTACCCACAATTGCCGAAACGCATTTTTCTATCTGAGACAGCAAGGGAGCTAATACAGTACATGTACAGAAAATGTGAACATCATCCGCTGAAGCAAACGCACAACGAAAACATTTCCCTGTTCCATCTCCCGACCATTTGGACACCTTGTCTGCGCTATAGTATAAATTATAGATTGATTTAAAATGTTGCGCCACCAACTTTGCAGACAAGAATAAATCTTTAGCCATATCTAATGAGATTTCTATTTGAATGTCCTGTCTGGCGAGTTTGACACACCATTTACTATTCTGCTGCTCTAGATTGTTTTCTTTAGTGTCTAACAAATGCTTATATAAAGCTCCAATCCTTACCCCTTTCATAATGTCCTCGATCAAAGAATTCGGTTTAAAGTTACCCCCAATACACGTTAAACAGTTGCGAATCTGTAGATATTTTGCGAAATGCTCTCTAGGGAGAGAATATTGTTCTCGTAGTTCAAAAGATTTGCAATAGCTAACATCATACAGGTCACCCACCACTCTAATGCCTTTCTCCCTCCAATTATATACTATTCTATCCCACACATCTAAAGGTAAGAAAAACGACGATTCGAATGGAGTGTACCACGTTATTTTCCCGAGGCCCAATAGCCTCCTAACTATATGCCAGACCTTATATGCAGCTACCATTATCTTAAAACAGGTGCGTTTGTAATAACTTTGTTCTAAATACTTGAATAAACAATTTTTAATTTTTACCCCCAGCAACATTTGATAGATCGAAGGACAATCTGCAGGTCTTGCTGGATCTTTGCCGGTTAATAAAATTCCCATTCCTTGCAACATACAAGCATAGTAATAAAGTGTAAAATCTGGTACCGACCATCCCCCCACATTTCTTGGCAGAATCATGAAGCGCCTAGCCCTTCTAGCTTTCCCTCCGGACCACATAAAGCGCATACATATTGCCTGCAGTTGTTATAAACTAGTCTTAAGAACTTCTAGGGGTATACATCGGAAAAAATATCAAATTTGAGGAAGACTCAGCATTTTTAATAGGTTACATCGTGCCACTAATGAAAGGTATAAGCATTCTGCCTGATCTAATTTTTTCGGAACACCGACTAGGAGCTGGTCCCAATTAGCTTTAACTAAAGAAGTTGTACAAGCTCGTAACGTGACTCCCTGATATACCACCTCCTGACATAATCTAGAATCAGTGTAGCTTGGTATATTTATACTGAGTAGCTGGGTTTTTGCCGAATTCAGCTTGTATCCTGAAGATTTTCCAAATTCTGCCGCCAATTGCTCGATAGCCTGCATTTCCATGGTGGGTTTGGACGTGACCACTGCCACGTCGTCAGCATATGCCAACACCTTAACATGGTATAAATGGACCTTTAGCGGGATTATATTGATGTTAGAGTCCAACATTCTTAAGAAAGGCTCAATGTATAAAGCAAATAGTAAGGGGGAGCAGAAATACCCCTGTCTATTCCCCCTACAAATTTGTACTACCGCCGATTCCAAGCTCATGGTACTGATCCGGGCTACCGGATGCTGATACAGAACCTGTACTGATTTGATAAATTCAGGGCCAAAACCTTGACTCTTCAAGTTGTCCCACAAGAAAGACCATGCCACGCGGTCGAAAGCCTTCTCGGAGTCCAATAAAATTAAACAAAAGGGTTCCCTAGTTGCCTTAGCATAGTCGAGTAAAGTTATCACTCGTCTAACATGATTAGTAGTACTACGTTGAGGAATAAACCCATGCTGTGTTTTTGAAACGAGACCCGAAATAACCATGGAGAGTCTATTCGCTAAAATCTTCGAGTATATTTTGCCATCTACATTTAGGAGCGATATAGGGCGATATGATCCCGGTAGATTGAGTGGCTTGCCCTTTTTGTGAAATTCCACTATCGTTGCTTCTTGCCAAGTTTTGGGGGCAAAGCCTTTCTGTGCTGCTAACATTGTTGCCAAGGGATCCATTTTTAGAAGCATAAAAAACGTTTTATATATTTCTAAAGGCAATTTATCTGGACCAGCAGCCTTTCCCAGAGCCAGTCCGTTTACCACTAGTTCTAATTCCTCCAAAGTAATAGGCGCATCTAGCATTACCCTGTCATCTTCCGAAAGGTCCTTCAGACAGTGTTGACTAATCAATAATGCAGCAATTTCACCATTATACTCATCCCCCTGATATAGCATCTCATAAAACTGCCTGAATACCTCCAGAATACCCTGCTCGTCCTTAACAGAATAGCCTTTCTGATCTAGTACCTCGTCGATCCGCTGAGCTGCCATTTTTGCTCTTACTCTTTGGGCGAGACATCTTCCACTTGCCTCGCCATATTCATAAGGGCTTTGTTTTTTAGCAAACATTTTTTTAGCTGCTTCCTGGGACCACCTCAGATTTACCCTTGCCTTCAGACGCGTTACTTCATTAATCTCTGCATCTATATTAATCCCTGCCTGTATCCCTACCATGAGCGCCTCTTCGGCCGTGATCAACTCCTGATAAAGTGCCTTTATTTCTGCAGCTTGTTTTTTTTGGTTGTACAGACCCGAACTCAATACCTCTCCACGAAAGGCAGCCTTAAAACAATCCCACACACAACCTACATTACTGCTCCCCCGATTAATGTTAAAAAAAGATACAATCCACTCCTTCATATGTTCAATAAAGAATTGTTCCGTCAATAATTTGCAATCAAAAGAGAACTGTCGTGGACGTTCACTAGAAATGATGCTAGAGAAGGTCAGTACAACTGGCCCGTGGTCTGATGTCACTCTAGGATATACTTGGATTGCAGCCTGATTTAACATTAATATAGAAACGAAAAAATAGTCTAATCGAACCAATGTGCGATGTGGAAAAGAAAGAAACGTGTACCCAGATGACCCACCCCTTAAAACCGACCAAGCATCCACCAATCCATGGGCTCCCAGGAATTCCTGTAAGGCTTTGAATACTCTCGGCTTCCTGCCTGTATATCTCACCTTCTCGTAATTTAGCACATTGGGTGCTAGGTTTATATTAAAATCACCGCACATGATCAATGGTGTGGGCCAGGCTGCCAATTCTACATTTAAAAAGTTGAGAGTTTCTGCTTCATCTAGGTTTGCTCCATATACAACACATACAGTAACTTTAGTGTTGCCCACAACACATTCTGCTATCGCCCAGCGTCCCAACCTATCAGATTGTATCCTCCCTGTAGTAGCTGTATGGCTCTTGCCAAGAATTGCCACACCTCTGGCCGCCCCTGAATATTTAGTGCATGCTATTAAATTGAACCCCAGTTCTGTTAACAAATGTCTCTTAGACCAGACCACGTGGGTCTCTTGTAGGCATATGATGTCACATTGCAAAGCCTGTATCTCTTGTGTAACTCTTTGTCTTTTCTCCACTGAATTCAGCCCCCTGATGTTCAGTGTGCCCACCCTTAAACCCCTACCTGCCATTTCGCCACTTCAAATTTTGCATCTTTGCTCTAACTAAATTTTACCAATTGCTCCCCAACATCAACAAAATACAAGTTTCTTCCCAACGCTAACTCATGTGTTATTTTCTTTTTCCTCCCCAGTTCCCCTCTCCCCCCCCGTAGCCCTTCTCTTCCAAAGCCCACCCTCCCACCCTCGCCACCACCCTTCACGAGGCTTAAGGACCATGTCCTCTGCGATGCAGAAGTGCCTTCACTGCGTGTCATGACTCCCCTTCTCCCCCCACAGATTTTTATCGTTCCACACTCATAATCAACAGCCTTACTTCAGGCTAATTATATCCTCCTTAGGGTGTCCCCCATAAATACTACTTCAAGAGCCTGCAAAATCTCCATTACATCGTGCATATAGTCTTTCTCTCATACACAGATAGTCAGAGGGCTCAGACCTCTATCTGCAACTAAGTGGATCATTCCATTATATTTGTAGGTATTCAGGCCCTTAACCCCAGGATACCAATTGCCTACTTGATATTCCTGTTTCCAATGCTGACTCCAGAATTAAATTTACCTAAAGAAAAATTAAATGGGGGAGAACAAACCCCTAATGTATTATAGCCTATAGTTTAGGAATAAAACAACGTTGCAACTCTTACACCCCTTAACAGCCATAATCACCCTCTTAAATTATAGCTCAAATCCAACGCCCTCTCAAAAGTGCAGTGTGTCCATTATAGTCTATTTCTGAGAGTTCAGTAATTGAGATTAAGTTTTCGCCTGTTTGTCCATTTGATTCAAATATAACTGGGCCTCAGACCCAGAGGTGAAGTATCGCGTTTGATTTTTAAAAATAGTCTTCAGTTTGGCCGGGTTAAGTAGAAAACATTGAGCACCTTTTGCCTGGAACGGTGCAATTAATTTCCGCATTTGCCATCTCTCATTCACCGTTGTTGGGCAAAAGTCTGGGCGAACAAAAAACTCACACCCAGCCGCGTCCCTCCTTTTCTCTGGATGTGCAAGATCATACAAAGCCTCTCTCAGAAGAAAATTATTTAAAGAGATCAAGATGGCCCTTGGATATGCTTTCTGTCCATTGTCACGCCGACGATTCACAAAGGGGAATCTATGTGCGTGAATAATTTCGATTTCCCAATTCCAAGATTTCAATTCCGGAAAGGCCTCACTAAACACCTGAATAATGAATCTTCGAGGGTCCGACCCCTCTTTACCTTCCGGAATGCCCAGGACACGTAAATTATTGTGCCTAGCGCGATTCTCAAGGTCTGTGAGTTTCCAGTCTGTGTCCGACTTTGATTTTTGCAGTGTCTCAATAGCTGATTGATGTTTTCCCAGGCTATCTTCAGTTGAGGAGACTCACTGTTCCACCTCCGTCACCCTAGTGGTTACCTCAGAACAAGTTTTCACTAGGCGCCTTACTGTATTTTGAAGTTTTTTCACGGCTCTTTATGTCCGCAATCCTTCAGCTCTAGTCTCATTCCGGCGAGCCATTACGCTTTTATATATCAGCCCTAGAGTGACTGCATTTTCATTTATCTCCTCCTCATCCAAATTGAACTGGGCACATGGAGTACCTCGGTTCTGGTCTAAATTTCCTGCCACTTCTGGCATTTTCCTAACTGCCTCACAGGTTGCGCCATGTTCATAGCCGTCCTGTTCTTCCTCATCCGGCATTGTCCCCCAGTCGCCTAGATTACTTAAACTGTCTTCATCATTTCCTTCATTTTCCCTATCTGATGGAGAGGTCAGATCTGACATTGAATAACATTTTCCATCTGAGCCTGCATATTCTGATCCGTTGCCGCTCTCAACCCCCAGATTGGTATCTGGACCTATTATATTATCCACTCCATCCTCACTATTGACAATTTCAAATTCAATTTCCTCTGTCAATTCGAGCTGGGAGATTACAGGTGGATCATTATCAGGTAGCGGAGTTTTCTGCGGGTCATATTGGGGTCCGCCCATCACTTGATCATTATGAGGCTCCAAGTTAGAGACGTCGACTTTGGACTTGTTATTTTTTTTATTAAAGATTGCGGAGACAACTGGCTGTCTCACTGCCCCGTCTTGTGGGCCTTTGCTTGAAAATGTCGCATTTTTTGGGGGCGGTTGAGCGCTGGGGGTAGTCAAAGTGGGTAATGCATCCTGTTGCGTATTAGTTGTTCCCATCAAATATAGGCCATTAGACACAGTCCCCAAAGTTCCATCTACGATACAGGGTTACGATGAATTTTCTGCAATATTCCCTGCTGTACTCCCCTCTGTTGGAGTGTTCATAGGAGCTGATATAGCCGCTGTACCCCGATTCCTCGTGCCGCCTCCACCTTTCGCCATTTATATTTACCAAAGTCAACAATAATATAACTGCAGGGGCTCTCTTCCCAGACCTCGAAGCAGTCAAGCGTTTCCCCACTTATAGCTTATACTGGAATCGTCTTGTAACCAAACACTGAAATACCGTGCATATGCGTAATGCAACAACAATTGCTTTTGCTCCCCAGCGTAGCTCACCGTACTCCGTACTCCGTAAGCCGTTCTCCGTGTAATTTTCAGTTCAAAGTTGCTTTTTTACCATCAACGGCGTCACAGCCACCGCGTTACTGCTCTCCTCCGTCGAGCTCCCACTCTAGTCGCAGCTGCAGCATGTTTGCCGGCTACCGGCCGAGCCCTCCCTGCTCATTCCAAGAGCCGCCTCCTCAACAGCTCCAGCCGCCTCTCCGTGTTGCCAACTTGAACCGACAGCTCCGTGCTCCGAAGACACTCGCTCTGGAAACCTCACGCTCCACAGAAAAACAACGGTATCGGTGCCCTTGGTAAGCCGCCGCCGTCCAATGGATAAAGGGGTGCAGGTAAGTCTTTAGCGAGGGGGATTAATGAGGAGTCATGCAGAGCGCAGCTCACAGCACTTCACCGGCCACAGCAGCGGATGCCATCTTGCCTTGTATGTTAAATGCTGATTCCTAACTATATAAGGCCTGAAACCTATGGTTTTTTAAGTGAATTTCAAAGGTTTTTTAAATGCTAATTCCTAACTAGGGGGCCTAGAGGGTCAGGGTGTTTCTACCCTGCCCCCTTTTTGTGTTCTACACGTTTGTTTTTCTGCTTTCTTGTACCTCAGTCTAATGAGCACAAGATAGCTGCCAACACTTCCTGGTTTGGAGTGTTGACAGCCAATAAGCATGCAGCTTTCTCGGAAAGAGACACGCACCATCCGCGTACGTACGCATACGTACGCGGACCCGTGCGCGCACGGTACGCGCACCCCGCGATTTTTCAATTGTTTTTTTTTTTTTGCCTTGGGGGGTCCTAGTGGGACCCCCTGAGCAGGCCTAGGGGGTCAGGGTGCATCTACCCTACCCCCTTTTTGAGTTCTACACGTTTGTTTTTCTGCTTTCTTCTGCCTCAGTCTACCGAGGCACAAGATGGCTGCCAACAATTTCTGTTTTGGATTGTTGACAGACATTGGCAGCCAATCAGCATGCAGCTCGCGCACGCAAAGGTCCGCGCACGTATATATAAATATATATATATTATAGTTAGCTGGACATTTTACTCATACAAAACCATTGAACTTCCCCCGTTATAGTTAGTTGTACTCACTATAACTTGCGACCCGCAATCCACGGCTGATGATGTCACATATTACATCATTCATGACATGGTCAGTGACATCACTGATGACATCACTAATGACATCATCCAGTGAATGTGGTTTGCTTTGATATTTAAATATGTATTATAAATACACTACTTTGCATTGAAGAATGAATGGATATATAAATATAAATGTGTGGATGGTGGATTTAGTAACAGTGTCATTGATTGTTTCCTTGACTAATTTGTAGAGTCTCACTATATATAATGTGTAGTTACTAAACTATGTGAAAGTCTTTATTGCTTTGTCTTAATTGCTATGTTAAAGACTATATTTGTTATTGGTTTCCTAACTGAGTATTTATATGGGTAAATTAATGTCTATGTGGTTTGGTGTGGGGTGTTTGATTGCCAAAAATGTGTGAATAGTTCATTCAGTAGGTATATGAGGTTATGACTACATGTTATAACAGTTGTTTCAGTGAGTGTATATGTTTATGGGTGTGGTGGTGATGAAATATTTCTCTCAATGGTAAATCTCCATTAAACTTGAAAAAAAGGCAGTGTATGTGACAGTTATATCTAATTAAGTGTGCCTAAGACTTAGTGATTGTATGAGTCACTATATGGATAACTGTATACTTGTAATAGTGATTTTATAGCACACTAAGTGTGAGTTACTATCTATATAAATAGATGAAGTGGTGTTTGTATAAGTGTGTAGGTGAGTAAATGTAAGTATAATCAATTGTTTGCATAAGTCAGAAGGATGTCTTTATAAGTGAATACAATGTGTGCTGGTGGGTAATGTTGAAATAGGCTAAAAAGTATATTTGATAGTGTTCTGTTGATTATTCACTGCATATAACACTGAATCTATAGGTAAGTGATTAGATGCGTGTATAGTTCTATGAATAACTGAGTGGGTATTTAGAAATTTCTATTGGTGTGTCAATGGTTTCAAATATGGCACTTTCTATTTTGCAGTGAGTGATGAAAGATTATACTAGTGTGTGATGAGGTGTATTTGATTGTCACATGGATGATGTCATCAGTGATGTCATTTGAAATGTCATCAGTGATGCCATCAGTGATGTCGTCGACCATGTCATGAATGATGCACTTTTTGTGACGTTCCGGTGGCGCAGAAGACTGAGTGATATTTATCAGGCAGAACTAAGCCACTTTTTGTGGCGTAATCCTGCCTGATAAATATCAGTCCCTTTAACGCAGTGTCCTGCGTTAAAGGGGTGTGCAATGGGTGTTGCTGGGGGCGTTCCCAGCAGCATCCATGGACTTGAGTAATTTATAGCATCCTCAAAGTCAGTCTTTCAAAAATTCCAAAGTATAGGACATGATAATCCAAAGTCATAAACCGTGTCCGGGGGTCATATCAGCCCAAACGCCGATATTCCGAATGATTGAAAATGACTTTTCTTGAGAAACATTGGGATTTGGATTATCATGTCCTATACTTTGGAATTTTTGAAAGACTGACTTTGAGGATGCTATAAATTACTCAAGTCTGCCCGAATAGTGTGGGTAAAATTGATACCTAGTCACTTTGAATAAGAATGTACTTACGTCTCGTCTAACATTTGGAAGAAATATCTATTTATATGACAACAGGATACCGACATAACTTGAAGGAAATAAGAACGCCCTGAAGAAGTTCTGTTGTACAGAATGAAACGCGTCAGCTGGCTGTGGTATATAAACTTAAGGAAAATAAAAGTATTTGAATATACACCAAGATTCAGCGCTTCAATAAGGACTCTAAGTGATATGATTTTATTGGACTTGTTGTGCAAGTGGTGCTGTGCCAAACTTTGGAATATTCTCTACTACTCACTCTCTACTACTTCACTACTCTCTAATACTCACTCTCTACTACTCATTCTCTACTACTCTAGTACTCTCTACTACTCTCTCTCAACTACTCACTCCCTACTACTCACTATCTACTACTCTCTACTACTCACTCTCTACTACTCTCTACTCTCTACTACTCACTCTCTACTACTCTCTCTACTACTCACTCTTTACTACTCACTCTCCACTACTCTCTACTACTCACTCTCTACTACTCTCTCTCTACTACTCTCTTTCTACTACTCACTATACTACTCACTCTCTACTACTCTCTACTACTCACTCTCTACTACTCACTCTACTACTCACTCTCTACTACTCTCTACTATTCACTCTCTACTACTCTCTCTCTACTACTCTCTATTACTAACTCTACTACTCACTCTCTGCTAACTCTTTACTACTCTCTAATACTCACTCTCTACTACTCATTCTCTACTACTCTAGTACTCTCTACTACTCAGTCCCTACTACTCACTATCTACTACTCTCTTCTACTCACTCTCTACTACTCTCTACTCTCTACTACTCACTCTCTACTACTCTCTCTCTCTACTACTCACTCTTTACTACTCACTCTCTACTACTCTCTACTACTCACTATCTACTACTCTCTACTACTCACTCTCTACTACTCTCTCTTTACTACTCACTCTCTACTACTCTCTACTACTCACTCTCTACTACTCCCGCTCTACTACTCTCTCTCTACTACTCACTATACTACTCACTCTCTACTACTCTCTACTACTCTCTACTACTCACTCTCTACTATTCTCTACTACTCACTCTCTACTACTCTCTACTATTCACTCTCTACTACTCTCTCTCTACTACTTTCTACTACTCACTCTACTACTCACTCTCTACTAACTCTTTACTACTCTCTACTACTCACTCTCTGCTGCTCTCTACTACTCACTCTACTACCTACTCTCTACTACTCTCTACTACTCACTCTCTACTACTCACTCTCTACTACTCTCTACTACTCACTCTACTACTCTCTACTACTCACTCTCTGCTACTCTCTCTACTGCTCTCCTCTACTCTCTACTACTCACTCTCTACTCTCTATTACTCACTCTCTACTCTCTACCTCTCTACCTCTCTATCTCTCTCTACTAGTCTCTACCTCTACCTCTCTACCTCTCTCTACACGCACACATATACACATATATATATATATGCATCTATATGCATATGCATTTATATATACGTATGTGTGTGTGTATATATATATATATATATATATATATATATATATATATATATATATACATATATAAACATATATAATCTGCATATCTATATAAATACAAATATAAATGCATGCATACATATTCATATATGCATACAAATGCATGTTATTTACATGAAAGTTTGAAAAACACTAATAAAATCAAAGCTAAAAAGCCACCTCATTACAAACAGAATGGCTTTAACTTAAACGAGGGCGAGATCTATTGCATTTTCAAAGCTTCTTTACTTTGGTTCCATCAAGAAGGCATTCAGATGTGTCACACATTTACCATAAATTCTGAATGTTAGCACTGTAGTTGCTCATTAGAGCACTGTAGTAAAGCTACTGCTCACCAGGGAAGTCTGCTGCTGGTATTCAAAGTGCATGTTTCAGTCTGCATTAAGCATGGGCTGAAAATCCGTTCCGCTCGCGGATTTTGCGGATTTTCGGTAAATTCGCAATCCGCGAACTCTCGCGAATTTACCGAAAATCCGCAAATTCGCACGCAGCGGATTTTTTTTCTTGGTGATACAATATTGCGGCGTGCGGCGTTCACTTACCGTCATTCAGCATTTGCCGAGTTGTTTTTCTTGATATTTTGCGAGTGCTGCGCCATTTTGGATCTTGCTGCGGGATCCCGCGGGAGTTTGGCGACGCATCGCGAGAGTTCGCAATTGCGAACATGTAGGTGCGGCGGGCAGCAACAATCTCGCACTCGCGAAATTACAAAATTTGAAATTCTGCACAAGAAATCCACTAGCAAGCAGCATAGACCTTCTGAAAATGATGATTTTTATCAGAATAACTCCTCAGGTTGACATTTGCCTGCACTTTTTTGGATTTGAGGCCTTTTGACTTTCTTTGGATCACTTTTGGATTAGAAATCAACTTTCACAAGTAAGTTTGTTTGGGGCATTACAGTTGCTGTTCTGCAGAAAAACGAGTTTTGCAAAACTGAAAGCACTCAGCAGGTGCAAAAGTTCACTCATCATTAGTAACCATTCCCTGTAGTACTTCCTGAGGGGCCCTCCAGAGTTCAGTTGCCTATGTTTGTTTGGGGCATTACAGTTGCTGTTCTGCAGAAAAACAAGTTTTGCAAAACTGAAAGCACTCAGCATGTGCAAAAGTTCAAACTCATCATTAGTAACCATTCCCTGTAGTGCTTCCTGACTGGGGCCCCTCCAGAGTTCAGTTGCTAGTTGCAACAATTCTATGACCCTTCTCTGACCCTCACAGCAGGCTCATAGAATAGCTACTAGTAGGCCACAAAGGTCCTGGAAAAAAAAATTGCACTGCAACAGAAAGCAAATTACAGATAAGGAAGCAGGTGCCAGACTGGAATTTTAAAACAGTGACACATTAATAAATCAACCCCAAATGAATTCATGTCAGTTGAAGCAGGGCAGGTGTGCTTGCTTTTCCCCCCCCATAATCTACAGTGATGAACCAGAGGGTGGCATTGATGTACCAGAGGGTGGCATGGGTGAAACAGGGTGGCAGTGGTGAAACAGAGGGTGCTGTGAACCTGTGATGAATGAACCAGACGTAGAAACAACATAGTTGCGACCGTTGCGAGCCGACAAGAAAGTTCGCAATTGCGAACTGGTACAAAACCCTTGCGAACTGGCAGAAACCCTTGCGAACACAAAAAAAAATCTGCAAATTCGCAAGAATTCGTGGATTTTGCGGATTGCGAGTTCGCAAATACGCAAATTCGCGAACGCCAGATTCGCAAAATTCGCCCATGCTTAGTCTGCATGTCAGAATTGTTTTAATGAAATAGAAGAGGATTTGAGAAGTCACTCAAAATGTGCCCTAATTTTTCTTTCTGAAGCACTAATCATACTTTCTATGGCAAAATGAACCCCCTCATTGTGTTCCTTTTTAAATCAAATGTTTTCAGACTTACCACTTCATTCCAATCAAGATGGCTTCTGGTGTGCCATACTTTTGTCATAAGTAAGACTGTTAGCGCTCTAGTTGTTCTTTAGAACACTCTGGGACATTCTGTCATTGGGCTACACCTGGGCTACATCTGGGTGATATTTGGGTTACATTTGGGCTCTTTTGTCTCTGGTGGCCATCTTGGGAGACTGCATGTCAAAATGTTTTTAATGAAAGAGAAGAGGATTTGAGAAGTCACTCAAAATGTGCCCTAATTTTTCTTTCTGCAGCACTAATCATACTTTCTAAGGCAAAATGAACCCCCTCGTTTTTTTGTTCCTTTTTAAATTAAAGGTTTTCAGACTTATCACTTCATTCCAATCAAGATGACTTCTGATGTGCCATACTTTTGTCATCAGTAAGACTGTTAGCGCTCTAGTTGTCTTTAGAACACTCTGGGACATTCTGTCATTGGGTTATATTGGGCTACATCTGGGTGATATTTGGGCTACATTTTGGCTCTTTTGTCTCTGGTGGCCATCTTGGGAGACTGCATGTCAGAATTTTTTCATGAAATAGAAGAGGATTCGAGAAGTCACTCAAAATGTGCCCTAATTTTTCTTTCTGCAGCACTAATCATACTTTCTATGGCAAAATATACCCCCTCATTGTGTTCCTTTTTAAATTAAATGTTTTAAGAGTTACCACTTTATTCCAATCAAGATGGCTTCAGGTGTGCCATACCTTTGTAATAAGTAGGACTGTTAGCGCTCTAGTTGTTCTTTAGAACACTCTAGGAGGCTGCAGTAGAACACAAAGGAATCAACCGACAGTCTCTGTCCTTGTTGGATGTACATGTTTTACTGAGAATGCCAGACTTCATTCTCACATGACTGAGAAAGATAATGTGAATTTACAGAAAATATGCTTTCAGTTTTGCTTATAGATCCCCTTCCAAACCACTGTGGGAAAAGCATTAGATAATAATTTTCTTTGAAACTTGATTCATGATATCCCAGCAGAAGGCTTTTTCACATGGTAAAATCACCTTGGAACACACCACAATTCCTAAAATGAGTATGGTACCATCAACAAAAGATTTATAATGTAACTAAAGTCTTAAAACCTTCTATTAACTGCAATGCTTTTTTGATGAGGTGCTATCATGTACGCGTACCCCGCGATTTAAAAAAAAATTAAAATATTTTTTTGGGCCTGGGGGGTCCTTGTGGGACCCCCTGAGCAGGCCTAGGGGGTCAGGGTGCCTCTACCCTGCTCCCTTTGCGTGTTTTGCACCTTTGGTTTTCTGCTTTCCTATGCCTCAGTCTACCGAGGCACAAGATGGCTGCCAACACTTTCTGGTTTGGAGTGTTGACAGACATTGGCAGCCAATCAGCATGCAGCTCGTGCTCGGAATGGTACAGAGTACAGTAAGCTTACAGTAAGCTTACAGTAAGCTGCTATAGATTTATATATTTTTTCTCTTTTGATTTTCTCAGAAACTACTGGAGGGATTTACACCATTTAAACAAAAGGCACTTCTGCGTACCAGTCCCTACAATTTTGCCAAGTTTGGTGTAATTCCGTTCAGCGGTTCGGGCTGTAGCCGTGTCTAAACGTCCTACGGAAATCAACATGGGGAAAACACGTTTTGGGACCCCCTTTTTTCTCAGCCGGCGCTTGAAGAATCCCCCCAAAACTTTCAGGGAAGGAGCAGAACTGAGCTGGCCAAAATTGGGAAAATTGCACGCAAATTCCTCAATCGACGCCAAAGTTATTCCAAATAGAATGTTACGGATTCCCTACCGAAACTAGGTTCTAACTATATATACCTACTGGCGTCCAGCAGTAGGTAATATATATATATATATATATATATATATATATATATATATATATATATATATATATATATATATATGAGACAATCCCTGCTTGCTCTCGCCTGGAGCCCAATCCTGGATACCACAGCGCAGAAGAAGAGAGGAGACCCAAGTGCAGGTGAGCAGTGTGTTTTACTTAATCGGGAAGACAGCACACCTCAACATGACGTTTCGGCCTTCACAGAGGCCTTGATCACATGACGCATGCAAGGGAGGAGGCAACTTTTAAAGTACAAATGCTGGTCTGAGTGTAGAATCATTGGTGGAACATGGTCACATGCAAAATATCTTATGTCATAGACATAGACAACATTTCAATGCTGACTGCAAAGCCCATCTCGGGATAATCCCTGATTTCAGCCTAAATCGCAATGTGCAAACAACTGTAAATAAAGTGCTAATGCAATACTGTCATTTTTAGCAATACAAGTTACAAATCACTGGATAATCCCAATTAAGAGATTCAAAATACAGTGCAAAATTGGCAATGTGCAACACGTCAGTAAAGTGCAAATAGTGTTATGTAAACAATTGTAATCTCAATAAATAACAATTATATACTTGATCTACAATACCATGTTAAAATCAGGTGTAGAATTTTTTTTATATCTATATATATATATATATATATATATAAAAACATGAATGTACAAGTATATTCATAATAAATATATATACACCAAACATACACTATTTACACTAGATGAGACCTCAGGTGATCAGAATACATAGCTGCATAAATGCATTTTAAGCCTGTACACCGAGATCGCAGCATCCTGACTCCATTCTACGCACTAGCCAATCATGTGTTTATGTTCTGCTAGAGGGTAGAGAGGAGAGGAGATGTAAACCAACCACTAGGTTTGGAGAACATCGCAACCTCACCTCCCACACCTCCATACCAAGGCAAGTAACCATAAATTGATCAACACCATTCCAGCATTTAGCATAAGAGTAAAAAGTGAAATAAAAGTTTTTTGTGCATTTTTTTGCCTTTTTTTCTTTTTTTCTCTCCTTAACATTTTATAAACTTTTTTATGAATCTTTTTGTTTTCTATGTTATCATACTTTATCATTGTAGATGTTATACTTGGCATTTGATACATCATCATGCAGCCTAAGCCTAGGCTACACTGCACACTGAAACCATACGCAACACTAGACATGTACTGGTCATTGGACAGAGAGTGTCATATACTCATATCCAGTTGGGTAACTTGGCAGAAGAACTAGATGGATGAATTTGGGATGGATAGTTCAGAACCACTGAGTACACTATGTTGGTAATTCAGAGACAAGTGTAAAAGTCTTCTGTGGAATTTAATCCCCCCGGGGCTCGACTATCCATTTCCAGTATGTACCTGGTCTCCAATTTTCTAAGGGCACCATCCCTGTCTCCTCCTCTTCTTAAAGGGCCCACACTATCTACAGCATAGTAACGTAGAAGGGTACTATCATTGTTGTGGTGCTCCTTGAAATGGCGGGCCACCGGATACGCCGAGTCATTGGTATTGATGGCCCTTATGTGCTGGAGTATCCTCTTGTGCACCTGCAGCTTGGTGCTACCCACATACCGCAGGGCACACGGACACTCCAGCACATAAACCACATATTCACTCTTGCAAGTCAGTTGTTTTTTGATCTTGCGTGCATTGGGGGTGAATGGGACTGCATATTCAGTTTTGTTAAGCCCATGCTGGCATGCCTAACAGGAAGAGCACTTCCTGAAGCCTTTGCTCTTGTCAAGCCAGTTCTTCCGTGACGAAACCTCTGGGCTAGATTTGACTAATGCATCTTGCATTGAATATGCTTTCCTATAGGTGATTGATGGTGTAGCTGGGATTTTGTCACCTATAACGGGATCACATTTGATTAGGCCCCAGTGTTTAGAGATGATTTTACCAAGCGCCCTATGCTGCCTATTGTAGGCCCAGATCAATCTCACTTTTTGATCCTGGGAGGTAGTTGGCGCGACAGTGACCTTGCGTTGCAAGGCTTCACTTCGTGACAGGGCATTCGCCTTAGTTATGGCCTTGTCAACCACTGCAATATTGTACCCTCTCGCCAGAAATCTGGTCCTACTGGCTTGCTGAGCTAGATGGCATTGAGCTTCAGTGCTGCTCAGTCGTCTAATACGCAGCACCTCGCCATACGGGATACTGCGTATGAGATGAGCAGGGTGATGACTGCTGGCATGGAGTATTGTATTTCCTGCCGTTGGCTTTCGGTACAACCTAGTTTCAAGTTTGTCTCTTCCAGGTGAAACTGTCATGTCTAGAAAATGTACCTGTTCTCTACTGATTGTCGAGGTAAACTTCAAGTTGTAATCCTTACAATTCAACATTTCAACAAAGTGCTCAGCTTCTAGACGAGTGCCCTTCCAGACTAGGAACACATCATCTATATAACAATACCACCGTAAAATTGACCGCCTAGCAATGTCAGAGTGTTCGCCAAAGAGGACCTGTCTCTCCCAGTAGCCCATATGGAGACAGGCATAACTGGGAGAGAAACAGGCCCCCATGGCTACACCCCTGACTTGCTGGTAGTATCTGTTGTTGAACATAAAGAAATTATGATGTAAACAGAATGAACTCATAGATAGTAACATACGATTATGATCTGCCATGATGATTGGTCTTAATCCTAAAAAGAATTCTATGGCTCGCAGTCCTTCTTGATGATTAATACTCGTGTATAAAGACGTGACGTCTAATGTGATGAGCCATAAGCCCGAATCCCACTTGATGTCCTCAATTTTCCTCACAAAGTCGTTTGAGTCCTGAACAAAGGATGGTAAGCTCTGTACGAACTCTTGTAAGAATGAGTCCACATAGACAGTTGTCATTTCAAGCAAACCCCCGCACGCTGCTATTATTGGCCTGCCCGGGGGTTTCGCCGGGTTCTTGTGGACCTTCGGGATTAGGTATAGAACTGGCATGACCGGATTGTTGTTTTTAAGATACTTGAGCTCATCCATACTCAACAGACCAAAAGATCTCCACCCCATTAACAATGAATAAAAGTCTTCCTGGGCTTTCTTGATCAGGGTGATGTCACTGTGTCTGTAACAATCCGAATCATTCAGCTGGGAGAGGGCTTCCTCCAAATATAGTTTTCGCGGCCATAAAACTATATTCCCTCCCTTATCAGATTGCCTGACAATGACATTCTCATTTGATTGGATCTTTTGGATGAGTCGCAAGTATTGATCATTCTGTGTATATTTCTTACGTTTGGAATTGAGCAATTTTGAATGTAAAAACTTGGTGTCCTTTACAGCAGCATCATGGAAGATGTCAAGATTGTCGTATAGCATCACAGGAGTATAAGTGGAGCGTGGTTTGAAAGATGTTAAACCCCCTACCCTATTTGGCACACATACTGGGGCTTCTTGGGATGTTGATTGCTCCATTCTTAGGGATTCCAAAGCCTCCAAGCCTGGGGCATCACGGACTTGAAGCCCTTCATTTGTTGATTCAGTCCTCATCGGGGTGCTGCGTGTTTTGCCACCCATAAAATGTTTCTGCAATTTTATCTTGCGGACAAATTTGTACAGATCAATCCTAGTGTCCACATAATTAAAATCGCATGGAGGACAAAATGTAAGGCCCTTTGATAGAATGTGATGTTCAGCCTCAGATAAGGCCATGTCAGTCAGATTGATAATAGAGGGGGCAGTGTCTGTTACTCCTGATTGAGTGCTCACTTCCTGTTCCATCTTTTTGTGCTCTTTTTTCTTTTTCTGCTGATTTTTTTCTGCCTCTTGATTTGGCCTTTCGGCGTTGGTAGCGCTTGGTATTGCGGATTTTGTTCCTGCGTGCGACTGAGTTCTCGGGCGTAAAGTCTCGCGCCAATCCTTCCTTATACATTCGAGTTCCTCTGCTGGTGTAAGTTTGGTAAACCCCAATTGCCCCTCAGTTTGAGAAAGATTGGAGTCTGAGTCACTATTTATTCAAGAGCTTAAATTCGACTCTAAAGAGTCATCCTGCTGTGCTGCCCCTGATCCGTGCCCTTGAGTGGGGCGGCCTACTGCTGCCACAGCTTTGAGTCGTCTTGAGGCTTTGATGGCATCATATTTTTTTGCAAAAGTAAAAATGCGCCCTTCCGCATAGTCAGCCTTGTCTCTTTGAAATTTATAGGCCTTTCTTTTGCTGATTGCCTCCTCTTCTTTCTGGAGCCTTGCCATCATGTCACTTCTTAACTTTGCACATTCACTCATGCAATCCCCACTAGATGACTCAATATCCTGATTTAACTCTTCAATTTTGGTCTGCGTTTTGAGACGATCACTCTCTGCATAGCGCACAAGTATCTGGACTAACCTGCGCGATGACTCCAAGTTACAATCCGCCCACTCCCTGAGCATTTCTGGGTCTGGGTCTTCATAGCTTGGGGCTAGCATTACACGCAGACCCCGCGGTATCCTATTGACCTCCAGATAACGAATCAAGGAGCGGTGCTCCCACCATTTCGAGAGTTCTCGTTTCATTAACTTTTCCAGTTTTTTGAATTTCTCGTGAACGCTGCCAAGTTCATTTACTGGTACATTTTGTGCAGATGGTACAGAGGACCCCCCAGCCGGGGAGTCATCCAACGCATTCAACGCTGCCAGTTCCCTTGCTTTCAATGCGTCAGCCGACATGCCGCTTCCCCGCTTCTATAACGCGCAATGCGTTCTCACAGCCACTCAACGAAATAAGCCAGTGCAAACCGCCGAGCAGCTAGGCACAAACTTCTCTTACCGGCGTAATCTGTGCACGATTCAAAACACCGCAACCCGACTTCAGGTGTCTCGTAGAGAGCAGGACGCTCTCCATGCTCCTCGTCAGGTCCGTGTACCAGATCGGCGTTCACAGTAGCCGGGGGTTGGAGCTATTACTCCCTAACGGGAGAAGACAAACGACTTCCGGGTCACCAGAGGTCTTGGCTTCCTGTTGCTCCGCCACTCGTAGGAGAAGGGGTCATCCAAATACCAGCGAAGCACTCTGCCGGTTTGTAGAGATGAGACAATCCCTGCTTGCTCTCGCCTGGAGCCCAATCCTGGATACCACAGCGCAGAAGAAGAGAGGAGACCCAAGTGCAGGTGAGCAGTGTGTTTTATTTAATCGGGAAGACGGCACACCTCAGCATGACGTTTCGGCCTTCACAGAGGCCTTGATCACATGACGCATGCAAGGGAGGAGGCAACTTTTAAAGTACAAATGCTGGTCTGAGTGTAGAATCATTGGTGGAACATGGTCACATGCAAAATATCTTATGTCATAGACATAGACAACATTTCAATGCTGACTGCAAAGCCCATCTCGGGATAATCCCTGATTTCAGCCTAAATCGCAATGTGCAAACAACTGTAAATAATATATATATATACATATATATATATATATACACATATACATATATATATATGTATTGCCTACTATATATTTATTTTATAAAATTAAAATGATATAAGCATTTACAAATATATATATCTGTACATATATGCTGCAAAGCTCGTCCTCCACGACTTTTCTCCACCAAACTTGCAAAAAGACGAGGTAGACCCAATTCAGTGCCTCTTTTTTAATTTATTTCAAAGTGCGACCACATCATCACGACGCGTTTCGGCAGCTCCCTGCCTTGATCACATGACAACAGTGTCGTGTGATGCACCTCCTTTTAAAGTGCCAGTGCATAAATAGACATAGGAAACATACTTAACAGTCGTACATACTTATTTTTGGTGTGTAATAGGTAAAATACAATTTGGGTTTGAATCAATATGTAAAATACATTATTAAAAAATATATGTAATTGGGAAAGCATAATAGTTATCTGTATAATACATTGTTTCATATGTGCTTAGAATGCAGTAATGAACCATAGGGTTTTGTTCCAATTGTAAAATACATAGTAGAAAACTCAAATGTAAACTACCAATTATTGCTATCCCAACATTATTTACATTTTCCAAACCCTGAATTTATATCACCTCTGACTGTTGTTTTCCTAGACATCTACTAACCAAATACTATAGTGCATCTCCCTGAACCTTCATAAAACTAATATAAAAATAATATTGTGCAAAATCATAACACCCTAAGTGATTAAGTAGCTCTTCTTCATTTTGTACATGTATGTATATATATATATATACATATATATATATATATAGATATATATATATATATATATATATATATATATATATATATATATATATATATATATATATATATATATATATATATATATATATATATATATATACATGTACATATATATATATATATTTGTAAATGTTTATATAATTTTAATTTTATAAAATAAATATTTTATTTTTATTTTTTTGTACTTACCTGTTTAAGTATAGGGAGTCGATATTTCTGCATTCTATATTTTTTTCATCAATATTTTTGAAGTCGATATTTTGTCAATGAACCCTCTGTACTACTCTTTGCCACTGCACTCTATGCCAATGCACTCCACATCTCTTTACTCAAAACATATGCACTCTACGCCAATCTACTCTGCATCACTGTGCTCTACGCCGATATACTCTACACCACTGTACTCTGCGCCACTGCACTCTATGCTACTCTACTCTGTGCCACTACACTCTACGCAGCTCTACTCTGGCCCAGTGCATTCTGCACCACTCTACTCTGCGCCACTGGAAGCAACGTCAATGCACTCCATGCCACTCTACTATACACCACTGCACTCTACTACAGTATACCCTGTACACACTGCACTCTCAGCCACTCTACTTTATGCCACTCCACACCACTGAACTCTAAGCCACTAAAGTCTGCATAATTCCACGCTAGGCCACTGCACTCTATGTCAATCCACTCTAATCTACTCTGCACCTCTGCACTCTGAGACACTTTATACCATACCACTGTACTATATGCCACTTCACTCTACTCTTAAACAATCTACTCTATGCCACTGCAGTCTATGCCACTTTATTTCACTCTGCGCCACTCCACTCTACACTACTCCACAACACTGTACTCTGTGCCACTACACTTTACACCAATGCGCTCTGCACCAATGCCCTCTACACCACTTTACTCAAAACCACTACACTCTATGCCAATCTACTTTGCACTACTGCACTGTACGCCATTATACTCTACACCCTTGCACTCTATGTCACTTTACTCTGCGCCACTGTTCACCACCGCACTCTACATGAATGCACTCTATGCCACTCTACTCTACATTACTGAAAGCTATGACATTCTACTCTGCAGCAATGCACTTTCTGCCACTGAAGTCTACGATGCTCTACTTTATGACATCTAGTCTGCGACAATCTACTCTTCGCCACTCTACTCTGTGCCAATCTACTCTATCCCTTTGCACTCTACTCTGCACCACTCTATGCCACTGTATGTCAATGCACTCTAAGCCAATCTAATCTATCGTGCACCACTGCACTCTGACATGCACATGGGCATAGGTGCATCCAAGGCCTACCAGGGGCTGCAGCATACCTTTTGCCACCCCTGCATGGAATCCAAACTGACACAACTGGCTGATCACTCAGCTGGGGCAAGGTCGTGTAATCACCCCTTGCTTAGATATAGTATTCCTATATCTAACCTTATATCTAGACACATATACACCTATAAGTCACTCCTATGGCAGGCCTTAACAATCCTGGAGGCAGAGTGCTTGGTTTTTTGTGAGATGAGGCTCTAGCATGAGCTGAGCCTGTCTGCAGCTTTTGGAACCATGTCCTTATAGCTGTTCTAGGATATAGCCATACCATATACTCTTAAGTGCATTATGAACCTCGCGGTTAAATGCTAACTCTGGTTTGGCTTTATCAAAACATGTCGTGTAAGGTGTCATATGCTTTGGAATACTACCCCCTCACCAGTTCTGGTGAAGGGGGTAGCATTCCACCCTTCTAGAGGGAGAAGACATGTTGTTCCTACTAATATCTGTTAAAGTTAACCAGAGCCTCAGCATCACAAAATGGATGCTGCTGCAACAGACACAAGTCTGACATCCTGCAGCTGGGAGCCCTTCCAGCGAGGGAGGATTGGACAATAGGTTTCCTGCCTTGGGAGGTGGTAGCACCACCCCAGACAGGCTATAGTGTATTGCGGCAGGGAGGGCTGAATGAAATGAGACACTGCCTGGGGCACACAAGGTGTCCCATGCATAGTCCAGTTCAAACTGGTGCTGGGGCACTCAAGCCCCAGCTCTGGCATGAAACTGGACATAGGGAAAGGGGTGCAACCACCCCCTTCCCTGGTCCCACCCATAGGAGGGACCTAGCAGGTAATCCAGCCCCTAAATTTGGTATAAAGGTAGGAGCTGAGTCCCAAGACTTTAGATTAATCCTGACTCAAACTAGAAACGAAACTCTGGACCTTTGACGTTCTACCTGAAGATAGAAGACTGAAGAATCTCCCTTGTGGTCAAGGAGTGACCATCCTGCACAAGCAGGCACCATCAAGCGATCAACGGTTTGTTTTGTTGTTGCTCCCGCCGGAGCCGAACACAGAGCCTGACTTAGAGCCTGACAAGACCCAGACTTCCAGACTTCCGTCAGCCCGATCCACAGCCACAGCAAAGCTGAGACCCTTGGATGCGACGCGAGATGTGGGACTGGCCATCTTGGAAAGCCAGCGAATTGCTTTCCGTGCAACATCCGAGGCACCCTCGAAGTTGTGCATTGGGGATTGAGAAGCCCTAGCCCCGAGCACCAACTGCATCAAAGATCAGCCCTCCACACTCCACAAGTTCTGCGTGGGGCCCTTCTGCATTTTCCTGCTTGACGCGTCTGTCCGGTCACTTGTTCGTGATCTAGTGGCCTCTGTGACGACGAAACCTTGAATCTACACCACTGGTCTAGTTGCTCCAGACTGGCCCTTGCTTCCCTGAAACGGAGAAGCCCATCAGACCTTGCTGGCCTGATTAAGAAGCCATTTTTGATCCCTGTGTGAGTTGCCTTAGCCAAGGCTTGTTGACTCCAATTCAGAAGCTGACACTGGAAACACCGAGATCCTTTGTGGGACAGTCTGTGCCCAGCTCCTGGTCATCGTCGACACCTCCTGGTCCACGTGGCTGCAGAGACAAGCTTCATGACATCACCTGATTGCTTTGCAACATCGCCTGGTTCCTTCCAGGTCACTGGCTAGTGACTCAGAGTCCGTCCCCTCTGTTTTCAGGTACTCTTCATCCTCAATCCGCCCTTGAATCCAACCGGACACTTCTCTCCTGGTCGCCTGCAACAACTTTCTTCAAGGCTCCATAGGATTCAGCGACGAAACCCAACACACTTTGACACCTATGCACCCGCTTCCTGTGGATGAGGTAACACGAGTACTCCAGTGCTCCTGTGTGTAATAACTATCCTAGTGTCCGAGTTTCAGGTAGCTTTCTCCTAGTCCATCCGGAATTGACCTAAAAGAACTAGTTTCCAATTCTTTTGTTCCCATTCTAACTCCATGGTAACTTGCGTGTGTGTAAAGACTCTGCACACACCTCCCGTGGGCCTCCTACTTCCTATCCTTTGGTAGTACAATGTAGCCCCAGCGATTCCCTAGGCCTTAGGCCTATCCTTTGTTCGTGACGTGGTTCTTATACCACTATTTTAGTATATGGTTTGAAGTGCCCCTAGGACATTACTGTATATTGAGCAACTTATTGTATGATAATTAAGTATCTTTTTATGTGCTTGTGCCTCTGACCTCATAAAGAGTTCAGAGGGGTTGTGTTAGAAATAAATACATATATATTTGATATATAACCTGTGTGGTGTCCTTTCATTTGGTATTAAAGGGGTTACATATGGTAAAACAGCTGGCTTCACATGCCCTCTTGAGTTTAGCCTAAGACTGCTTTGTCCATGCTACCACTAGGATAGCTGGTCTATAAGGTTGACATTACAACCATCACCATAAGGGTTGTTTGGACTGGTGCAAGGTGCTCACTAGAATAGTGAACATCATATACCGGGCCAACTTCTCACATTGGTGTGCAGCGGTTGGGATAAGAGCTTGCTGTTGTTTTGCCAATTGTAATCTTTGCAATATCATTTGAAAGATCACATTAGGTACCTATAGGTACATATAACAAGATTTATACTTAAATTCTACTGAACTTAGTTGTTGTAGACCAAAGGGCCTAGCACACCCTGACTACAACTTCTAGAGAGGTTTAGTAGAAAAACAGTTAGTCTAGGTAGGTGCACACACCACACCTCACTAGTTCATGTCTGGCACAGGTGAACCAAGTGGATCTCTACCCATGGTGAGTGACCCTCCCAGGGTACCCTACAGATATGATATCCTCAACTTTCGAGAGCTGAGACACTTGTGTACCACCAGAAAGTTGAAACAGGGTTCCAACCCTACCCTTCAGTACCTGATAGGACTCCTAGAAGAATTTGATGTTCTCAAAGCCTCTAGCACAGATCCTACAGGGAAAACAGGTGAAGGCATACCCTCCACAGAAGATGACCCCCCTGTCATAGAAGATGATGAGGATGAGGTTGAGGAAGATTCTGAGGAAGAGGTAGACAGCCAGGTACCAGTCAGAAGACTTAGCCAGGCTAACCTAAGCCACTTTGGGGCTGAGAATGGGACAGCCCCATTCAGGCCTGCAAGGTGGGCTTAATCAGAGGTATAGGAGGAATACATCTCACTCAGGTGAATCTCTTCACTCCAATGCTTCAAGGGGCTCTGCTCAGAGGGGAATGACTTCTCCTCAGAGGAGAGAACACCAGGCTAGGATGAGGGAAGTCAATCTCAGAATAGAGAGAGAGGAACTTGCCCTAGTTAAAGAAAAACGTGCTTTTGCTAGAGAAAGAAGTTGAGTGGGTCAGAACCCACTGGTGGCAGCAATATCCCTAAGAATAAAGACAGGTCCTATGACAATAGACACCTGAGTAAGAGTTTGCCCCCCTACAAAGTTCGGGATGACATCCACAAATTGATAACTGCTTTGGAGAGGGCCTGCAAAGTACAGCAGGTACCCCAAAGTCAGTGGGCAGCAATCTTGTGGCTCTCCTTTTCAGAAAAAGGTAGAGATAAGCTCCTCACAGTTAGTGATGATGATGCTAACAATTACAGTGTCCTCAAGAGTGCTCTGATTGATGGGTTTGGCCTAACCACTAAACAGTACAGGTTGATGTTCAGAGATACCCAGAAGACACAGACTCAGGACTGGACTGATGTTGTTGATTGTGCCACTAAGGCTCTGGAAGGCTGGTTATTGGGAAGTAAAGTGAAGGACTATACAGGATTGTATAATTTGATCATGAGAGAGCAAATACTTAACAATTGTCAGAACAAGTTGTTGCACCAACACCTGATTGACTCAGATCTGACCTCTCCCCAAGAATTGGGTAAGAAGGAAGACAAATGGGTCAGAACCAGGGTTAAGCATAAAAACCAGGTCCAAGGTGGTGATCAGAAAAAGGCAGACCGAAAAGGTGGGGATCAGAAACCAAAAGACCAGAAGTCTTCAACAGGCCCCCAAAAAGCTAATGAAGGGTGGTCCCAAAACTCTAAGAAGAAGAAAGAAGGTCCAAAGAAACCTTGGTGTACAGCCCCTAGTACAGTAAACAGTTGTAATTCCTAACCCAAGGCTATAGTGGGGTTAACCCTGGGTACTGAGATGGATTTTGGCCTAATCAGGATTCCAACTCAGGCTGTTCTTGTCTGTAATGGGGACATGGTTATTTCCTCTACTGTGAGTCCCAGTACTCTGGGCAAATACAGACAAACGCCTTTGATCAATGACAAAGTGGCTCAAGCATACAGCGACACATGTGCCAGTGTCACTATGGTGACACCTGACTTTGTGGACCCTGGACAGATTGTACTGGGTGATAATTACCTGGTGACCAATGCTAGCAATGTCACTACTACACATAGTGTGGCAGTTGTTAATTTCTCCTGGGGAGGGGTAACTGGCCTCATAAGAGTTGTGGTGAGTGTAGACCTCCCAGTTGAATGTCTGTTGGGCAATGATCTTGAATCCTCAGAATGGTCAGAAGTGGAGTATAGGACTCATGTAGATATGTTAGGCATATCAGCACATGTCCTTGCTGTGACCAGGACACAGGCCAAAAAGTGCCAAACTGAACAGGCCTTGGATCCTGAAACTATGGACCAAGTGCCACCCAAGAGAAAGAGCAATAGGGTTAAAACAGTGCCTTCTCCCCTGCCTGCAAGTGAAGATCAGCCTTCTCAGGAAGCTGATTTTGAGACCCCTGAAGGAACTGTCCTAGAAGAACTTGAACCTGACCAGGTTGAGTTTTTTGGGACAGGGGGACCTTCAACGGCAGACTTGAGGCAGACACGGTTAGACTGTTCCTCTCTTGAACCCCTCGGACAGCAAGCTGCTTCTGAAACTGCTGGGAATGCTATAGGTACCCATAGAGTTTACTGGGATGAAGGACTCCTTTTTTCTGAGGCTAGAGACCCCAAGCCTGGTGCTTCCAGGAGGTTGGTCATACCTCAGGCATTTAGGGGTTTCCTTCTTACCTTTGCCCATGATATTCCCTTAGCAGGACACCTGGGCCCGAATAAGACTTGGGACAGGCGTGTCCCTCACTTTCACTGGACCCATATGTCAGAAGATGCCAAGGAGTTTTGTCGCTCCTGTGTGACCTGCAAAGCCAGTGGCAAATCAGGTGGCACAACAAAGGGCCCCTTAAAATATATGTTATCTCCGTGCACTCATGTAAACACGTTTATTCAGTGATTCTTCTTGGCGCTATTCTTGTCACACTGTGTCTGTCAGTGCCTTCAGAAGTCAAGAATTGTGTGATATTCTTATTACTGAAGGATGCGCTCATTCAACTTGAAACTGAAGAGTTTCTTCTATTAATTTGAAATTTTCCAAAAACAACTCATGATCTGTTATTTCTTCAATACCTTCTTTAATTAGCACAAGGTTTTATCATTCAAATATGTTTCCTTCACATCATATGTAACTTCATCATGTTAGTCTGATGGTTCACCACACCCAATGCATTTCGGGTCTCATACAGTGACCCTTTGTCAGGGGTCTGTTGATTGGAAAACAAATACAGGACCTTAGCTCAGATTCAAATAATAGATACATTTCACTGTAATGCATTCAAAAACGTAGACACCATGCAAAGGGAAGGCGCTGGAGTTGAAGAGGTGGTAGAAATAAGAGGAGTGTATAAATGGGCTCTGAAACGCGGTGAGCAGTAAAAACGAGGCAGTCAGAACTAAAAGTGCAAATGTGTACCAAGGGGATTGTGCCGGTAATTGACGCTGTGTGCTTGAAAGATCCCGAGCGTTATGAGCAATGTCCAGCTCGTGATGAAGAGTGCTATAGATTAAAAAATTAAACGAGTGAATCAGTGAGTATTCAAAAAATAAGGAGATGAAACTTACTAGGGTAAACGCGAGTCAAACGCGGTGTCGGTGAACTCTGCTTCCGTGTTAGCAAAGCTGCAAATGCCTTAGGACCAATAAGATCGCATATAAGATGGATTAACCCTAATCACGTGATCAGAGTGCAACAACTTCAAATATGGCGCCTATAACTGTGGTTTAGTGCCGCCGAGTGCTAGAGAGTATAGATAAAGTTTTTTTTTTCTTTTCTTGTCCTCATATATGCCACCAGATGTTATATGCTCTAGATGGGTCTCTCTGTCGCCTTCTGTACTGACATTCCTGAAACCGCCCCGAGGTCAATATATGGCTAACAGAGATCTCCCAGAGGTGGGTTGTTTCCTTATCCAACTCCCCTGCCTTTTGATGGAGTGCCTCAGACCAGGGGAGGACAGGACCGACACAAACCTCTGGCATAATTATCGGACCGTTTACTTATTCGACCAGGCCTCCAGTTTTGGCCATACATTCTCAGAGCTTTCAGCTAGACCAGCCATGTCCATCTTGCAAACTTCCATAATACTTTTTAAGCAGTCTGCGAATCTAGGAGGGGCCACTGACTTCCATTCTTTACATATCTCCCTCCTGGCTATAACTACCACGTAGATGATAAACTGTGAGGAAAAGTTGTTGATATTATACTCACAGGGGAAAACAAAAAATACTAGCCTAGGAAAAGAGGAAATAGTTGCAGATAAGATCTCACCCAGAAAGCCAACTATCGCCCTCCAATACTCCTGAATCTCGGGGCATTCTAAGAATATATTCATGTCATCTGCTGCTGTAAGTTTACAACGGGGGCAGTGATAGTTCTCCTGCGTTATCTTATGCAATTTAGCCAGGGTCCAATACACCCGATAAGCCGTAAACAAATGGTTCCGCCTTAAATTAGCTGGTTTAATTAATCTCTGGGATAAAGAGAAAGAATCTGTCCAAATCTTACTAAACTCTTCGGGGTATTCAGCTATGGTATTACCCCAGAGGCTTATCAGTTCGAGATCTAGATTACCTTTTGCCTCTGTAAGCAATTTATACCAAAATGATACTTCTTGATTCCAGCCCCCCCCCCCTACGAATTGCATCAAGAATTCCAGTATCTTTTTCCCGCTTTAATGTCTGGCTTGACCACTATGCAGATAGTTGATAAAATTTAAATCTTGTCAGTGACCCGTTTGTAAGTAACATCAGGGAGTTCCAATCCATAAGGCCTGAGTCCACCCATAAGTCCCCCCATTTCTGTACTCAAGCTGTTCTCAAGGGCAGAGAAAGCTGGTCCTGAAGACATACAGGTCTGCCCGGGGAATCCCAAATTGGAGAATATGTGTGGTAGTAAGGAATTCCCAAGGCCTTCCGGATAAACCCCCAATTCCTAAGTGAAGTCTGCAGAATCTTAAGACGGACTTTCTTTTTTTTTTTTTTTTTTGGAAAACCTTTATTTCGACAGAGCAATACAAATACAGACCTACAACCACAGGGGCCGGTCAGTAACAGCTAGCATCAAATTCCATCAGAAATACACAGCTCATCAGCCGGCAACCCGGGGGTCCAGCAGCGATAAAATACACCCAGACTATATCCTTGTAACGGAAAGAGGATCATTGAAAGGTTTCACATTTTCAATTTAAAAAAAAAAAAAAAAAAAAACAACCTAGTCCCAAGGCGATGTATAAAGGTGTGTGACTGTCTCAAATAGCAGGGGGAGCAACTCAAGAAGACAGCTATAAAAGGATATGAAAACATAAGGGGGGAATGAAGGGGTCAGGGTCAGACAATCAGGTGAAATACAACAGGACATGGACAAATGGAATGTACGGTCACGGGGACTGAGGGACGGCAGTCGTTTCTACAAAGGGGGGGGGTACAGATTTCTCCACGTTACGAGTTCCATTGACCCCATATCCTTCCCCATTTCTTAGGTCGTCCACGGGCAATGTACACGGTTTTCTCTCGGAACATGCACCAGTCCATGTTGTCCTCCCAAGCGGAAACCAGGGGTGCACGTGGAGACCCCCACAGCTGGGCGATGTCTCTTTTCGCAATCATGTTGCCGAGCGTGGCCCATTGAGTCTGCGCTACGCTACAGTCATTCGGTTCCCACACATTCAACAAACATCTCCTGGCCTCTGGCAAAAGCGAAACACCCGTGACTTCATCCATAACCTCATGCACTCGTCTCCAATACTCAACCACATCAGGACATTCCCACAGAATGTGAGGAAAGGTAGCAAGCATACCACAGCCGCGCCTACACAATCCATCTAGAGAATAGCCCATGCACAGCAAGCGTGGACCCGTAACATACACACGGTGTAGGATCTTTAATTGCACCAGTCGGAGACGCGCCGGGATCGCTACTTCCTTGGGAGAGGATATCGCAGCCTGCCAATCTTCATCGTCCAGCTCAAGCCCGTCACCAGTCCAGGCCTCACGAAGCCGCACAAGAAGATCTGAACGATTATTAATCAGTTTTTTATAAATAAGGGAGATGGTGCTGTCCGGGACATGCCCGTCAAGCACCCTATCTTCCAAGGGAGAGGACTCTGGGATATCAGTACCGACAGGAAGACGGATACAAGTGCGTGACGAACCTGCAAGTAGCGGAAGTGCTCCCTATCGCCCAGTCTATATTCTTGTTGGAGTTCCACAAAGGATTTGATCCCGTCCTTGACCCAGAGGTCTCCTACCTTGCTAATCCCTATGAGATCCCACTTGTCAAACCCCTTCGTTCTCCAAAGACAGCCCAGTCTCTCAGCCGCATAAAGCGGAGTGGCTCTGGTCAGCCGATCTGTCCACCCCGTAGCAGCAGTCGCCGCGCCCCACACTCGTACCGCAACCCTAGTAGGCCCAGTTAAATACTTTCCCGCCGACCTGGAGTACAGCGCCCTGGTATAATCTCCTCCCGGGAGCTGCCATCTGTCCATCTCAAATGCCGGGTTAGGGACCGGGCCGTACATTGCATGGTTGATAGCACTCAGTTGCGACGCCCAGTAATACCTTTTTATGTCAGGCAACGCAATACCACCGTCGTACCAGGGTAGGGTCAGTTTCGCCAATGCAATGCGATGTCGCCCGCCCCATACCAGCTTCCTCTGGAGGCCCTCGATTTCCCGGAAGTAGCTTGCAGGCACCAGGTCAAGCGTGTTCTGAAGGGCATACAAAAAGCGAGGGAGGGACATCATTTTAAACAAGGCCGCTCTCCCAACCGGGGACAACGGCAATCCGCACCATGCTGTAACGTCGGATCGAAGCCGGTGGAGTGGCGGGAGCAGATTCTTCTCATATCGTATGTCTGAGTCCAGGGAGATATAAATCCCTAAGTATTTAAAGCCTTCGCGCGATACCGGTATCGAATAGAAATGGGGCAACAGTGGCATCTCCGCAGTGAGCGGGTAAATACAGGATTTAGACCAATTGATGGCCAAACCCGAGTTTCTTCCAAAGGAGCACAATACGTCAAACAGCACTCCCAGGGACTTACGAGGGGAAGTGAGATATAACAGGATATCATCCGCGTATAGGGATATACGGTCCTCAAAATCAGAGGACCACCTAATACCCTTTAGCGACGGTTCCCACCTAAGCCACGCTGCCAGGGGCTCAAGAGCAAGCGCGAAAAGGAGCGGTGATAATGGACATCCCTGTCGTGTGCCTCTGCCAAGGACGAAAGGCTCCGAAGCCCTACCGTTCACGACCACTTGGGCCATTGGCCGTTCGTAAAGGAGTTTAACCCAGCCGATAAAATGAGGTCCGAAGCCGAATTTGGCAAGTGCCGCCCACAAATATGGCCATTCAATCGTGTCGAAGGCCATCGAGGCGTCTAACGAAACCAAGATGGCCGACTCACGAAGCGACCCCGCCCTTGCAAGCACACCATGGAGGCGGCGTAAATTGAGAGCCGTATTTTGGTGAGGAATAAACCCGGACTGATCCGGGTGTATCAGATCACCAATAACCGTGATCAAACGATTCGACAGGAGTTTCGCCAAAATCTTGGGTTCAACGTTCAGGAGTGAAATCGGCCGGTATGAAGAACATTGATCACGGGGCTTCCCATCTTTATGAATAGCTACAATAGAAGCCAATCTCTGATCTCGGGGAAAAAGCCCAAGATCGCGTGATTCCAGAAACATTTGGCGAAGGTGTGGCGCTATTTTATCCGGACACAATTTATACAGCTCTATCGGGAGACCATTTGGACCAGAGGCCTTCCCTGAACGAAGGGAGCGAATAGCGAGCGCTACTTCATCAGTAGAAAAATCCACCTCCATAAGCTCTCTATCAGACTCCGAGAGGCTAGGCAACGCGATATCCCTAAGCAGCAAGTGTGAATCCTCCTCTGGCCTGTCGGAAACCGGCGAGTAAACCTTCTGAAAGTGCTGAGCAAACACCGCAACTATACCATCAGGGTCCACGACCCGTTCACCGTCCTCACTCACCACGACAGGCACCACACTATTCAGCCTTTCTCTCTTATCCAGCCACGCATTCAATTTCCCAGCCTTATCTCCGACATCGTACAAATGCCCCTGTTGCTCACGACCCATCATCCTCGCCGCATCCGTCACCAGCGCCTTATAATCGGCTTGTTTAAGGGCCAAAACATGTAAACCCTCGGGTGTGACCTCAGACCCCAACTCTTCCAACGACGTAATTTCAGTCTCCAGTCTCACCACTTCCTCATTCTTGCACTTTCTCGCGCTAGCAATCAGAGAAAGGGCTTGGCCCCGGACAACAGTCTTAAAGGCCTCCCACAGGGAAACCGAAGAGGATACCGACCCAGCATTCTCCACAAAGTAATGGTCTACACACTTAACTAACTCAGCCCTTGTTTTCGGATGACGTAGGTGGCAGGGGTTAATTGAGGCAACCCGGCTTCTAATTGTACATCTATCGTAAGCCAGAGAGGCGAGTGATCCGAGATCCCCCTAGCAAGATGGCGAATTTCCCTCACAGAGACCATCTGCGCCGCTGGCAATAGGATATAATCGAGCCTAGAGAGACTCCCTTGTGCACCCGAATAGAAAGTATATTGTGCCTGCCCAGGGTGGAAGTGCCTCCAGCAGTCTACCAAACCCAATGCATTCAGGAAATCGCTCATCCATAACTGCGACCTCAAAAGTGTCCGGGGGGGTGACGGTCTTCGCTACCACCAATAACTGAGTTAAAATCCCCACCAACCACCCTCATACCCAGTGGGAAATTCAGCACCACCCTACCCAAATCAGCAAATGTGACGGACTGTAAACCCAGTGGGACATATACGGAAAGAATAGAGATCGTCTTCCCCTCCCAGCGACCTGTAATGGCCGCGTACCGGCCTCTTTCATCTAACACAGTGTCATCTATTTCCAAGGGGAGGGAGCTCCTAACCAAGACACCCGCCCCCCTCGATCCAGTAGTAAATCCTGAATGCGCCACCAAGCGGTATCCCCTTCTGTTCATTGCCTGGCAAGCATTTCCTATAAGATGTGTCTCCTGCAATAATACTACATCAGGTGAAAGACGTTTCAGATACTGTAAAACAATCCCCCGCTTAATCCTGTCACCCAGACCGTTGACATTCCAACTTAGCACCCGTAGCCCCCTACCCCCCATTCCCAGCGCATGAGCTATGCCCCCCCCCCCCAAAGAAACAGACACAGTGGTCGAAGTATGCAGCAAAAAAAGAAAGATTGTGGCGAAAAGACTTCGCTCCGGACAAGAAAAAATGATATCAATTTGCCAGAAATGTATATCATACTGCATGTAAGAAAGCACGCACCGTGTATGTTTCTAATACCATCACGGAAGCTGTAAATAAACCTAAAACTTTATTCAATACAGTGAAAGATATAGCGGGAGCTCAAACCATTGCCCCGGCCCGCACATTGAATAAAAAGCAATGTCAGGACCTCGCCCAATTCTTTTTTGATAAAATAGAGAAATTAATCATTGGAATAGACAGGAACAACGTTGATACTACCACAAAACAAGACTTGGAGAACACTCCCACTGTTAATCAAACTTTACAACATTGGCCGCCTATAACAATTGATACCCTTCAATCCATCATGAAGACTATTAAATCCGGCTCTCCGCAGGATCATATTCCATTGAATATCATGAAAGAGCTAGACTCCTCCTCTCTTGAAATTATTGTTGATACCTTAAATTCATCTCTGGAGCTCGCTGAAGTACCCAGCCTCTGGAAACATACTATAGTAACCCCTCTTCTGAAAAAACCAACAGCAGACCCCGATATATTAGCTAACTATAGACCCATCTCTCTTCTCCCAGCTTTCTCTAAATGTCTGGAGAGACATGTACATTCTGCCCTTACCATATTTGCGGAAGAAATTTCCCTTCTCCATCCAACCCAATCGGGCTTCCGAGCGGGTTTCTCTACAGAAACCGCTCTGCTGGGAGTCTCTGAAACCATCCAGAAACACCTTGACGACGGTCAAACGGTTGCGCTTATTCTACTAGACTTAAGCGCAGCCTTTGATACTGTGTCACACAAGAAGCTGCTCACCACGCTAGAAAATAATGGAGTTCAAGGCAATGCCTTGAAATGGATCAAATCCTTCCTGGACCAACGGACCTTCCAGATAGCTTCATCTATGGCATGCTCTGAATCTTTTAATTCCCCTCATGGAGTACCGCAGGGATCAATACTGAGCCCTCTTTTCTTTAATCTTTACTTAAGACCCCTTGCGGATTTAGCTGAAAAATCTGGGCTGACATTCATGATATACGCGGACGATTCTCAGATTATCTTCAGGCTATCAGAATCTCACCCATCATCTCCGTCTCTGCTCAAACAAGGTCTCCAGAACATCTCCAACTGGATGAATGTGAACCAGCTGAAATGAAACGGAGACAAGACGGAGATTCTTTTAATGGGTAAACAACCCGATCTTTGGAATGCCTCACATTGGCCTTCCCAGATAGGAAATCTTCCAACACCAGTTTCTCATGCTAGGAATCTGGGGGTAATCCTGGACAACTCATTGTCCATGAAGCAACAGGTCAGCAAAGTGGTTGGTCTCTGCTTCACCATCCTAAGATGGCTCAAAAAGATTTTATGGATGCTGCCCATCTCTATGCAAAAAACAGTAGTCAATGCCTTAGTTACATCCCGGCTTGACTACGGGAACATCTTATATTTAGGTGCCAACAAAGGAACAATAAAGAGACTTCAGATGATACATAATGCGGCTGCCCAGATTCTCTGTCAAATACCTAAAAATACCCATGTGTCCCCTTACTTGCGCAAACTTCACTGGCTCAGAGTGGAAAACCGCATCAGATTTAAGACCTTAAACTATATGTTTAAAATAAAAGTAGGCACTGCACCCAAATACCTTCAGGCATTAGTCACCCCTACATCCCTAAAAGAAACTTACGGTCACTTTCAGCAGTAACGTACTGTGTGCCCAGATTCAAGCTTTCCAGAATGGGAGGGAGATCTTTTGCTCATCAGGGTCCTTCTATGTGGAACACACTACCTATCCACATACGCAAAGAAGAGAGTTATTCTAAGTTTAGGAAAGAAATAAAAACCTGGTTGTTCGATCAATAATTCTGAATGACCTATGACGTTTCACTCTCACTTCTTTGCTGTGTCTTTTGGCGCCGGGAAACCCTTTTTGGGTAGCTGTTGCGCCTTACAAGTTTATAAAATTAATAAATAAAAAACAAATCCTCAGGATAAACAAATAGACAAGAAGCCCCCCCCACCCCCTGGAAAACCCGTAAAACACCCCCCCCACCCTGCACCCCTGCGTTAGACCCGAGAGCCACCCCAACTTGCAGTGTGCCTGTCGCCCCATTGAACTAATCTACGGAAAGAGAGAAAAAGACCCCTTAGAGGAGGAAGAATCCCGAGCCCTCCCGCCCCCTAGCAATCAACAGGTCATATGCAAAATAATAATCAAACCCCTGCTGAAAGTCTAGATAGATGGCCCGCCGGTAAGGGCTCACTCCACCCGTTCCTCCAGGCCACCTTCGGCTCCCGCCGATCGATCTTGTCCATCGCGATGTGCCAGCAAAGTGTCGAGCCAGTCACTTACAACCTCTGGGCGGTCAAAGAAGAGCACACGCTCCTCGTACTGGATCCTCAAGCAAGCCGGGAAGAGCATGGCATATTTTAGTCCCATGTCCCTGAGGCGCCTTTTAACACCAGTTAAACTCATACGCTGTTTTTGCACCGCCTGCGTGAAATCTGGGTAGAAGTTGATCGAAGCATTATCAAATTTCGTAGGTCCGTTGGTACGCGATGCTTGCAGGATAGCGTCCCTATCACGAAAGTTGAAAATCCTGGCGACAATAGGCCTTGGCGCAGCGCCCAGTTTAGGCCTACCTCCTGGGACTCTGTGAGCACGCTCCACAGTGAAAAAGTTGCTAAGTCCCTTAGGCGCGAGTTGGTTCAGCACCAGATCCTCCACCAAATGGTCCATGGAGAGCTCAGAGGAACTTTCCGGAACACCAATAATACGAACGTTGTTACGCCTGGCCCGGCTTTCAAAATCGTCCAGCCAGCGGGCAAACATGTCATTTGATGATCGGAGAGTACGAACCTCCGCCTGTAGATCCGATACATCCGTCGTGAGGCTTGCGGTCTTAATATCCAACGACTTGACCCGCTCGTTGGTTTTCGCAAGGTCCGTTCTAATAAGGTTGACTTCAATCGCAACCGTGTCTATTTTGGAAACCAAGGTCTCATACTGCTGGCTCGTTGAAGTCTTAACGCCGGCAATGGCGCCCATGACATCCCGCAGTGACAAGTCTTCCATTCCGGTTGAGCCATCTCCAGTCTCATTCGAAACTTTGCCCACTCCACCAGGGGATCCCTTCGGGCGGGCGAAGCGGTCAATAGTGTTAGACTGGGCTGCACCTCCTCGGAATGTGCCCCTGGTGGCTCTCTTCTCACTATCCGACCTGCCCGCCATACTAGTTAGCAAGCCCAGCCGGGCCGTTCAAGATCTGGTGAGAATGGCTCCCCAAGACACCAACCAACAAAGGCAGGGATGAGGGCAAGAGAAGAGAGACGTAGGGCCAGCAGCAGAGCGAGGTCAACAGTTGCAGCAGACAGTGAATCCCAGTGGGTGATGAACCAAAAGCGAAACCGAAAGTACCACAGGGGCGACCGATGGATCTCAAAGGCCGCTGTTGTTCAATTGCCACCTGGGTACTTCAGAAACTCAAGGCCGCGGAGGTCCGTCGGTGTAGGCCACAACGTTCAAAGGCGCAGAGAGTCCGGTTCCCAGCGGCCAAATCAATTTCTGAAAAACAATAGTATGTCAGCAGGGCATCAGCTAATATAACCCGTCGTCCAAATCAGGACATTTAACAGGATAGATGCGGGAGGAGTAAAGGGTCTCGGGAGCCCTGTGCTCACGCGCCCATCTTGGATCTGTGCGTAGCTCCTCCTCAAGACGAACTTTCTTAAAGAATTTCTGGTCACCAAACTTAAATAAAAAGAACTCTTGGCCATTTGGTAAAACATGTAATAAAGCCTGAAATAAACGGCCCTGTGGTGATGAATCTAGTATGTTAGCGAGTAGCCTGAAGTTTTTAAAGTGGAAGGCATGACAGTAGAGTAATAGGTCTGGTAAAGCCAGACCCCCAATTTTTAGACCCCTCCTTAATTTTTTCCAGGCTATCCTGGGAGATTTACAGGCCCAGATAAAAGAGACGATCTTGCCCTGAAGGTTCGCGATTTCTTTCAACGGAAAAGATAAAGGTATGGAATTTTATAAAAAAGTCAGCTTAGGGCGTATGGACATTTTAATGAGATTAACTCGTCCATATATATTTAATGGTAGACTGCCCCATCTTTTTAATGTTTTAATGATGACTTTTACAACAGTCTGCCAGCTGATTTTCGGGATATTCTTTAGTTCTTGAGTTAAATAAATTCCTAGATATCTCATTTTTTGTTTTCCCCCTGTATAGGAGTATTATTGTTCCACCCCATTATCTCGGTCTTCTCCCTGTTGATCTGGTAACCTGACAACCTTCCAAATTCCTCAGCTAGGTCAAATAGCCTGGGTATAGCTTCTATATGATTAGAGGTGTATAAGAGAAGGTCATCGGCATATAAGGCAGTTTTTAGCTCCATGTTTGCCATTCTAAAGGGTTGAATTACATTATCTTCTCTAATACCACAAACAAAAGGCTCCATATAAATGTCAAACAAATGGGGAGACAGGGGGCAACCCTGCCGGGTTCCTCGGGATATATTAAACTAGTTAGATAGAGCCCCGTTAACCAATACTTTTGCTAATGGGTTTTAATACAATGATTTAATACCCTCTATAAAAGCTGGAGGGAACCCAAACGCAACCATAGTGGCCCAGAGATATTTCCAATTAACCTGATCGAAAGCCTTGGCCGCGTCTATCACGACCAAGGCTAACGGGAGGCCTTTATCTTCAGCGTAATCTATGGCTCCTATCACTTGAAAGGTTAACTCGTTCAGTTGTCTCCCTGGGATAAAACCCCTTTGATCAGAGTGAATTATGGATTTTATTATCTTAGCAAGTCTGGTAGCTAAAATCCCGGAATATAATTTCATATCTGAGTTCAGAAGGGAAATTGGCCTGTAAGATTCTATTTTCTTATGGTCTTTATTGGGTTTTGTGATAAGCGTTATTGTAGCTTCAGCCCATGTAGGGGGGATACTGTGACCCTGGGTTAGTAAACAGTTGAAAAGTGTAGTAAGGACGGGCACCAGTTGTTCTGTATAGTCTAAATAGACCTCAACCGGAAGCCCGACTGAACCTACGGCTTTACCCCGCTTCATTTTCTTTAATTGATTTAATACTTCTCCCTCCATGATCTCGCTTTCTAAATACCTCCTATCTGGGTCACAAATTTTAGGTAAATTTCTCTGGGTCAGCCAGGTCTCGATCTCTTCCAGCTTTGGGTTTTTGTCCTCAGTATAGAGACTTTGCATAAACCTCCTGGCTTCTTCTCTGATACCTCCATCTTCCACAATTGAGACCCCTGTCTCTCTCTGAATTAAGACTTTAATGTTGTTCCTATTTCTTTCTTCTCTAGATTTCCATGCTAGTAGGGCCTCCATTTTTCGCCATATTCAAAGATCTTTAATTTACTGTTCTCCCATTTTTCTTTTATAATTTTCTCGTCGCTGATTTTAAGTTGAAGTTGTAGATCTGACAGCTCCTTCTGTAATGCCGGGATCCTCTCAGGGTTTAAAGAAATGGCTCTTTGTAGCTCAGAGTCTTTTCTAGTTATGGCCTCTAGATCTTCCCGCCTTTTATTTTTTATAGCCTTTCTTTTATACGCCATTAGTGAACTCAGGACCCCTCTCAAAAAGGCCTTATAAGTTTCCCAAACAACCTGAGGGGTAAAGGAGCGTGCACTGATTGCAAAGAATTTGTTGGTCTTTTCTCTTACTTCTCTTTTGACCTGATCACTAAGTAGCAATGTCCTCTCCAATGTCCATCTGGTATTTAAGGGACTCGAGCTTAGTAGGAGAACCAGTTCCAAAACTGCGTGGTCTGATATCCCGACGGGTGTAAATGAAAGGGAACTGATGTCTGAGAGAAGGTGTTGATCGACTAAAAAGTGGTCTATCCTTGAATAGTGTTTATACTTTTTACTGTAAAATGTAAACCCCCTAGTAGAACCGTATTTAGTCCTCCATACGTCTAACAAGTTGAAGTCTTTCATCATACAGCCTAAGGTAGATAGTGATTTAGTGGGAGCGTGATACTTAGCTTTGGAGGTTCTGTCTAGAATCTGATCAAAAACCAGGTTAAAATCACACCCCAGGATCACTGGGCCCGTAGTCCCTAGTAAAGCTGCCGCTAACTTAAGTAGCGGACCAGGGTTATCATCGTTGGGGCCATAATACACTGCATACGTATAAGGGATGTTATAAATGGATATTGCTGCCACCAACCATCTTCCTGTCTGATCCGTTTCGTATTTTTTCAGACAAATCCCTCTATTTGCCCGAATTATTATTGTGACCCCCCTAGTTGTTCCCATCTGCCTAGAGCATACAATTTCCTGCACCCACCTCAATTTCCCAAAAAGTGCGCTGCAAGCATTTGCTCTAGATGAGTTTCCTGAAGCATTATAAGGTGCGCTTCTGAATTCCTTAAAAACTCACAAACCCGGGACTGCTTCCTTTTTTCCCCCAACCCATTCACGTTCCATGAGAGGGTTTTAAAATTATGTAACTTGCTCATGACCCGGCTCTTATTTCCCGCCCGTCTAGAACCTTGTATAAATGAACTTTTTCCATATATGAGGATTTTTTATCTTGTTCCCCCCCTACGCCCTCCACCCAGTGCTCCAACCCCCCCTCCCCCCAAAGGAACCCCCCAACATACCAGACGATGACACCGCCTTTGGAACTCCCGGAGAAATGCCTCTGGCTGAATTCAAACTTTAACTAATCTTTAACAGCGAGTAATTTGCAGTAGCTTACTGTCCCCCCTGTTTTTCCCCCTTTGATTGCACCCTTTATTTCTATAAACAGTACAGTATGTTGCACCATGCTTTGAATCAACTTCTGTGTTATACGCTCACCTTATTTTTTTTAATTTTTTTTTTTATATCTTATTTCTTTTTTTTTTCTTTTTTTTTTTAGCACCCAGATCGAATGTAGACAGCTCTGCCATCTCTTTCTTCACTTAATTTTCTTGATTTTCTCTCATCCGAGCTAAAAGATTATCTACCTCTTCGGGCAGTGAAAAACTGTATGTCTTGTTTTTCCACATAATTTTCAATATAGCGGGGAACATGAGCTCCTAGCGATCTCAACTCTGGCATTCTGGTGCCTAACTCCCATTGCCGCTGTGCTGTTCTGGCTCCTAGATCTGATCTGATAAGATAGGGGTTTGCCCGATAATGAAGGTCTGACTTTGATAGACACCTTCCCAAAATCAGCTCCTTAACACTGAAAGTCTGGAAGTTTACCAGTATCTTCCTAGGTGCTTTCCTGTCTGCATGCATCTTGAAAGGGTCTCTGTGTACTCTTTGTATTTCCGCCTCCAGGTCTATATCGGGGCGGTCTTTTAAGACCCCCTCCCTATGAAGCCGGCAGACAAATCCCTTGATGTCCTCCAATTCCTCACCCTCTGGTATCTTTAAAATTCTCAGGTTATTTCTTCGGACCTGAGTTTCCAATCTCTCCACATCAGTAGCCAGAGATCTATTTTGTGCTCTCAAAATATCAATGTCTTTTGAGTTTCCTCGTGTAGATTTACTTAAGGCTACAACTTCCGTTTCCAGCTTCCCAGTACGGCAGATAACATCATCTAGCTTAGACTCCAGCAGGTCAAACCTGTCGTGTATCGCCTTTTGATTGCCTTCTGATATCTCAAATTTAGACATCAAGTCCCCCCTTAAAGACTGAAAAAGATGTCCCAGCCTGTCACCATCCAGCTCACTCAATTCTTCCGATCTCAGTCTTGATCTAGGAATAACAGACTCTGGATTCTATTCTTTGTGGTTGCCCTGGATTACGTTTCCTTCTTGAGTGACTGTCAGACTATTTGAGGGAAGCTCAGCTGTTACTAAGGGTATCTTGGGTCTAGTGTCTTGTGGACCCGATGCTTTATCGTTGGCTTGAATATTATGAGGAGGGAGGGAAGGAAGAGGAGGAACGGAAGTGGAGGGGGGAGGAGAGGGTGAAGAAGGTATGTTGGAGCATATTTGCTGTGCGTGCTTTAATTGCACCTGCTGGGGCTCCAAATCCTGTCTATGATTCAGGACCACTGTTGCCCCATCCTCTTCGCCTCTTACCAGTACATTTGGCTGATCTAACTGTCCATCATCCTCAGAATTAAATAGACCTATTATCAGCCCTAAATGCCGGGTCATCCTGTGGGGCGTGTACCCGTTGGTTGAGAATCTTGAGCTGAGTCGCCCAGTAGTACAATTGCATGTTAGACAGGGCGATCCCACCATCGTACCAGTTCCTGTTAAGCTTTGCGTGTGCTATACGGGCTGGCCGGTCCCCCCACAATAAACCCGATATCATAGCAGTCACCTTCTGGAAATAACTTGGAGGTATTAAAGTCGGATTGTTCTCAAGTACGTACAGAAAATGCGGCAGCACCATTATTTTAAACAAAGCTGCTCTGCCCAACAGCGTCAACGGAAGTCCCTTCCAGTGCTTTACGTCATTGCGTAGGCGAATGAGAGGAGGTTGTAAATTACGGTTAAAGAATTCTGCGGCGTCTCGGGTTATATATATTCCTAGGTATTTAAATGAAGTGGTAGCCACTTCCAGAGGGCAAGACTCTGGAAGGGTCGGGAGTGGGCCCTTCAACTCATAAATTGTCGATTTCGTCCAGTTAGTAGTGTAGCTGGACACCCGCCCATGTGCGTTGCATATTGTCAGGAGATTCGGGATACTGCTGTCCAGTACCGTTAAGTAAATCAACATGTCACCGGCATACAGGGACACCCTATCCTCCCAGTTATCATTCCATCTAATTCCCTTCAATAATGGCGTCTTCCGAATGGCGACTGCCAAGGGCTCGAAAACCAACGCAAAAAGGATGGGCGATAGTGGGCACCCCTGCCCGGTCCCCCGCGCCAAATGTTTTTCACGTGATATGTGGCCATTTGCTACTATTCGTGCCACTGGGTCAGCATATAACAACTGTATCCAGGAGATAAAATTGGGTCCAAACCCCATGCGGGCAAGTACTGCAAAGAGGTAATTCCACTCCACCATATTGAATGCCATTTTGGCATTCAATGACAGTACTGCTGCCGGTCCCGTCAACAGTGGGGTTCTCGCCAGTACCCCCTGCACTCTGCGAAGATTCAGTGCCGTACTTCTATGTGGCATGAAGCCAGACTGGTCTGGGTGGATCAATTGTTCCAAGTACGGCATCAGCCTGTTTGCCAACAATTTCGCTAGTATTTTAGCTTCAGGATTAAGGAGCGAGACGGGCCTGTATGACTTACATTCGTTAGGCGGCTTGCCCGGCTTCGGAATAGCCACTATGGTCGCCATCCGTTGGTCAGGGGGCAGCGTTCCTTTCTCCCTACTCTCCACATACATCTGCAAAAGGGGTTCACTCAGGGATTCAGACATCATTTTAAACCATTCAATGGGCACCCCGTTCGGGCCAAGAGCCTTGCCCGAGTGAAGCGCGTTAATAGCCAACTGAATTTCTTCAGTTGTCAGGTCGGAGTCCAGGTCTTCCGTCGCCTCCGTTGTCAGTGTTGGCAAGGATATGTCACGGAGGGCATCCAGTGCTTCCTCCTCTGTCACCACCACCGTTGGGGTGTGTACCTCGCTGAAGTGATCAGCCAGTGCGGCCACTATTTTTTCAGGCCGTGTATGCACTACCCCATGGACGTCCGTAATTTGTAATATACTCCTGCTGCCCCCCTGCTTCCTATCTAGCCACGCCAGGAGCTTACTAGCCTTGTCCCCTATGTCATAGACTCTATGTTTGGTGGCTGCAATGTCTGCCATGGTCTGTCACCTCAGATGGTCATCATAGAGGCGTTGACGTAGTTGTAGGGAATGGAGTGTGTCGTCCGATGGGTCTGCCATATGGGCTGCGTTTGCTCTCTCGAGTTCCAATTCCAGCTCCAAAACCTCTCTCCCCCGAGTTCGCTTATAGTTTGCGATCACTGCAATGGCTTGTCCCCTGAGTACCGCTTTATATGCTTCCCACAGCAACGAAGGGGACTCAACCGAGGTCAGATTCTCCTCAAAGTAATGTTGGGTCGTCTTCTTTAAGTCTTTACTAATGGATGGTATTTTAAGATACCCTGGATGGATCGGGTATAGCCTCCCCTGAAGGAACTGTCCTAGAAGAACTTGAACCTGACCAGGTTGAGTTTTTTGGGACAGGGGGACCTTCAACGGCAGACTTGAGGCAGACACGGTTAGACTGTTCCTCTCTTGAACCCCTCAGACAGCAAGCTGCTTCTGAAACTGCTGGGAATGCTACAGGTACCCACAGAGTTTACTGGGATGAAGGACTCCTTTTTTCTGAGGCTAGAGACCCCAAGCCTGGTGCTTCCAGGAGGTTGGTCATACCTCAGGCATTTAGGGGTTTCCTTCTTACCTTAGCCCATGATATTCCATTAGCAGGACACCTGGGCCCGAATAAGACTTGGGACAGGCTTGTCCCTCACTTTCACTGGAACCATATGTCAGAAGATGCCAAGGAGTTTTGTCGCTCCTGTGTGGCCTGCAAAGCCAGTGGCAAATCAGGTGGCACAACAAAGGGCCCCTTAAAATATATGTTATCTCTGTGCACTCATGTAAACACGTTTATTCAGTGATTCTTCTTGGCGCTATTCTTGTCACACTGTGTCTGTCAGTGCCTTCAGAAGTCAAGAATTGTGTGATATTCTTATCACTAAAGGATGCGCTCATTCAACTTGAAACTGAAGAGTTTCTTCTATTAATTTGAAATTTTTCAAAAACAACTCATGATCTGTTATTTCTTCAATACCTTCTTTAATTAGCACAAGGTTTTATCATTCAAATGTGTTTCCTTCACATCATATGTAACTTCATCATGTTAGTCTGATGGTTCACCATACCCAATGCATTTCGGATCTCATACAGTGACCCTTCATCAGGGGCCTGTTGATTGGAAAACAAATACAGGACCTTAGCACTCGGATTCAAATAATAGATAATTTCACTGTAATGCATTAAAAAACGTAGACATCATGCATGGGGAAGTGCGCTAGAGTTGAAGAGGTGGTAGAAATAAGAGGAGTGTATAAATGGGCTCTGAAACGCGGTGAGCAGTAAAAACGAGGCAGGCAGAACTAAAAGTGCAAATGTGTACCAAGGGGTTTGTGCCGGTAAATGACGCTGTGTGCTCGAAAGATCCGGAACGTTATAAGCAATGCCCAGCTCATGATAAAGAGTGCTATAGATTAAAAAATTAAACGAATGTATCAGTGAGTATTCAAAAAATAAGAAGATGAAACTTACTAGGGTAAATGCAAGTCAAACGCGGTGTCGGTTAACTCTGCTTCCGTGTTAACAAAGCTGCAAATGCCTTAGGACCAATAAGATCGCGTATAAGACATATTGACCCTAATCACGTGATAAGAGTGCAACAACTTCAAATATGACACCTATAACTGTGGTTTAGTGCCGTCGAGTGCTAGAGAGTATAGATAAAGTTGATTGAAAACTAAAACGGGTACGTGGTGATAATAAAGGATACGGGGCAATCTGAAAATACATGGAAATAAATAAATGAATAAAACGAAAACACAGAGAGACTGAAATGACACGTCTGGGTGATGATAATTAGTGAATAGGCTGCGTGATATGCTCAAAGGAGTGCTGATATAAATAACGGATTGAGGGTGTCAGTGCACAATCTAACTGCAAACAGTAAAAGATAAAATTATGATAAAAAGCAAAACATGTTCATAGCATTAACAAGAAATATTTTACAGTACACAAAAATTAGATTTCATAGGGGGTCGGATAGTCCAAAGTTCAATGCTGTGCGAGTTCATAAAAATTTATAGGAAACAAGAAAATTCAATTCTGTCGTTCATCCCAACGGGCTGCAAGTAAATTTAGTTTCCAAGAATTTATGAGTTTTGTCATTAATCCACTGCATTTCTAGAGCTTGATTCAGTAACTTTTTGTTGTTTTTGCATAGCATTGGTTTCAGGCCCAGTAGTCCTTGTACCAACCCTCACACCCAAAATGGTAAGAGAGACATGAAGTTTTGTGTGGACTACAGAGGTCTCAATGCTGTCACTAAGACAGATGCTCACCCAATTCCAAGAGCAGATGAGCTCATTGACAGTTTGGCTTCTGCTTAGTTTTTGAGCACATTTGATTTGACAGCTGGCTATTGGCAAATCAGGTTAGCTGAGGATGCCAAGGCCAAAACTCCTTTCTCAACCCCAGGAGGTCATTACCAATTTGTGGTGATGCCCTTTAGCTTGAAGAATGCACCTGCCACTTTCCAAAGGTTGGTGAACCAAGTCCTCACTGGGTTGGATGACTTTTGTTCAGCTTATCTAGATGATATTGCTGACTTCAGCTCCACCTGGGAGGATCACCTGATCCACCTGAAGAAGGTTTTAGAGGCCCTGCAGAAGGCAGGCCTAACTATCAAGGCCACAAAGTGCCAGATAGGGCAGAATAAGGTTGTGTACCTGGGCCACCTTGTGGGTGGGAGTCAGGTTCAACCACTGGAGAGTAAGATCCAGACCATCAAGGACTGGGCTTCTCCAACCACCCAGACACAGGTCAGAGCTTTCCTGGGCCTGTCTGGTTACTACAGAAAGTTTGTTAAGAATTATGGGTCCAATGTGACACCACTTAATGACTTGACTTCAAAGAAAATGCCCAAGAAAGTTCAGTGAACAGTTAGCTGTCAAAAGGCATTTGATGACCTGAAGAAGGCCATGTGCTCTGCACCTATCCTGAAGAGTCCTGACTACTACAAAGAGTTTATTTTCCAGACAGATGCTTCTGAGTTTGGGGTGGGAGCTGTACTTTTACAACTGAATGTAGATGGCCAAGACCAGCCTATTGCTTTTATTAGCGAAGTCTGACCCCTAGAGAGAAACGTTGGTCAGCCATTGAGAGGGAGGCCTTTGCTGGGGTTTGGGCCCTGAAGAAGTTGAGACCATACTTGTTTGGTACTCATTTCAAGATTCAGACCGACCATAAGCCCCTCTTGTGGCTAAATCAGGTGAAGGGTGAAAATCCCAAACTGCTCAAGTGGTCCATTTCCCTACAGGGGATGGACTTTACAGTGGAGCACAGACCAGGGACTGGCCATGGCAATGCAGATGGTCTCTCCAGGTACTTCCACTTAAAACATGAAGACACAACTGGTCAAGGTTAGTCTAATGTCCCTGCGTTTGGGGGGGGGGTTGTGTAGGAGAGTAGGGTATGCTATCCTATGGTCAGTCCACATTTTGCTTTTTGCTTCACTGCTTTTGGACTTAAGGTGGCTATAGGCCTGCTAATCAGACCCACAGCCCAGCTGTGCTCTCTCTAAATTCAATACCATGTACTTTAGGTACATTACCAATTGGGAATTGGGTCACCTTATGAGCCCCTGTACAGTGTACTATAGGTACCCAGGGCATAGGTACATCCAAGGCCTACCAGGGGCTGAAGCATATCTTTTGCCACCCCTGGCTGGCCATCCAAACTGACACAACTGGCTGATCACTCAGCTGGGGCAAGGTCGTGTAATCACCCCTTGCTTAGATATTGTATTCCTATATCTAACCTTATATCTAGATACATATACACCTATAAGTTACTCCTATGGCAGGTCTTAACAATCCTGGAGGCAGAGTGCTTGGTTTTATGTGAGATGAGGCTCTAGCATGAGCTGAGCCTGTCTGCAGCTTTTGGAACCATGTCCTTATAGCTTTTCTAGGATATAGCCATACCATATACTCTTAAGTGCATTATGAACCTCGCGGTTAAATGCTAACTCTGGTGTGGCTTTATCAAAACATGTCGGGTAAGGTGTCATACGCTTTGGAATACTACCCCCTCGCCAGTTCTGGAAACAGGGGTAGCATTCCACCCTTCTAGAGGTAGAAGACATGTTGTTCCTACTAATCCCGGTTAAAGTTTACCAGAGCCTCAGCATCACCAATTGGATGCTGCTGCCACAGACACAAGTCTGACCTTCTGCTGCTGGGAGTCCTTCCAGCAAGGGAGGCTTGGACAATAGGTTTTCTGCCTTGGGAAGTGCTAGCACCACCCCAGACAGGCTATAGTGTATTGGGGCAGGGAGGGCTGAATGAAATGAGACACTGCCTGGGTCACACAAGGTGTCCAATGCATAGTCCAGTTCAAACAGGTGCTTGGGCACTCCAGCCCCAGCTTTGGCACGAAACTGGACAAAGGAAAAGGTGTGTAACCACCCCCTTCCCTGGTCCCACGCATAGGAGGGACCTAGCAGGTAATCCAGCCCCTAAATTTGGTATATAGGTAGGAGCTGAGTCCCAAGACTTTACATTAATCCTGACTGAAACTTGAAACAAAACGCTGGACCTTCGATGCTCTACCTGCAGCTAGAAGACTGAAGAATATCCCTTGTGGTCAAGGAGTGACCACCCTGCACAAGCAGACACCATCAAGCGATCAACGATTTGCTTTGTCGTCGCTCCCACCGGAGCCTGAACACAGAGCCTGACAAGACCTAGACTTCCAGACTTCCTTCAGCCCGATCCACAGCCCCAGCAAAGCTGAGACCCGTGGAGGTGACGTGAGACGTGGGACCGGCCATCTTGAAAAACCAGCAACTTGCTTTTCTTGCAAATTCTGAGGCACCCTCAAAGTTATGAATTGGGGATTGAGAAGCCCCAGCCCCGAGCACCAACTGCACCGAAGATCAGCCCTCCACACTCCACGAGTTATGCATGGGGCCCTTCTGCATTGTCCTGCTCTACGAGTCTGTCCGGTCATTTGCCCGTTGGCTAGTGGCCTCTGTGACAACGAAACCTTGAATCTACACTGCTGGTATGGTTGCTCCAGACTGGTCCTTGCTTCCCTGAAAAGGAGAAGCCCATCAGACCTTGCTAGTCTGATTAAGAAGCCATCTTTAATTCCTGCATGGGTTGCCTTAGCCTCCCCACATAAACTAATCCACATGGACATTTTATTGCATAGATGACATTTTCAGTTGTGCAGTCTGAGGTGTGTTTCAAAGATATAGATTTCCAGTCTTTGGGTGTTGAAATTCTTTACTGACAATCACATTACCACATTGTCCACAATTGTAACCTTTCCGCATCCCCTTGAATTGTAGCATTTGTGGAATCCTAGTAGTCTCTTTTAATAGTTCGCGTAGATTTTGAGCACGAGTATGTGCGAATAACGGAGGTTGGGTGAAAATATTGTGGAAATCAGGTTCATTCTCTATTAATTCCCATCTTTTTCGAATGATGGCTTTGATTTTGGGGGCTTGTGCTGAATGTTTCAACACATAAACTTCTCTTCTCTAAGTTGATTTCACTTGTTTCTTCAAGAGTTCCACCCTACTTTTCCTGGACACTGTCCTTTTCGCTTCACATACTGTGATGTCCGGGTAACCTCTGTTCCTGTATTTCTTTTCTTGTTCTTCAATCTCTCTTTCGCATACAATCTCATCAGAGGTTATTCTCTTTATTCGCATCATTTGCGAGACCGGTAAATGTTGTTTCAATGACAGTGGATGTACGTTTGTGAAGTGCAATGCACTATTCACGTCAGTTGGTTTATGATAAACCATAGTTTCCAATCCTTTTTCAGTTCTCAGAATTTCAATGTCCAAGAAATGTATCTTATGTGTATCAATCTCTGATGTTGATTGTATTCTGCTATTGAATGTGTTCAATTCAGTTAAACATTCCTCCAATATCTGCCTTGGACCTTGCCAGATGACCAGAATGTCGTCATTGTATCTCATAAAAAGTCTGGCATGTTTTCGCCACTCTGGATGATTCAATATATGTTGGTGTTCAAAGTATGCCATGTACGTATTCGCATATGCGGGTGCCCCCGGAAAACCCATGGAGGTTCCCGTCCTCTGTACATAAAAATCATCTTGCCAGCGAAAATAACTATGATAAAGGGCATAGTGTAACAGCTCAAGTAAGAACACACTTTTCTCTTCTGCAAGGTTTGATTGTAGTAGTCTCCATTCAGTGGCCTCTAGTCCTTCTCTGTGTGCTAGAGACGTGTATAACACCACCACATCGATGGTACATACAAAAATATCCTCATGAAATATGTCTTTTATCATTTCAAGTTTCTGTAAACAATCTGTGGTGTCCCTCACGTAAGTTGACCACGCTTGAACAAGCGGCTGCAAATGATGATCAAGATAGTAACCCAAAGATTCATGAATAGATCCGCACCCAGCATCTATGGGGGGGAAGGGTGGATTGTCTCTATTTTTATGCACGTTAGGCAACATGTATATTGAGGGAATTTTAGGATATTGGTTGAACAAGAATTGTCGTGTTTTGGTGTCAATGACTCCCATTTCTACTCCCTTATCCAAGATTTTGACAATAATTTGCTGAAATTCCTGTGTGGGATCTTGAGTCAAATGGATGTATGTGTCTTCATTACGAACATGTGAATTTACACTGTGATGATAAAATTCAGTGTCCAGGATTACTACAGCTCCTCCCTTATCTGCCGGCAGAAAGGTAGTGGATGAGTCCTGTCTTAATTTATTCAAAATCCTCTGTTCTTGTGTCGAGAAATTTGAATGAGGAGATTTTATGTACGTAATTTGTTCCAGATGTTTTTTGATTAGTACCTCGAAATTATCCAATGTCTTGTGGGATATTGGTGAAATGAATTTACTCTTGGGTTTAAATTGTCTTTCAGAGAGAGAATCTGTTTCAACGGTCACTTCATTTGAAAAAAACCAACGCAATCTGAACTTCCTCATAAATTTGAATAGGGATACCTCCGTCTCCAATTCATTTGAAATGTATGTAGGTACAAAAGTTGATCCTTTGTTCAATATCTGAAGCTCCAAATTGTTCAAAGTTTTCTGAGAAAATGGCTAGTCACTGGTTAACTCACGAGGAGGTTTCTGTTCACCTATTTTTTATTTAACTTCACACGAAGGAATCGTTCTTTTCGGCATCCACTGGAGGAGTTTGATGTTTCATTAAGCACTTATCACCAGTTCTTTTTCTTAGATTTCCACCACTTGCTCACCCAACCTCACCCATTTATGATTTTTATAAGAATCTTCTGTGATATTAGAAGGAATGCAAACCCTAAGACTATTGGTGAAGGTGACAACATGCAAACAATGTATGTTTTTCTAACAATGGATACTGTAAAACAAATTTTTGAACTATCCTGAGTAAGCATGGGCGAATTTTGCGAATCTCGCGTTCGCGAATTTTGCGGATTTGCGAACTCGCAATCCGCAAAATCCGCGAATTCTAGCGAATTTGCGGATTTTTTTTTTTGTGTTCGCAAGGATTTTTGCCAGTTCGCGAGGGTTTCGTACCAGTTCGCAATTGCGAACTTACATTTCGGCACGCAACGGTCGCGATTATGTTGTTTCTACATCTGGTTCATCATCACAGGTTCCCAGCACCCTCTGTTTCACCACTGCAACCCTCTGTTACATCAATGCCACCCTCTGGTTCATCATTACTGTAGATTATGGGGGGGGAAAGCAAGCACACCAGCCCTGCTTCAACTGACATGAATTAATTTGGGGTTAGTTTATTAATGTGTCACTGTTTTAAAATTCCAGTCTGGCACCTGCTTCCTTATCTGTAATTTTGCTTTCTGTTGCAGTGCATTTTTTTTCCCCAGGACCTTTGTGGCCTACTTGTAGCTATTCTATGAGCCTGCTGTGAGGGTCATAGCAGGGTCATACAATTGTTGAAACTAGCAACTGAATTCTGGAGGGGCCCCAGTCAGGAAGCACTACAGGGAATTGTTACTAATGATGAGTTTGAACTCTTGCCCCTGCCGAGTGCTTTCAGTTTTGAAAAACTCGTTTTTCTGCAATTTCGCGGGATTCGCGGGGCGCAAACGCGCGCGAAATCGGATTCGGAAGCCGCAAATTCGTGCGAATATGCAATTTGTTTTTTTGCGCGTGTTAGTTGGCAAGGTTTTGTGCGTTTTTGCGAGCCGCTCGTAGCGCAAGGCGCGAAGTTACCCTCGCGGTCGTTCAAGGGCGCGGCCATCTTGTTTGCCTGACGTATTTCCGTTTCCGGGCGCGAAGTGTAATCTCGCAAAGTCTGCGGCTTGCCAGTACAGTTTCGCGCGTGTTCGCAAGGAAAATCTCGCGCGAACTTACCCGCGCGGTCGTGAACGGGCGCGGCCATCTTATTTCTCATTCATTGCTATGGTTCTGGGCATGGGCTTTGTATCCTCTCTAAATCTCTGCCATCCTTTGCTTGTTTGAAGTTTTTTTTTGATCTATTTTACTTATTATCTATCCCTCTATTTTTCTAGCCCTATATTTTTGTGTTTACTGCTACTTTTGGTTAATATTAAATTATTTTTTTAAACTCTTTTCTTTTCTTCTCTTCCCTATTCTATTTTCTTTATTCCTTTCCGCCAGACCATGGTGAAGGGAGCCGGGAAGCATCCCGAGAAGGGGAAGGGTCCCGCACCCCGTGTCCGGCTCCCGTGCGGGCGTTTGAGGAGGGAGGAGGTCGTACCCAGGGAGATCTTTACCCCGGAGGAGGTGGGCCAACTCATTTTTTATGTTCAGCGCCGCCTCCCCAGGACCATCATGGGAGGCGGCAAGATCAGTGCTGGGTACGGGGCCCGGGAGCGCCGGAAGCGGTGGGAGAAGGTGTGCCAGGCCATTTACCACCACTCTCAGGTCTGGCGCACCTACAACCAGGCCACCCACCGCTGGACAGATGTCCTGACCCGTGAGCGAAATCTGCTCGACCTCCTTGGCCTTGAGATCCCCGGGCTTGGTGAGTAGTAGTAGCTATTTCTTTACTACTATGTTTTCTCCTGCTGTGTTATTATATTGCAAATTTTTGTTTTTTACCAAGAGCAATAATGCTGCTCATTACATTGTAGGTAAATTATATTTCAAAATCTTCTGTGCATTTCCGGTACACTGCTCTCCTTCTTCTCAGTAGTGTTGCTACTATGCTTATTTGTTTTAGATTTTGTGTTCATTTCATTGGCCTGTGAAATTATGTATGAGTGTAGTTTAAAGAACTGCGTAATGCTACACACTAAGGTTCTGATTTTTAATTACCGGCGCATCCCTGCAAAGTAGCAGGGATGCGCCAGCAATTGTGCGTCGCGCCACCATCACCCATGGTGCGCCGTATTTACAATGCGGCGCACCATGGGCCCAAAACGTCACCAAAGCGTTACGCATCTGTGCCGTAAAGCGGCGCATTGCTGGAGTTGCGTTGCAACGATGGTGCAGCTCCATCAATGCTCTGGGGTGCCCTATCTCCCCAATGCTGCGTCAAGCCGTACGTTTGCTTCAAGCAGGCGCAGGGTTTGAGTCACGCATCATTGTCCTCAAAGTGACTGATTGAAATCTTGTAGATGCGTTCCTGCGCAGGAATGCCCTCCCTTGCGCCGGAACGCCCCCTATTGGCGCAGGGCTTTACAACATGATGCATCTACCATATGCGTCACGTTGTTAATATACGCCGCACCATTGCGCCTCTTTTGTGCTGTCGCTGCGTCACAAAAGTCACGCAACAATGGAGCAAAAGAGCCGCAAGGGGCTTCTAAATCAGCCCCTACAGACTCAAGTCCAGTCCTTCCTTTGTACACATGGCGATAAGAAGAAATAGTGGTGGTGGATTGATAGTTTGAGTATTTTAATGACTGGTTAATGTAGTAGGAAACTTTAGTGTTGTCGCTGATCTTCAATCACGATGGACTTTGGCTGTCACTTTGCGTGCTGCGGACTGCTGCCTGCCAATCCTAGGCAAACCTTTTTAGTACTTTGTTTAGTGAGTTACATAGGGTAGTTTCCAATTCGACGGTCCGCAAATCAAGCAATACTAAAGTAATAACGTAGTCGACCACATGAGATTGGTCAATAATATATCCTGTGGAGTCGTTCCCTATTTGCTATTTCGCAAAAATATTTTGTTAGTTCTTTTGAAATGCTTGATTTGGTTGAGAAATATCATCCATGTTTTCTGTTTTTCTTTCTTTCATGTTGTACATCAGCTTCCCCAAGGGGCAAGAGGAGGACACAGGAGGAGGAGGAGGAGGGTGCTGTTGACGATGCAGGCCAGGACCGAGCAGGCGAGGGCTCCTTTGCTGGCCCCAGTAAGTTTTAATTTTAATATAGAGTACTTATTTTTTCCTAGCGTTCCTCATTCGATTTTTTCTAAATCGTCTTTGATCTTCTTGTAGACAGGATCTAAATTCCTATCCTGCCTCGACTATGACTCCGTGTGGTAATACTAGATTATTCTTATTAGTCTGTCTGTGTAGCTAACTAAGATTGCACATTTGGCATTTCCATTGGACTCCCATTCTAGTCAGCAATAGCTCTATGCACTGAGTGCAGTCCTCTGGGATTGTCCATAATGTCTTTTCAAGTATTCTAAATGTTTATGCTTTGACCATTGCCAACAATAAAAAGGTGAATGACCACCAAGAATGAATAAGATACTACTTTACTTTTGGTTTGGATAGGAGGACAATCCATTCTACTACTGTTGCAGGGACAAATCTGCACAAACAGAACTATGGACACTAAATAATGCATTGCTTAGCTTATCAATTATAATAGGTGCTGTTAGACTTTCCACATACCTCAGTGATAACAGATTTTGTAGTAGAACCCCCAATCTCCTTACTGACTAGATAGTGTGCCAGAGTAATTTAGCTCCCAAAGTCACCGATGGCAGAGGCACGGACTCATGCTTGCAAAAATTCCAAAACCTTTAGCTCATCCACTCTAGTCTGGAGGACCAAAAACCACAGAGTCCATTTAAGTTTAAAAGCTTTATTAAAAGTAAACCCATTTATTAAAATCAAGTTTGTCATAAAAGTGAACGTGTAACTGAAAATGGAAAAGTGCTTAGTGCTGACGATTAATTGGACACATTTCTTGTGGTCGAGCCGAGCTCTCACCTGGTTTGAACTTGATCCTGCTCGTGTTCTTAGAAGTCAAGCTTCTGTCTGTTAGGAGAAAAAGTGTTGCGTGTTAAAAAGTAAAAAGCAAACATTCATCAGTTGTGCAAAAAAGTGCAGCAAGACAACAGCCTTCCCTGGAAAAAGGGACATTTTTACTTTAGAGTACACAGTCATAAATTATTAAATTGTATACTGTTTTTTTCACATTTCTTTCTTCCTCCTAGACCAAATATTATATAGTAGTGAGTGGTGTATTCTAACATTATTAAATGTACTTTGTAGGTGGAACATCTGGAGACGGGGCCAGCGCGGAGGTGGTGGTGGCATTGGACGAGGAGGACAACTCTGGGGAGGAGGCGGTGCAAGTGCCGGACAAGGACATGCCTGTGAGGGTTCACACGGTGGTGGCGGGCAGAGGTAAGCTATACATTCCTTAGTCATTGAGATTGAAGACTGCAGAGTGTGCTTTCTGCACAGGTGTATTATAAATAAACCAGGTAGTAGCCTCCTCTAAATGTACTTCGACTTAGCTGTGAAGTTTTTGGCGAGAAGAATCCCAATCAGATCTGAGGTGAACTTGATGGATGGGATGAACGAAAAGCGAAAGAAGGGTGTAAGTAAGTGTGGAAGGACGAGAAATGTAATGATGACTGGCAAAGAAGAATGATATGTGTTTGCTTGGTCCCCGAGGTGGCTGGGAAGGAAAGAATATGGTATGGTGCATGGCTGGGTGAATGATGAAGCAAGGATGGGTGGAAGGAGAACAGCCTGGGTGGGTGAGACAGAAACTGTATGTGTGCATATACTTTGAATGGATGGATGCCTGGATAATTCATGGTACTATCTGACTCTTAGATAGCATATGTGTATCTAGAGAGAGTAGACGGTCACTGGATGAACTAAGTGTTACTTTGAAGAGCATGTAACACCGCACCCGCACGTCCGTTCCAGTGTAGGAAAGGCAAGGAAAAGAAGTTGTAACGTTGTCCAAATACTACCATGAATAGTAGCAGTAGTTTGTATTGCAACTGCAAGCACAGCATATATCCGGTTATTACGGTGGACACTCCCTACCTCTCTTAATAACTTTAGTTTAGTAGTAGTACGTCATTCATGTGTGGGGGTATCACTGTTCACTCAATAATAAGCAAAGCACCTAAAGTCATCCCATATGTCATCAAATACATCCCATGTGAAGTGATAGATAATCAGATAATTTAGCTTCTTCATTTTCCTTTTCTAATACTCATTTGCACTGTAGGGTGAAAGCTAAATTAATTAAGCAGTAGCCCTTTTAACAGAGTATTCTCAGTGCCACCCGTAATAGAAAAGTAAGAGCTTCACCACCTGCATGTACTGGACCAGTACAGTAACGCAAGTCTGTCTCACTCACCATGGTGTGCGTCTGTTTTTCTCAGGTGCAAGTTCACTGCGCTGGCATTATGCCGGCTTGCATAAGATAACGTACCAATTTTCCTAAACAAGAGAGAAGAAGAAGAATAAGAGTGGTGTACTGTCATAGTCGACTGTAATGGAAGTCCATAGTGCTCGTAGAATTTGTTCCTTAAACTCCCACTAATGTTAGAGCAAGGATGAAGAAGTCGGAGGTTACATAGATACTGTCCTCAATAGTTATGTACTGTGCTTTCAATTTGCTACTTGTACTGTGACAACTTTCTGCTCAATCATTTTGTGTTAATCTTAAGGAGCATTGGTTACAGACTATGTCTTTCTTTTTTCATGTAGTTGCTCCTTCCAAATCCAAGACACCATCAAGGAGGAAGGAGCTGGCTCGAATGGCCCGGCAACGGAGGCTGGATGCCACTGTCGCTGAATATCGGCGGCTGGTGGCCCTGGAGGAGGAGGAGACGCAGTCTGGTACAACAACAACGTCCACTGGGACAGCTGCATCCTCCTCCGTGCGTGCTGCCAGCCAGCGCAGTGCTCCAGCGGTACGGAGCCGGGCTACCAAAGCCAAACGCCACCGCCGAGCAGCAAAGAAAGCAGCTGCCCCTCACAGGATTTGCAAGGCACACCGGCGCCGCTTATCCCTCAGACTGTCCTACCTGGAGCAGGAGGTCCATAACTATAAGAACTTGGTGGAGGGCCTCCGCTTCGAACTTGCCACCCTCCGCAAGGAGCATGATGCCCTGGCTGCTAAATCCAACAGCACCCTGCCATAGTGTCCCTTGCCCCTTTTTTAGAGACTTTTGGGTTGTGGGAATTGGGAGTTGGGTTTTTTGGGGACTTTTGAAGGACAATCGTTGGGGTTAGGGAGGGTCTTGCGGGAGATTCTTTTGTTAGGGCTATAAAAATATACTTTTTGAAACTTTATCTGACCATACCTGTTTTTTACTGCTTTTGAGTCTGGTGGGTGGGGGTTTAACAGTAAGTTTGTTTTCCTGAATAGTCCTAGGACTTTAGTAGTACTACCGTCAATCCAATCTCTCATCTCTCCTAATACTCCATTATACTACCTCAAACCAAACGCCTATCTTACCTGTAATTTCTGTTTGCAAGTAGGGCTAGGCCCAGGGCTGGCTCCACGGGAAACAGCGAATAAGGTTGGCAATCCTGGGCGGATAAAATTTCCTCATAGCGGTGGTACTAGTGGTGTGACACAGTGGCAGTTGCATGCCTATGAAAAAAAAGAAAATGAAATCTGGTTTGTCCTCCTGAGCAATACAACGGTACAATAGAGAATATAGCAGGTGACAGAAGTACACTAGAACAGTGCCACATTGTAGCCTAACAAATGGTAAAGTATAACTAATTCGGTTGAAGTTCTTTGACATTAGCCATGGGTCTTTGTCAAGCAGAGTAAGAATATATCCTCTGATTTCTTCACCAGCCTGTTGCTATCACCTTATCCTCCCCAGCAAGTGTGTGGATTTATTGCTGTAATTTAGTCACACATCAATCAAAACCACACAGCTCGGGGGAAGAGGGTTAGGGTTTGAAAAATGGATGGGTACGGGGGTTTTTGGGAAAGGTTTTGGGAGACAAGAAAAAATAGCACAGCATGGACAAACAATTGTGAACATAAACAAATCTTTGGGTACAAACCTATCCATCAATCTTTGAAAGTGCATGCACTACTGCATGCATGTCAGTGAAAAGTAAGTAGTACTTTCGACAACTGTGGAAGAAAGAATGCGACAGTACAGGGCGTGTGTGGAATTATTGATAACTATATTCAACATAAGGTCTCTGTTGCCAGATACCTGAGAGCCTTGCTGGTCACTATAAATCCATTCACAACACTCAATGGGGTTGGTCTTGAAGGTATAGTAGATAGAAAAGGAGAAATTGCTCTTTTTCTAGGTGTCCCCTCACTCACCAGGGTTGCCCCTTGGTGACATGCTTCATCATTGGGGCCATCCCAGTCCTCTACGGGCTGGGGCGTGCTGCGACTTGCGAATTACGTAGGAGCACTTACAAATGACTATGTGTGCTTCACATGTGATAGTGGAGTGGACTAAGTGATGTGTTAAGGGATCAATTTAGAAGCAGAGAGAGATCCAAGAAATGCAGTCACAGTCAGAGAAAAAGACAAAGGATACTGTATCTGTATGTTGTTGTAGTTGTCCTGTTGAATTTGGTAAGTAAGTTGCCTGCAGAAAAAAAATCCTCTTATTAGCGGCACTCCTCCATTGCAGCCGACGCTTCGTCCATCGATGTTGGTCACCAGAAGACACCCTGTAAAAAAAGCACAGCATGGACAAACAATTGAACATAAACAAATCTTTGGGTACAAACCTATCCATCAATCTTTGAAAGTGCATGCACTACTGCATGCATGTCAGTGAAAAGTAAGTAGTACTTTCGACAACTGTGGAAGAAAGAATGCGACAGTACAGGGCGTGTGTGGAATTATTGATAACTATATTCAACATAAGGTCTCTGTTGCCAGATACCTGAGAGCCTTGCTGGTCACTATAAATCCATTCACAACACTCAATGGGGTTGGTCTGGAAGGTATAGTAGATAGAAAAGGAGAAATTGCTCTTTTTCTAGGTGTCCCCTCACTCACCAGGGTTGCCCCTTGGTGACATGCTTCATCATTGGGGCCATCCCAGTCCTCTACCGGATGGGGCGTGCTGCGACTTGCGAATTACGTTGGAGCACTTACAAATGACTATGTGTGGTGCAGATGTGATAGTGGAGTGGACTAAGTGATGTGTTAAGGGATCAATTTAGAAGTAGAGAGAGATCCAAGAAATGCAGTCACAGTCAGAGAAAAAGACAAAGGATACTGTATCTGTATGTTGTTGTAGTTCTCCTGTTGAATTTGGTAAGTAAGTTGCCTGCAGAAAAAAAATCCTCTTATTAGCGGCACTCCCCCATTGCAGCCGACGCTTCGTCCATCAATGTTGGTGACCAGAAGACACCCTGTCCACTGCCTGCCTGATGCTGAATTGTGGCTCGCTAATGTGAAGCCTGACTCCATCCTTTTTTCCCCATTGCACAGACTGAAACCCGGCCTGTAATTATTCAACGAAAAACAGGAAGTGATATATTATTACAACACCATTGATAAATAAATATAAGGTATGTAGGCTGTGGAGTGCAAAAAGTCACACTTTGATTTTCCTAGTAGACAGTACAATATTTTTGAAAGTGCGTACTCTGTCTGAGTCACCTTTTGAAGGATAAATAAGTATGGGCAAATTAATGTAGCGGATGTTTCCCCTCAAGCTAGGTGTCCTGTAAACTGTGTTTTAGAACAAAATTAGATCTTCCCAGCAGTGCTCCCACCCAGACCCTTACTAAAGCCAGTCGCAAAAATGTAGAAGACCGGCCACAATCAAATCTCAAAAAACGAGGCCTAGCAGAAAACTGGTGACAAAACGTACTTTGAAAGTAAAAGTAGGCCCAAGTACCCCCTTACCCACCGTGGATTGCATTCAAACCACTTGCAAGCAACCAAGCAAAAGTATCCATAGCCAGCATCGCTCCAAGACTCGAAACCCCCCCCACCCAAACACATGCAATAGAAATACTGCTAACCCTAACGAACCCTAAGTTAAGAATAGTGGCAAAGGCTTTCTTTAACTATGACAAATCCCCCCTTTCCCACCATGGATTTTCTTCAAATGACTTGCAACCAAAATTACACATTCTCACGAGTGCTCTAAGACCCCAGAACTCAGTTGCAAAAATCTAGAACACCCCGAAACACATGCAATCCTGCTGCTAGGGCTAACCCTAACGAACCCTAAGTTACAAAAAGTGCCAAAAGGCTTTTCCGCGAGGATTTTGTCCCAACCACTTCTACCCGGTATTAGACCTTCCCAGGAATGCCCCAAGACCCGCCAACCCACCCGCCAAGAAGCATAACACCCCCAAACAGGCCAAAAGCAACATCTCATACTTGCAATATTTCTCGGCCTTCGTTCCAAACGCGCTGCGTAGCTAGGCCATAGGTCCGGTTTGCCACCACGGATTTCCTGAAAAGCAAATGCAATCAAGATTAGAGTGTCCCAGCAGTGCTCCCAGACTCCGAAACTCACCCACAAACACCAGGAAGCCCCCCAAACAGGCCCCCGAAAACGCTACATTGAGCAAAATGTCAGAAATAGCAACAAAAAAAATCGGCGTGGATTTTGTCCAAACCACTTTTATCCGGTATTAGAGCTTCCCAGCAATGGCCCCAGAGCCGTCAACCCAGGAGAAAACGAGTAGAAGACCCCCAAACAGCCAAAGAGCAAAAGTACAAAAATGGGGACTTTGTCATTTTTTTCCAAATTTCCCAAATCACTCCGCGCGCGCTCTGCAGCTAGGCCCTAACTCCCCTCTGCCACCATGGATTTGCTTAAAACCTCTTGCAAAGTAAAGTATATATAGCCAGCAGTGCGCCCAGACCCCGAAACCCACCCACAAACACCAGGAAGCCCCCCAAACAGGCCCCCGAAAACGCTACATTGAGCAAAATGTCAGAAATAGCAACAAAAAAAATCGGCCTGGATTTTGTCCCAACCACTTCTACCCGGTATTAGACCTTCCCAGGAATGCCCCAAGACCCGCCAACCCACCCGCCAAAAAGCATAACACCCCCAAACAGGCCAAAAGCAACATCTCCTACTTACAATATTTCTCGGCCTTCGGTCCAAACGCGCTGCGTAGCTAGGCCATAGGTCCGGTTTGCCACAACGGATTTCCTGAAAAGCAAATGCAATCAAGATTAGAGTGTCCCAGCAGTGCTCCCAGACCCCGAAACTCACCCACAAACACCAGGAAGCCCCCCAAACAGGCCCCTGAAAACGCTACATTGAGCAAAATGTCAGAAATAGCAACAACAAAAATCGGCGTGGATTTTGTCCCAACCACTTCTACCCGGTATTAGACCTTCCCAGGAATGCCCCAAGTCCCGCCAACCCACCCGCCAAAAAGCATAACACCCCCAAACAGGCCAAAAGCAACATCTCCTACTATTTCTCGGCCTTCGGTCCAAACGCGCTGCGTAGCTAGGCCATAAGTCGGGGTTGCCACCACGGATTTCCTGAAAAGCAAATGCAATCAAGATTAGAGTGTCCCAGCAGTGCTGACAGACCCCGAAACTCACCCACAAACAGACGGAACCCCCCCTAAGAGCACCTCAAAGGCAAGCAAGTCAGCAAAAACACTAAAAAATTTGCACCTCGGATTTGGTCCAAACCACTTTTATCCGGTATTAGAGCTTCCCAACAATGGTCCCAGAGCCGTCAACTCACCTGCAAAGAGGTAGAACAACACCCCCACAAGGGCTGAGTCTTTCTTCATTGACCGTAAACCAGCCTTCTGCTTTGATGGAAATAGGAGTCTGGAGGAGGAGGATAGAGGAGCATGTTCTTCTGAACTTGTGAACCTGAGGAATGCAGACTGCGGCACCTTCAAATCAATTAGCAAACCAGTGAAGACAGTTCTGCTGATGGGCTTGTTTTTGTGATTATCTGATTAAAGTTTGAAATATATTAACTGTGCACAACAAAGAAAGACAGACACACAGGAATATAAGTGAATAAGGACGAAAAAGAAAGTTATTGATTCGTTGTCTCATTTTCAGGGCTCGGTATCACGGTCCAGGAATAAGAATAAGGCTTCGTCATCATACTCTGCGAATTCAGGCAGGGTGAGCTCAGTGTCACCTGACAGAGTAGAAATTCCCTCATCTATGTTGCTGGCCACCTCGTCTTCACCCGGCGCGCTTTCTCGTACTCTGAAATCTGGTGGTATGAGGTGCTGATTCATCTTGATCATTGTTAACCTCTCCACATTTTTGGGCGAGAGGCGGCTCCATTTGGAAGTTACAATGCCACCAGCAGCACTGAAAACACGTTCAGAAGACACGCTTGCGAGTGGGCAAGACAAGTAGTTTAAAGCCAGGTTGGTGAGCTGTGGCCACAATTCTTTTTTCCCATACCAATACGCCAATGGGTCAGCATTAACATAGACCTCTGTTGAGTCATTCAGATAGTCCTTCACCATCGACTCAAGGTCCTCATCCAAGGTTCCTTCACTTTGCTTAGCTGTTGCTGTGCCTCTGACCTTTTGAGAACCAAACTCAAGCCGAGCTAGCCAATCCTCTTCAGCCTCCAATGTTTCTGTTGTGTCTGGTGTAGATGATCCGGTTGCCGGTGTCTTTAACGGCTGAGAGGTCACTTGTGCCACAGCCACAGGTGCAGAAGTGGATTGTTTTGACTGGGGATGGCCTGCTGATGTACTGCCATTTCCTTCAATTTTCTGCCGTTCTCTTTCAAACCTCTTGGCTGACAAGGCTAGCCAACATTTGTACTTTGGAACATGTTCATCATCAAAAGGAAAGAATGCTTGGCCTGCCAGCGCCTTTTTGTAGCGTGGATCCAGAATAGTAGCACAAATGTAATGCTCTTCTGAGTGGATCATTTTAAGACGTTCATCACCTTGTAGGAGCTCTAATAATTTCGCAGCCAGAACAAAAGAGTCTTGGTTTTTTACATCTTTTTCAAACACAGAACACACCTCCTTCAGTTGGTGCTCCACCATGTACAACAATGGGATAGCTTTTCCCAAATTACAGTCCTCCTTGCTGACTGCACGCGTGAAGAACTCAAAAGGACGAAGCATGCGTGTCAGGCTTTGAACTATGTTCCATTGCGCCGCACCCATCCTCAGGTCCTCCTGAGCTGTACCCTCTGTAAAGAAATATTGATCGAGTACCGTATACTGCTCATACAGACGCTCAAGCATGTAGAAGGTTGAGTTCCAACGTGTTACCACCTCCTGGATGAGTGCTTTCACTGGCATTTGACGTTGATATAGCAGGCTCCTCAGCTGCTTCCGGGCCTTAAAAGAATGGCTGAAATGGTTGCACATTTTTTGGCAGGTGTCCAATACTCTGTACGCTGCACTGCCTTTATTACCCAAGAATTTTTGGACAACCAGGTTTATACAGTGCGCCAAACACGGCACTCTGAAATAGTAACCCAGCCTCATGGCCTTAACTATATTGGCGCCATTGTCCGTGGAAACATAACCAACCTGGCGTTTTTTTGGGGACAGCCAGTTAAGGACCTTTGTGTTAAAGACATCCAAAATGTTTTCTGCTGTGTGACGTTTCTCCAAACCAAACATGGCTAGTGTTGCATGTTTCCGAGCAGCTTTAAAAACAATGTCCGCGTCAACACCTGCGTTTAGCTTTGCTTTAGCCCCAGAAAAAGTGACCCAGTGTGCAGTGATGCACATGTAATCAGCGCCTGCGCCACTGGTCCACATGTCTGTTGTCAGATGTATAGTGTGAACAGCACTCTTCTGCAAAGCTGCCCCAATCACCTCCAGAACATCTTCATGTAGTGCTGGAACCGCAACTCGGGCAAAATAGAACCGGCTAGGAACCTTCCATTTAGGGCAGAGCGCTGCCACTAATTCTAGAAAACCAACCCCTTCTACAAAAGAAAAAGGGAGAAGGTCCAGAGCTAGCATTTTAGCCAGCTTAGTGTTATACAGACGCGTCAGTGGGTGGTTGCGTTCATATTGCGCTTCTGTAAACAACATCTTTTTAATGTTGCCCTGGACCAAGGATTTACGGGATGATGATGATATCTTCGACCTAGTTACGCTCGCTGATGAACTTTTCCGCATTTATGTCTCACTCTCTCCCACACTCTTAGTGCGGCTCACATGGGATGTGCTGCTGACAGGGGTACTGGGTGTAAGTGAAGTGTTTGAATCGTCTTCTTCCTCCTCGTCATCATCAGATGAAAAATCAATGCTTTCATTACGTGCAATTTGGGATTCCTTAACCGCCTCTAGGTGCGCAAACCATTGGACAGGGTGCGCTCTCCTAAGATGACCTCTCTGGCCTCCGGTACCATAGTTGGTACCAAACTTACCACGACTAACTCGAAGCTTACACATGCTACAAATGGCTACGTTTTCCATTCTTGGGCAAACACTAAAGAAGTCCCAAACTGGAGACTTGAAATGTCTTTGGGGGCCGGAGGAGGCGGCGATACTGGTGGTGGTGGTCCTGCTGCTAATGCCAGATGAAGTGGAGGATGTGGATTGCCGAACTTCAGTACGTTTTGCACTTTCACCACCACTAATTGAGGTCGAGGTGGATGGAAGTCCCTTCTTGCGAGGAAGAAATATGGAAGCGGTAGGTGTTGGTGTACTAGTTAACTCCAAATCCAATGATTGTTGTGTTTCCATTGACTCCTCGTCGACATCATCATCACGCTCAGCAGCTTCTCGGGATACGGTCAAAATGTCTCTTTGCTGCATGCCCGCTGGGGCTGCAGTGACCATTATGATGACTGGATCGTCGTCGTGAAGGGCTTCATCAGCAGCAGTATGCGTCACTTCTTGTTGAGCCTCATCACACTCCATAGCTATGAGTTTTTCGACGACCTTCCTTTTACGCTTAGGTATCTTTGTCAGATCATGGTGTGCCTCACTCTCAGGCTGCCGTGGTGGTACCCATTCGTCATCCAGATCATCAGTAGGAGGTGAGCTTGAAGAAGATGTAGACACCCCCCTTGATCTTTTCCTTGCTAGGGATGTGGAAGACAATGAATGATCATCAGGAGGAGTGGCTTCCTCAAATGATACCTCGGTCTGATTGTCAATTTCCTGATGTGCCCCTACTTCGGGAGGAACAACTATTGCGGGCACTTGTGGCCCTCCATGAATCTCTGCTTGCGCATCTCCTTGCGCTGCCTCTCCTTCCACAAGTACTTGGGCTTGTACTACTTGCACATGTTGTTGTTGCGGCTGTGGTTGTTCAACACTTGTCAGATGAGTTACAACAACCTGTGTTGATTCAGGGACATTGCTGCTACTTTCTTGCGATGAGCCAACATCACTGGTCGATGGTGATTGGAGAAGTACACTGACTGCCTCTGAAGCACTCAAGGGCATTGACTTAAGTTGGCGTGGTGGTGGAGGCACTGAACCCAATGGAGCGGGGGTGCTGCTCCCAGCTTGGTCCCCAGCAGATCCTGCTGCTGCAGGCGTACTTTTTTTTTTGCTCCCAAAAAACGTGGCGGTTGGCACACCAGCCTCCTGGTAACTTTCTTCTTCTGCTCATTACTAGCAACTTTCTTGCTAGAGGAGCTACGGAGACCTTTTTTTGGGGCCATCTTCTTCAGAGCAGGTCAGACAGCAGGCCGCAGTTGCACGAATTGTAGAGTTGTCTGAGGCCAGACGTGACGTCGCGTGACGTTATGCTGCACACACACACCGCTGCAGGACTTCTTCCTGGCACTGGTGGTTCTCTTGAGTCTTGTGCACCTAAAAACAATGGAAGACAGAGGAACATCAGTTCAGTTATACACCCCAAAAAAATCGAAAAAAAACCAGAAAAATCAGCACAATCCCATTCCATCCATGCCCTCCATGATGTTTAAGTTCAAGACACCCCACAGAAAGACTAGGCCCATGCTAGACTCAAATACCCCTGGTGAAAAGGCCACAAGTACAGCCCCCAAAAACGAAAATCACTGAAAAATCAGCACAATCCCATTCCATCCATGCCCTCCATGATGTTTAAATTCAAGACAACCCACAGAAAGACTAGGCCCATGCAAGACTCACTACCCCTGGGCATAAAGGTTGAAAAGTAGGCAAAATGGTTGCAGGCCTAACAACAATGCCTACATTCAAAATGGCCACTTGCCTCCCAGCACATGGCCAGGGCCTGTAGCAGCACTCAAAATGCCCCCCAGCCACATGGCCTGTCCCTCCCCATGAACACCCCCAAAAATCGAAAAACACTGCAAAATCAGCACAATCCCATTCCATCCATGCCCTCCATGATGTTTAAGTTCAAGACACCCCACAGAAAGACTAGGCCCATGCAAGACTCAATACCCCTGGTGAAAAGGCCACAAGTACAGCCCCAAAAAACGAAAATCACTGAAAAATCAGCACAATCCCATTCCATCCATGCCCTCCATGATGTTTAAGTTCAAGACACCCCACAGAAAGACTAGGCCCATGCTAGACTCAAATACCCCTAGTGAAAAGGCCACAAGTACAGCCCCCAAAAACGAAAATCACTGAAAAATCTGCACAATCCCATTCCATCCATGCCCTCCATGATGTTTAAATTCAAGACACCCCACAGAAAGACTAGGCCCATGCAAGACTCACTACCCCTGGGCATAAAGGTTGAAAAGTAGGCAAAATGGTTGCAGGCCTAACAACAATGCCTGCATTCAAAATGGCCACTTGCCTCCCAGCACATGGCCAGGGCCTGTAGCAGCACTCAAAATGGCCCCCAGCCACATGGCCTGTCCCTCCCCATGAACACCCCCAAAAATCGAAAAACCCAGAAAAATCAGCACAATCCCATTCCATCCATGCCCTCCATGATGTTTAAGTTCAAGACACCCCACAGAAAGACTAGGCCCATGCTAGACTCAAATACCCCTGGTGAAAAGGCCACAAGTACAGCCCCCAAAAACGAAAATCACTGAAAAATCAGCACAATCCCATTCCATCCATGCCCTCCATGATGTTTAAATTCAAGACAACCCACAGAAAGACTAGGCCCATGCAAGATTCACTACCCCTGGGCATAAAGGTTGAAAAGTAGGCAAAATGGTTGCAGGCCTAACAACAATGCCTACATTCAAAATGGCCACTTGCCTCCCAGCACATGGCCAGGGCCTGTAGCAGCACTCAAAATGGCCCCCAGCCACATGGCCTGTCCCTCCCCATGAACACCCCCAAAAATCGAAAAACACTGAAAAATCAGCACAATCCCATTCCATCCATGCCCTCCATGATGTTTAAGTTCAAGACACCCCACAGAAAGACTAGGCCCATGCAAGACTCAATACCCCTGGTGAAAAGGCCACAAGTACAGCCCCCAAAAACGAAAATCACTGAAAAATCTGCACAATCCCATTCCATCCATGCCCTCCATGATGTTTAAATTCAAGACACCCCACAGAAAGACTAGGCCCATGCAAGACTCACTACCCCTGGGCATAAAGGTTGAAAAGTAGGCAAAATGGTTGCAGGCCTAACAACAATGCCTGCATTCAAAATGGCCACTTGCCTCCCAGCACATGGCCAGGGCCTGTAGCAGCACTCAAAATGGCCCCCAGCCACATGGCCTGTCCCTCCCCATGAACACCCCCAAAAATCGAAAAACACTGAAAAATCAGCACAATCCCATTCCATCCATGCCAACCATGATGTTTAAGTTCAAGAAGACACCCAACAAAAAGACTAGGGCCATGCAAGACTCAATACCCCTGGTGAAAAGGCCACAAGTACAGCCCCAAAAAACGAAAATCACTGAAAAATCAGCACAATCCCATTCCATCCATGCCCTCCATGATGTGTAAATTCAAGACAACCCACAGAAAGACTAGGCCCATGCAAGACTCACTACCCCTGGGCATAAAGGTTGAAAAGTAGGCAAAATGGTTGCAGGGCTAACAACAATGCCTACATTCAAAATGGCCACTTGCCTCCCTGCACATGGCCAGGGCCTGTAGCAGCACTCAAAATTTCCCCCAGCCACATGGCCTGTCCCTCCCCATGAACACCCCCAAAAATCGAAAATCACTGAAAAATCAGCACAATCCCATTCCATCCATGCCCTCCATGATGTTTAAGTTCAAGACACCCCACAGAAAGACTAGGGCCATGCAAGACTCAATACCCCTGGTGAAAAGGCCACAAGTACGGCCCCAAAAAACGAAAATCACTGAAAAATCAGCACAATCCCATTCCATCCATGCCCTCCATGATGTTTAAATTCAAGACAACCCACAGAAAGACGAGGCCCATGCAAGACTCACTACCCCTGGGCATAAAGGTTGAAAAGTAGGCAAAATGGTTGCAGGCCTAACAACAATGCCTACATTCAAAATGGCCACTTGCCTCCCTGCACATGGCCAGAGCCTGTAGCAGCACTCAAAATGGCCCCCAGCCACATGGCCTGTCCCTCCCCATGAACACCCCCAAAAATCGAAAATCACTGAAAAATCAGCACAATCCCATTCCATCCATGCCCTCCATGATGTTTAAATTCAAGACAACCCACAGAAAGACGAGGCCCATGCAAGACTCACTACCCCTGGGCATAAAGGTTGAAAAGTAGGCAAAATGGTTGCAGGCCTAACAACAATGCCTACATTCAAAATGGCCACTTGCCTCCCTGCACATGGCCAGAGCCTGTAGCAGCACTCAAAATGGCCCCCAGCCACATGGCCTGTCCCTCCCCATGAACACCCCCAAAAATCGAAAATCACTGAAAAATCAGCACAATCCCATTCCATCCATGCCCTCCATGATGTTTAAATTCAAGACAACCCACAGAAAGACTAGGCCCATGCAAGACTCACTACCCCTGGGCATAAAGGTTGAGAAGTAGGCAAAATGGTTGCAGGCCTAACAACAATGCCTACATTCAAAATGGCCACTTGCCTCCCTGCACATGGCCAGGGCCTGTAGCAGCACTCAAAATGGCCCCCAGCCACATGGCCTGTCCCTCCCCATGAACACCCCCAAAAATCGAAAATCACTGAAAAATCAGCACAATCCCATTCCATCCATGCCCTCCATGATGTTTAAGTTCAAGACACCCCACAGAAAGACTAGGCCCATGCTAGACTCAAATACCCCTGGTGAAAAGGCCACAAGTGCAGCCCCAAAAAACGAAAATCACTGAAAAATCAGCACAATCCCAATCCATCCATGCCCTCTATGATGTTTAAGTTCAAGACACCCCACAGAAAGACTCAGTCCACCCACCACTGAGTACCCCTGGGCAAAAGGCCCCAAAACAGCCCAAAAATCGAAAAATCCAAAATTGTAGTTGCAGCAACTGTAATGCCCCAAACAAACTTACTTGTAAAATTTCTAATCCAACAGTGATCCAAAGAAAGTCAAAAAGGCCTCAAATCCAAATATCCAGCAGCATCCACAAAAAGTAATCCTTCCAGCTCTAGATCCAAATGAAAAGTGACCAGGAGATGGACAAAGCACTGGGAGGAGCCTGCTGGACAGGAACAGGAAGTTGAAGACTGTGTGGCACTTCCTTCCTCCCACCCCCCTCCCCCCCTCCCCAAAATGGACTCCTCGCTAAAAAAAGTGCAGGCAAATGTCAACCTAAGGAGTTATTCAGATAAAAATCATCATTTCAAGAAGGTTTATGCTGCTTGCTGGTGGATTTCTTGTGCAGAATTGCACATTTTATATTTTCGCTTGTGCGAGATTGTTGCTGCTCGCCGCATCTCAAATCTCTCAATTGCGAAGTACCGCGAGACGTGATCTCGCCGTACTCGCATTGACAAACTCTCGCTGTGCAAGTTGGCAAGCCGCGATGACGTAATCGCGCTCGCCAAATTCCCGCGGGATCCCGCAGCAAGATCCAAATAGGCGCAGCACTCGCAAAATATCGAGAAAAACAACTCGGCAAACGATGATAAACGCCGCGCGCCGCAAAATTGTATCACCAAGAAAAAAAAAATCCGCTGCGTGCGAATTTGCGGATTTTGCGGGAAATTCGCAAATCTCGCGGATTGCGAATTTACCGAAAATTCGCAAAATCCCCGAGCGTAACGGATTTTCCGCCCATACTTAATCCTGAGGAACTTCAACCTAATCAAGAGTTACAATAACCCCTGATGAAGGGTTCAGTGTGAACCCGAAATGCATTGGGTCTTTAATGTTTAATTTATATATAATTGAATATTTTTTTGAATAAGAAATGTTATGTTACACTTTGAACTTCATGCTTCAAGGAGAATGAACTGCTGTATTTTCACGTTTTGAGATTATGATGTTTTAGTATGGTAATGAATTCATACCAAAAACTGAATAAATGTTTGTTTGAAGTAGAAGTAAAGAATCAATAGGCTTTTTGGCCTGGGAGTTGTTAGCAGCACAGCCCTTGGTTCCCAGGGGCTCATTTTACACATTCATACTTAGGGGGGGTGGTACCCCTTCCCGTTGCTTCGCACGGATACACACAGATAACATTAGTTTTCATCATTGGACAAATTTAGTGTACCACAGGTGTGCAGACCCACCCACACTTCACGTTTCTTACCTTTGGGTACCATCCTGTGGATCTAGCACCCTACAAACATGTGGCAAGATATTTCAAGCATCACCACCAAGCAAGCAGAAATAAAAGCATACTCTAACGAAGAAGCAGATACCATTTATGCTTTGGTTAAAGAGGTTAGGGAATTTGGTTCAGCAACCGGGTCTACAACAAATCAACTACGACAACTGGAATACCTTATGAAAAAGGAAATAAATCAGAGTCTACACGCCACCACGCTCATTGAATATCATAAGGTTAAGAGGATTCCCCCAGGATTACGCATCGCCCTTCGCCCGATGCTATTTAAATTTGACAAAGCCTTTATGTCGCGCTGGTACGCGATTCTGAATAAGTGCTCGCTGGATTTAATACTACTACTGATTGAGGAAATTTCAAGCGTTTTGAGAGAACTTACTTTAGAGATTGATAAATTAAAAGATGAATTATCCAACAGAGTTGAACAAGAGGATTGGACAAAGATTTTAGAAAACATCAACAAAACCCTGGATATACATGCTCGTGAAGTACATGAACGAAAAACACGTAAGTTCAGGAGGGACACAATAGATTATAAACTGGATGAGGTTTATACGTGGGTGGAGAACTATGCCCAAAAAAGAGCCTTCAAAAAACCAGCGACAGCTTCTTCAGAAGAAAGTGTTGCAACGGACCAAGACCTGTCGATGCAAAGACCAAGTGCAGCATCAATGTCACAAACCACAGGGAGAACAAGGGAGGAGACACCTGCGAGTTCATCATCAGGACAGCCTTTTTTTTTTTTTTTTTTTTGGAAAACCTTTATTGGTAGTTCAAAGTACACCGCTATTCAGCCGTACATCCCGGAGGCTAGGCAGCATAATCAAAGCAACGTAGAGGTGTGCACAAAACAGTAAAAGAGCAATCAGGTTTAATTTTATATATTATAGAAGTGAACCTAAGGAACAAGATGAGAACCGAAATGGAACAAGAATAAGAAAGGAAGAGGGGGAGGGGGGGGGGGAGAAAAAGGGAGAAAGATGGCAAGGCAAAAGAGAATAGAAGAGCGGTAAGGCATAAATCCAGGGGGACGAGCGGGAACTTCAGCACCTTGAAATAAACTTATCGAAAAGAGCACACTTTCGTGGGGGGAGAAAGAAACAGGATTATACCACGTGAAACGTGGGTGGAGGGAATAGCTAAGGTGAGAGACGAACCTCCAGCCGGACCACCTCCTGGGGGCACACAAATATTACCTCTATACACATTCCAGGCCCCCCAGACCATCCCCCACATCTTGGGCTTACCCCGAGCTAAGTAGACAGTCTTCTCCCGGAGCATGCACCAATCCATGTTGGTTTTCCAAAGACTCACAGAGGGGGGGGCTGGAGCACCCCATTTCTGAGCGATGTCCCTCTTGGCCACCATGTTCCCCAGCGTGACCCAGCGGGTTTGAGCAGTATTGTAATCAGTGGGACCCCACACATTCAGCAAGCAGCGTCTAGCTTCCGCAGGCAAATCCACACAAGTCACAACACGCATAACTGCATGCACCCGTTCCCAATAGGAGGCTATGACATGGCACTCCCAAATGGTATGCATAAAAGTGGCCAGCGCACCACATCCTCTCCTACAAAGGCCATCCTGGGAAAGCCCCATATGAATCAGCCTGGGGCCGGTGACATACACCCTGTGAAGCACTTTCAGCTGGACCAAGCGCAACCTGGCTGAAATTGCTACTTCCTTGGGGGAGGATACCGCAGACTGCCAGTCCTCATCATCCATCTCAATCCCATCATTCATCCACTGATCTCGCACTTTCACCAGCAGGTCCGTCCAAACATTGATTAGTTTTTTGTAGGTCAGGGAGATGGCGCTGTCCGGCATATGGCCGTCCAGCACCCTGTCCTCCAGCGGGGATGACTCTTTTTCACCGACAGGCAGGGTGGACGTAAGGGCATGCCTCAACTGCGCATATCTAAAGTATTCCGTGGCCCCCAGTTGGAATTCAGCCTGTAGAGCATCAAACGATTTAATTTCCCCTCTGGCCATCACATCCGCCACTTTGGAAATGCCGATGAGATCCCACCGATCAAACCCTTTTGAGTGCCACAGCCTCCCCAGAGTCGTAAAGGGGAGTAGCCATGGTGAGCCTACCTTTCCACCCCAGTGCCTTCGTAACTTCCCTCCATAAATGCACCACGGTCCAGTCAATTTTCGGTCCAGAGATCTAGAGTACAACGCTCTGTAGTACATCCCGTCGTTCATGAGCCAACGATCCATGGCGTACCCTGGACTTACCGCCGGTCCGTAACAGCCATGATTAAGAGCCGCCAATTGGGAGGCCCAGCAGTACCGGCGTACATCGGGCAGGGCAATACCGCCGTCGTACCACGGGATGGTCAACTTAACTACGGCAATGCGCGGCCTTCCTTCCCACAAAAGGGTACGCTGCAAACCTTCAATCTCCCTGAAGTATTTGGAAGGGACTGGGTCCTGCGTGTTTTGAAGCGCATACAAAAATCTCGGCAGGGACATCATTTTGAACAATGCCGCTCGGCCCATCAGGGACAGCGGCAATCTTTTCCAACCCTCCACGTCACGCAGAAGGTGCGCTAGAGGAGGGAGCAAGTTGTTAGCGTAACGTGCCCGGGCATCCGTTGAGATATAGATGCCCAGGTACTTGAAGCCCTGCTGCGAGACCTGTATCGCACAGCCCCTAGGGAGACGTGGAGTGTCTCCACGAAGCACATAGAGGTAGGACTTGGACCAGTTGATAACCAGGCCCGAGTATCCACCAAAGGTACCCAGTGCATCGAACACCACAATCAAAGACCGACTGGGGGAGGTAAGGTAAAGCAGAATATCGTCCGCGTACAGCGAGACACGATCTTCAAATCCCGGTGACCACCTGATCCCACAAATATCAGGGTGAGTGCGGATCCAGGCAGCAAGCGGCTCCAGTGCAAGGGCAAAAAGGAGCGGTGATAATGGACAGCCCTGTCTAGTACCCCTGCGCAAGGCAAAGGAAGCAGACATGCGGCCATTGACCGTTATGTTAGCCAACGGGGAGGAGTAGAGAAGCCGGACCCAACTGATGAAGTCAGGGCCAAACCCGAACTTAGACAGCACCGCCCAGAGGTAGTTCCATTCAAGAGAATCAAACGCCATCGTCGCGTCCAGGGAGGCCAGGACAGTTGGCTCGCGGAGCATGTGCGCCCACGCCATGACAGCGTGAAGCCTTCTAAGATTAAGGGCAGTATTGCGGTGAGGTATGAAACCCGACTGGTCTGGATGGACCAAGTCTGCAATCACACCCACGAGCCGATTGGCTAGTAACTTAGCCAGGATTTTGGGCTCGGCATTCAGCAAAGAAATAGGGCGATATGACCTACAAAGGTCTCTAGGCTTCCCCTCCTTATGGATGACCACAATGGTGGCCAGGCGTTGATCCAGTGGGAGTTCACCAACCTCTCGGGCTTCCAAGAACATACTCCTCAGGAGCACCGCGATAGTGTCTTATTTGATCTTGTACAGCTCCACCGGGAGACCATTGGGACCGGGAGCTTTACCGGAGCGCAGGGACCGTATTGCTAACGCCACCTCATCCGCCGTAATGTCCCGGTCCATGTCATCACGCTCGGTATCCTACAGGCAAGGGAGCTCAACCCCCTCCAAAAAGGAGGCCGAGTCCGATTCAGTCAGGGCGGAGACTGATGTGTAAACCGTCGCAAAATAATCGGCAAAAGCCGAAGCGATAGCATTGGGGTCGGTAACAACCAGTCCATCGTCGCCCAAAATCTCAGGTACCACACGGGAAGCCAACTCTTTCTTATCTAACCAGGCAAGGAGCTTGCCTGCCTTGTCCCCGGCATCGTAAATCCTCCCTTGCTGTTCCCTGCCCATCGCCTTGGCAGCATCAGTGGCAGTGGCTCTATACTCCGACTGCTTCAGGGAGAGAGCGTGTAACAGTTCGGGTGTCGGTCCCAACGCCAACTGGGAGTTCAAACCTGAAATATCCGACTCCAACCGCACCATGTCCTCATCCCTCCGTCTGCGCACCTCGGCTATCAAGGAGAAGGCCTCTCCTCTCAGGACAGTCTTAAAGGCCTCCCAGAGGGAAAGGGCCGACGTTACCGTACCTGTGTTCTCAGTGAAGTATAGGTCGATAGCTTTAGCAAGGAGGTCTCGAGTCCTGGGGTTGCGGAAGTACCAAGGATTGACCGGCGCCACCCTGGTCGCCGCCGCGATACCAAAGTCAAAGGATACCCAAACTGGAGAGTGATCCGATATACCTCTGGCCATAAGGCGAGCCCCAGAGACGGTAGATGCCTGAACCGCCGGAGTCAAAATGTAATCAATTCTAGAGAGGCTGCCGTGAGCTCCCGAGTGGAAAGTGTACTGCCATTGAGCGGAGTGTAAAAGCCGCCAACAGTCGATAAGGGCCATAGTGCTCATGAAGTCCGGGAGCCATGATTGTGCACAGCGCAGATCTCTGGACGGAAAACGGTCAAGGGTGCCCGAAACCACAGAGTTAAAATCCCCACCCAGTATTAACAAACCCTCCGGAAGGCCCAAAATGGCGCCTCCAAGATCTTGAAAGGTAGTCTGCAAACCCGGGGGAACATAAACAGAAACCAAAACCAGGGTGCGTCCCTCCCATCTGCTCACCACAGCAACATAGCGGCCCCTATCATCAACCACTGTGGACTCCACCTCCAGGGGAAGAGACATGCGCACCATTATCCCAACCCCCCGGGATCCCGAGGAGAACCCGGAATGGGCCACCATTTTGAACCCCTTTCTGTTCAGAGCCTGGCAAGTATTGCCAACGAGATGAGTCTCTTGCAGGAGGATAACATCGGGCACACAACGCTTAAACATTTGTAACACAATACCACGTTTAATACGATCCCCCAACCCATTCACGTTCCAACTAAGCACATTTAAAGTCTTACCCCCCATCGTCGAAGATGCCCCGTCCCAACCATCCCCCCCAGAAAGCAGCTACCGCGGCGTTATAATCAAAACAGTAATAGCCTCGCCATGAGAAAGGAAAGAGAGGAAAAGCAAAAGAAAAACACACAAACCAACCACCCCCCACCCTGCACCCCTGCATTAGACTAAAAGCCCCCCCAACTAGCAGTGTGCCTGTCGCCCCGTATTAACTAACCTACAAAAAGCCCCCAGATGAGAGAGGAGACATCCTATCACCCCCCGTTACCCTCCAAAGTTGAGAAAACAGGAGAAATAGAAAAAGAAAACAATAGTCAGTGAATGATGGCATCCGCAGAGCCCTCCGCAGAAAGAAGACCAACGTGGTAAAGTTTATTCCTGGGAACCTGGACCGCCCGACGCCTCTTCCGACAGATCCTCAGGATTAGTCCGACGCTGAGGCAAAGTGTCCAGCCAGTCTCCAGCAGCATCCGGCAAGTCAAAAAACAGCGTCCGAGCGCCATGCTCTATTCGAAGTTTCGCTGGATAGAGCATGGAGTATCTCAGCCCCATCTCTCTCAGTCTCCGTTTGACTCCCATGAAACTTTGCCGGCGCTTCTGTACAGCCTGAGTGAAGTCGGGGAAGAAATTCACGTCAGCATTCTGAAATCTTAACGGACCGCCACTTCTCGACGCTTGTAGGATCGCGTCTCGTCTCTGTAGTTAAACAGTCTGGCAATGATAGGGCGCGGGGACGCACCCGACTTCGGTTGGCCACCAGGCAGTCTATGAGCTCTCTCCACCGAGAAGAACTTACTCAAGCCTCCGGGCGCCAAGTGCTGCACCACCAGTTCCTCCACAAACAAATCGGCAGCGTCCTCCTCCGCACCCTCCGGCACACCTGTAATGCGGACGTTCTGGCGCCGTGCCCGTCCCTCAAAATCATCAAGCCGGCGGGCAAGCATCAAATTAGCGGCCTTCAAGTCCCGAACCTCGGTCTGCACATCAGACATATCAGTAGTCAGACTCGACGTCTTGATGTCGAGCGACTTGACCCTGTCATTCGTCTTCCCGAGGTCGGCCCTGATAAGGTTGAGCTCGATCGTGAGGGTATCAACCTTGTGGGACATCACTTCATGCTGTTTGTGCATTTCGGCCTTCACGCCCGCAATGGCTCCCATCACATCCCGGAGGGTGGGTTCAGTATCTTCCGGGGACACGTCCCGATGCGGGTCTTTGGTACGGCCCGATGCACCTGGTGAACCTTTTGGAGAGAGAAAATCGTTCAGGGATGGTGGGCTGCGAGGGGGGGGTTTCCTGCTGACCCTCGGAGGCTTCCCGTTGTCTGGGTCTCCTCTGCCCGCCATGATGGGCGACGGGGATCGTACGATCCGAGAAGGGGTCAGGCCAACAACACCACCCCCACACGGTCGAAGTCACCAAACACCTCCACCGTCCCCAGGGGACGTCGAGCCTCCAGTAAGAACAGTATGGTCGCCGGGCCTTAGCAGAACAGTTCGTCTCCACTCGAAATGCCACCGCACAGTCCCAACAATGCCAGGCCGTTATGGCGTCGTCGTCACCAGGCTTCCCGACGGTGTAACTCGGCACAGGAAGCTCGGATCTTCAATCTGAGAACGGGCGCCGCATCAGCATCAGCACCGCAACTGATTCCCACCGCCGTGGGACAGGATAGCTAACAGGATCAATACGGAGGATCGGAGGGTCTTCGGAGCTCCGAGCTTACGCGGCCATCTTGGTTGCCCGCGAAGCTCCTCCTCCCAGGACAGCCTTTTTTAGAGGCAGGCCAGGGAGAAAAACAACAGCCCGACAAAACAACCACAGGAAAAGGAGGACCCGCAGGGGACAAAACAAAAAAAACTGTACCAGCAGACAAGGGCAGACCGAGAAGAGAAGTGAAGAACAAATAACTGAGGAAGAATCCTTAATAATCAACATTTCTCAGAAAACTTTGAACAATTTGGAGCTTCAGATATTGAACAAAGGATCAACTTTTGTACCTACATACATTTCAAATGAATTGGAGACGGAGGTATCCCTATTCAAATTTATAAGGAAGTTGAGATTGCGTTGGTTTTTTTCAATGAAGTGACCGTTGAAACAGATTCTCTCTCTGAAAGACAATTTAAACCCAAGAGTAAATTCATTTCTCCAATATCCCACAAGACATTGGATAATTTCGAGGTACTAATCAAAAAAGATCTGGAACAAATTACGTACAAAAAATCTCCTCATTCAAATTTCTCGACACAAGAACGGAGGATTCTGAATAAATTAAGACAGGACTCATCCACCACCTTTCTACCGGCAGATAAGGGAGGAGCTCTAGTAATCCTGGACACTGAATTTTATCATCACAGTGTAAATTTACATGTTCGTAATGAAGACACATACATCCATTTGACTCAAGATCCCACACAGGAATTTCAGCAAATTCTCGTCAAAATCTTGGATAAGGGAGTAGAAATGGGAGTCATTGACACCAAAACACGACAATTCTTGTTCAACCAATATTCTAAAATTCCCTCAATATACATTGCCTAAAGTTGCCTAAAGTGCATAAAAATAGAGACAATCCACCCTTCCGCCCCATAGATGCTGGGTGCGGATATATTTATGAAACTTTGGGTTACTATCTTGATCATCATTTGCAGCCGCTTGTTCAAGCGTGGTCAACTTACGTGAGGGACACCACAGATTGTTTACAGAAACTTGAAATGATAAAAGACATATTTCATGAGGATATTTTTCTATGTACCATCGATGTGGTGGCGTTATACACGTCTCTAGCACACAGAGAAGGGCTAGAGGCCACTGAATGGAGACTACTACAATCAAACCTTGCAGAAGAGAAAAGTGTGTTCTTACTTGAGCTGTTACACTATGCCCTTTATCATAGTTATTTTCGCTGGCAAGATGATTTTTATGTACAGAGGACGGGAACCTCCATGGGTTTTCCGGGGGCACCCGCATATGCGAATAAGTACATGGCATACTTTGAACACCAACATATATTGAATCATCCAGAGTGGCGAAAACATGCCAGACTTTTTATGAGATACATTGACGACATTCTGGTCATCTGGCAATGTCCAAGGCAAATATTGGAGGACTGTTTAACTGAATTGAACACATTCAATAGCAGAATACAATTCACATCGGAGATTGATACACATAAGATACATTTCTTGGACATTGAAATTCTGAAAACTAAAAAAGGATTGGAAACTATGGTTTATCATAAACCAACTGACGTGAATAGTGCATTGCACTTCACAAGCGGACATCCACTGTCATTGAAACAACATTTACCGGTCTCGCAAATGATGCGAATAAAGAGAATAACCTCTGATGAGATTGTATGCGAAAGAGAGATTGAAGAACAAGAAAAGAAATACAGGAACAGAGGTTACCCGGACATCACAGTATGTGAAGCGAAAAGGACAGTGTCCAGGAAAAGTAGGGTGGAACTCTTGAAGAAACAAGTGAAATCAACTGAGAGAAGAGAAGTTTATGTGTTGAAACATTCAGCACAAGCCCCCAAAATCAAAGCCATCATTCGAAAAAGATGGGAATTAATAGAGAATGAACCTGATTTCCACAATATTTTCACCCAACCTCCGTTATTCGCACATACTCGTGCTCAAAATCTACGCGAACTATTAAAAGAGACTACTAGGATTCCACAAATGCTACAATTCAAGGGGATGCGGAAATGTTACAATTGTGGACAATGTGGTAATGTGATTGTCAGTAAAGAATTTCAACACCCAAAGCCTGGAAATCTATACCTTTGAAACACACCTCAGACTGCACAACTGAAAATGTCATCTATGCAATAAAATGTCCATGTGGATTAGTTTATGTGGGGAGAACTAGTAGAAAAATAAAAACTAGAATAGTGGAACATAAGAGTCGTATTAGGAACAGAAACATGAACTCATCATTGGCAGCACATTGGGTAAACGCTGCTCACACCATTCCACAACTAAGATGCAGTATTTTAGAACAAGTTACACCATTTTCAGGCATGGATATAAACACCACACTAGCCTGTAAGGAAACTGAGTGGATAAAAAGACTTGGAACCGTAATCCCGGGGGGTCTTAATGACCATTATGAACTGTTGTGCTTTTTGTGAATAACTTGAGCCTTTAGAATGGAAGGGGCTCATGGCATTCTTTGTAATATTAAAATTATGGGCAATTGATCCATTTCTCATTATTTTTCTTTTCCTTGAGTTTTGTTTCCTTCCATACCTCTGGACCTCACTTCATTTAAATTTCTTTATTTGGAACCTATCTGTAGTCTCGAATCCGGGTTCTTAGACAGAGTCCCGTTCCTGATACGGGCGCAATCTAAGAACTGGTCACACGATCTAGATAGTCCTCTTTCTATGACCATTACAATGCGACGCGCGCAGATCTTTAACTGACTCGAGTTGCTGCGGCAGCTTGCAGACTCGGCGAGATAAGCAGCGTGTAGGGGTCTAGACTTGGTGGTGACACAATTACTTTCAAGGTAACATTCTGACACAGATTGCATGTTACGTTACGGCATATATTGTTAGCATGACATCAGATTCAGGACTTAGAGTTATTTTCTTTTACCTGTAGGAGGAGTTTTGTACACACGAATATGGAGACTTTCTTCGTAAAATAACATCTAGGAGAGGTGAACGTTTTTTTACTGGGTAAGATGGAGACCCTGGTCCCCGTGTTTTTATATGGCGATAAATGTGTGAGCTAGAACACATTCTGATTGGGAACTTACACCTAGTATTTACATTTTTACACAGACTGTGGATGTTTATGACAGATGTAACTTTCATTTAAAACAGCTTGGATTTTCGTCTTGCATTTGTGGTTTTGAAGGGTAGGTTCATTTACCTTTGTTTTCAGTGAAGACTTGGTGTCAATTACGGTAGTGGCGAGTGTTTAATGAGTGATGTTGCATTACAGAATTGGAGAAACTTGAGGTCTTTGATCATATATGACCTGATAGACTTCCTGAAAGATAGAGGTACTTTCTACTTATCATGACTATGGCTAGTCACGGGTTAACTCACGAGAAGGTTTCTGTTAACCTATTTTTTATTTAACTTCACACGAAGGAATCGTTCTTTTGGCATCCACTGGAGGAGTTTGATGTTTTATTGAGCACTTATCACCAGTTCCTTTTCTTAGATTTCCACCACTTGCTCACCCAACCTCACCCATTTATGATTTTTATAAGAATCTTCTGTGATATTAGAAGGAATGCAAACCCTCAGACTATTGGTGAAGGTGACAACATGCAAACAATGTATGTTTTTCTAACAATGGATACTGTAAAACAAATTTTTTGTTGTAGATACGAAAACTGAACTATCCCGAGGAACTTCAACCTAATCAAGAGTTACAATAACCCCTGATGAAGGGTTCAGTGTGAACCCGAAATGCATTGGGTCTTTAATGTTTAATTTACATATAATTGAATATTTTTTTGAATAAGAAATGTTATGTTATACTTTGAACTTCATGCTTTAAGGAGAATGAACTGTTTTATTTTCACGTTTTGAGATTATGATGTTTTAGTATGGTAATGAATACATACGAAAAACTTGAATAAATGTTTGTTTGAAGTAGAAGTAAAGAATCAATAGGCTTTTTGGCCTGGGAGTTGTGCGCAGCGCAGCCCTTGGTTCCCAGGGGCTCATTTTACACAATACCCCACTCTGACATTGCACTTTCACCACTTTACTCAACACCTCCCTACTCTGCTCTGCACCACTTTAATCTATGCCAGTACACTCTAATCCCTCCACTATGCACCACTGAACTCCATACCACTCCAGTCTAGGCCACTCCACTCTGAGCCACTCCACTCTACACCATTCTACTCTGGAACACTGTACTCTATGCCAATGCACTCTACCCCACTGTTGAATACCACTCCACTCTACCCTGAACCACTCCACTCTTCCCTAGTAGCGGCTGGCATGGCTCGTGGGTGGGGAGGCGGGCGAGGGGTATTCGCTGGGGTTGTCATAGGGATCTCGTGGGGTGTCACGTGGAAATTTTAAAAAAGTATACTCTCCTTTCTGTGGGTCCCACATCTTCTCTACTACTGCTCTCCAGCCTCCAACAGGAACAAGAAGCAGTCAGCCAGGCTCCCTCCCATAAGCCAATCACAACGCTGCAATGCAGCATTGTGATTTGTCAGAATGGTGCCCAGCCTAGGGCTAGTGGGGTGGGCATGTTCTCTGCATTGAGGTCTGCATGGAGAAGGTCAGAGTGCGCATGACTGGTTTGAGTGGCACGAGATGGCCGACCAAATAGTCTTTGCGCTCTCAGGATTGGACAAATCACTCCTGCCTGACCCTGCTCAAAGGGCAGAGCAGCCCCGCCCCCCCCCCACTGCACAAAGCAAACATAAAGTGGTAATAACTAAAAGTTATTAAAATGTTATGTTTTGGCTTTCTTGCACTGCAAGAAAGAAGTGGGGTGACGCTCCTCCACCCTAGTGGAGGAGCCGCCCCTGCTCTTCCCTGCACCACTCCACTCTACACCCTTTTACTCTACTCTGAAAGAATCTACTCTATGCTAATGCACTCTCTGCCACTTCACTTCACGCCATTCTACTCCACTCTGCACCACTCCTCTCTACACCATGTATCAACGCTGGCCTCAACTCTGTGCCACTGTGCTCTACTCTTCACCTCTATACTCTACCCTGCACCACTCCACTTTTCACTGAAATAATCTACTCTATGCCACTGCACTGTACAGCACTCTACTCCACTCTATGATACTGCACTCTAGGCTACGCTACTCTATGTCTCTACAGTAGATTCTCTAAACCACTGCACTCTTTGCCAATGTGCTCCACACCTCTTTACTAAAAACCAATACATCCTACTCCACTGCAACTACGCCAACTACTTTGCACCACTGAACTGTACCGCACTATGCTCTACAACATTCTACTCCATGCCACTGCACTCTATGCAATTGAATGCTAGGTCACTGTGCACCACTCTACTCTACGTCACTGCTTTCTGCACTATTCTACTCTACACCACTCTACTCTACATCACTCTATGACCTTGCACTCGATGACCCTGCAATCTACAGCCCTGCACTCTACTCTCTATGACTGGATCACTCAACTCTATGCCTTTCTACTGCACTCTACACCACTGTACTCTACTCCATTACACACTATGGCACTGCACTTTACGCTACTGCACTCTACGCCACTCTATTCTACACCACTGCACTCTGCCCTACACCACTCGACTCTATGCCACTTCACTGTACGCCACTTCTAATCAACTCTGCACCACTCCTCTGTACGCCATTGCACTCTGTGCCACTGCAGTCTACTCTGCACTGCTCTACTCTTTGTCACTGCACACTACACTGCTCTATGTCACTGCACTCTATGCCAATGCACTCTGCACAATTCTATTCAAAACCAATGGACTCTTTACCGCTGCACTCTATGCCAATCAATTCTGCACCACTGTACTTTACGCCAATTCATTCTGGGCCAAGCTACTCCACTTCACTGTACGACACTCCACTCCACGATAATCTAGTCTATGATGCTCTACTCCATTAAACTCTGCTTCACTGTCACTCTACTATACACTTTGCCATTCTACTCTACAGACTCTCCCCCACTCTATGCCATTCTATGACACTACTCCACTCAACGTCGCTGTACGTAACTCCCCCTATGCTACTCCATGCAACTTTACTCCCCTCTATTCTATGACACACTGCTCCACTCCACTTTATTACAATCTACCCCGCTCTACTCTACAACACTCTACTCAACTCTGTGCAACACCCTCTGTGTCACACTACTGTGCTGTACATCACTCCACGACACTCTATGCCACTCCACTCTACATGAGAGAGAGAAAGAAAGAAATAGATAGGAAAGAAAGAGACAGAAAGGGAGTGGGTGCAGTTTGAACTTTTTTGTCAGGGCTGCTTTTGCATCCCAATCTGGCAAAGGTCACCACAATACCAATACCAGCATATCCTCACAAGAGAGTCAACATACTAATTAAGTAAATGTGTTTCTAAATTACACAGGAACAAAATAGTTTCACTTGTCACCTATTCCCACAAGATCTCTGCCCATGTCACGGTACTGGCTGCACTCCATTTCACAGTCACTGGATCATTCGGGAAGGTCAAAAGAGTCATGGGTGGCATCTCATAGGCACCCTAATGCCGATATTGGCACCAGATATTGAGATGCATTATCAGTCGAGTGCAGCAGGACATAACTATGCTGCAGGGGCATCAGAGCAAGCAAGGTGTGTCACAGCTGTTATGCGATATAACATGCTTCTTTCAGATGCATTGAAGCCAATTACTATGTACATTTAGACACCTAGGCAGAGGCACACCGTTTTTATACTCAGAATCGCTAACACTCCCTCAATGTGCAAGCTATCTGAGTTGGCAGGGGTCATTTCCACATATGTTACACTGCATTTCCTAGTCAGTCAGTGATTGGCATCAATTGAATTCAGGGGACTATGGAGACGTGGCTGCTTCAGTACAACACTCACTGAGTAGACATACATGTCCACTTGGGGCAAACCATCAGCGTGAGTGCCAGGCATCGCTGCAGTCGTTTCTACACAACTGTCAGGGAATGACTGAATAAACTGTCTACTGCCAGTCTTCCAAGATCAACATACATCTACCACTGCCTCAGTCATGACTACTGCCATGAAGCATCACAAGGTGAGCGGTAAATGTGAGAGGTGTTAAAGAAAACTAGGAGAATCACAGAAAGAACATTGCTCACGTGCACTTCTTTTTATCCGACCTGACTTGTTGATAAATGTTCATTGGCTGATTTCTTTCTGTGTGCTCAATGTGATGTATTGGGCATGGTACATCTGTGTCTAGAGTGCAGCAGAGATGGAAAGCATTCAGGAGAATAGGGTGCACTCCTTCCACAAACAGGCAGCATGTTGTTAGACTTCACACTTAGCATATGGTTAAGCATCCTCACCCCCTAGAACATGCTGGTGTTTCTGCACTAGGACCTCTTGGAGGATTGTTCTGCAAGCGTTGTGCAGTGCGGGCGAGAAGGGAAGTGGCAGGACTGTGGTTTTCAGTGCTAAGCAAAAGAAGTCTAGCTGCAGCTTCTTCTTCATATGACACTAGTTTCAGGAAAGGGGTATAGATAAGCCTTATGAAGTACCCATTTCAAGATGATGGTGTATCCAGAAAATTGTGGGGCTCCCAATGCAAGATGCAGTAGAGTCTTTCCCTGTGATACTTGTTCCTGTTCATCATACATACAAAAGCCTTTTCAAGAGGTGGATGCACTGTACCACATTTGTTTCCTTTCCTTTCTCTGTCTTGCTGCTTTTTCCCTCGTTGATTTTTAGCTTTTTGGGACTGGAGCAATTTCTGGATCTTCATATGGCCATTTTCCTTGGATTTATTCTCTTGCCTTATGTCAGGGGAGTTGGCACAGTGCCATTAACAACTGTATTAATCTTCATCTTCAGTCAAGAGCTACAAGATTGCCAAATAGTTTATTTTATCTTGCATGTTCTTTTCCTTCTAACTGGGACACTCTTAAGGAGCCATTTGACACCTCTCACATGCCCTGTTTTTCTTAAAAAAACAAATGTTCTTAATTTTGCAGCAAAGGTCAAACTGTAATGCACAGTATCATCATTGTGAATTCACTGTTATGACATTAGACATTAGAAGAAACCAAATATTTCGTATCAGTTACCACCACCTCCCCCAGAGCCTTCCATGCTTGCAGCCCAGGCTGCATAAATGGTTTTCTAGACCTTTGCGCATCAATCGCAGCCCGAATTACCCTGAGAGAATCTAGGCTCCAGGGGGACTGTTTTCTGGTAAATCCTGTTGTACTGAATGATATTCAGGTAGTGCATGACGGAGCTGCTGATATCTATAAACTGGGTCTTGTGGAGGTTAAATTCTTCCTGGAGATCCTGAAATGATTTCATATGATAGCCCTTCCAGACATCTCCGAGATAGGAGATACCTATCAGGTCCCAGCGACTGAATCCCTCCAAAATGGAGACCTGAGCATCCAACGGCCCAGCCACAAGTGTGTCACCTGTGTCAGCTGTCAGTCCCATTCAAGTAGTGCAGGATACGCTGCCAACCCATAAGCTAGATTTCTAGATGAAATGTTAGGTCCCCTGGTTCTCCAAACATTGATTGTACACACTTCTGAAGGGGAATTCCCAGAGTCTTGTTTGCCCACAGAAAGGAGCGCAGTGCCCCAGTTATGCCGTTAAACAAGGATTTTGGGATGAAGAATAGAAAAGGTTGAAGATCACAGAGTAGCTTTTGGAGGACGATTATTTTGAAAAGTGTCACTCTCCCCAGAGGGAGAACTGCCCATTTAGTCAGATTCTGACAGGTCCTGCACAGCAGCGGTATGAGGTTCAAACTAAGGGGCCTATTACGAATGCGGTTTTTCCGCATCCTCCGGGCCGGCGGAAGCCACCGCCGGGCCGGAGGATGCGGAAAAACCGCAGTGGACCCACCAAAGACCCACCGCCACTTAGGATGGCTGGTGGGTCCTGGTTTCCGTCCGCAGCTTTTCTGCCGTGGTTGGCTTACAACCGCGGCGGAAAAGCTCTAATATGGTGGCGGTGTCTCTCAGACACCGCCAGCCATATTAGGTTGGGCTTAAAAAAATGCTTTTCCGCTGCGGGTTTTCCGCCATGGAAAAGCATGTGGAACTTCACTGCAGGGGCCCGTTGCGGGCCCCCTGGGTGAAGGGGGTGTGGGGGGTGCACATGGGGGGTACCTATGGTACCCTCCTGCATTTGTATGCAGAAATCGTCAGGCACCCCACGGTGCCTGCCGCTTTCTGCATACAAATGCAATGTATGCATTTTTACCATTGCGGCAGGTGCAGCTTGAAGCCGCACCCGACGCAATGGTAAAAATGGAGGATGTGACCCCCAGGGTGGCGGTCACATCCTAATTGGACAGGAGGGAACTCCGCAGGCCATGCAGAGGTTCCTTCATCCTCTATGGTCGTGGACAGACTCAAGTCCGTCCGCGATCACAATGGGCCCCTTAAGCCTGGGCGGAGTTGGTGGAGCGGCACCAACTCCGTGGAAACTCTGCCGCCCGCCTCCCCCCGCAGGAATAATTACATTAAATATACATTAAAGGTTAAAAAAGGCAACACTTACCTTAACTGCGGTGCCCCCAGGCTGCCGTCCTCCTCTTCCTCGGTTTCACGATGATCGGTGCATGCGCCTGCGCATGCGCATTTCTCGTAAGGAATGCAAATGCGTGAGAGCGCATGCATGTTCAGATCATTGTAAAAAAAAAGGAAGAGGAGGACGGCAGCCAGGGACACTGCAGTTAAGGTAAGTGTTGCTTTTTTAATCCTTTAGAGTATATTTAATGTAATTCTCCTAGGGGGGGTGGAGGCAGGGTCTGGGCAACTCCGCTCTGCCGCGGAGTGTGCCAAGTTGTGACTACTCCGCGGAGCACGGAGTAGGCACAACTCCACACACTCTGCGGGCGGAGCAGAGCTCTCCGTCCACGGTTAATTCAAACTCCAGGTGAGTTCAGGTACTAGGGCAACATCCACTCCCATGTAAGGGAAGCTTAATCTACGTACAGGAAAACAGTCCTGCCAATCAAGCACCTCGCAATCTACACGAACAGGGACAAGGGGTGTTTTGTCACAGTAAACCATTAAACCTGAGGCATTACCATAGAGACGAGGCATCAGGAGGAGCCGGGGTTCAGTGATATGAGGCTAGCAAAGGAAGAGCAGCACATCCTCAGCATATAGGGCTATGCAGTCCTCCAGGTAGTAGACCACTGGAAGCTCCACATCTGAGCATCGAAGTGAGCCCAGGCGGCAAATGGCTCTGTAGCTAGGACAAAGAGAGAGGGGAAGAGGTGGCAGCTGTGCCTGGTGTTTCTACCGATTGCGAAGGGGGGACAACACACTGTTGACTTGACCTACGCTAGGGGCTGGGTATATAGCACACTAATAAGGGACTGGAAGCGTGGTACAAATCCCATATAGGAGAGGACCTTGGATAGGAAGTTCCAATCCAGGGAGTCTAATGTTTTCTCAAAGTCTAAAAGCATAAGGACAGCTGCGTCACCAATGCGCTGTCAGTGCGACAAAGCGATGTGCAGTCAGCATATGAGTTATCGGGTGCTTCTGCGGTGCATGAAGTCACATTGACCTGGATGGGTAAGGGAAGGTAGTAATGGCAACAATCGATTAGCAAGGATTTTGGTGAAGATTTTGATTTCCATATTAATAAGAGAGATGAGATGATAGGAAGAGCATATATCCGGGGGTTTGCCCGGTTTGTGGAGGATGACAGGTGTGGCCAGGTCCAACGCAGTAGGGAGGTGGCCCCTGCCTGTAACTTCCGAATAGAAGTTAAGCAGGTAGGGACAGTTTGGAAAGAAACTGCTTATAATATTCAGTCAGCAAGCTGACTGGCCAAGGTGTCCTGCCCGAATTCAGTTGGACAACGGCATTGGCCACCTCCTCCCTGGTCATTTCATGCTCAAGAGCTGCTCGATCTAGAATTATCAGAGAGACCAGTGTTAGGTCCTCTATCAAAGAGTGGGTGTCCTCAAGGATAGGGTGTCTGTCAATCATGTAAGGAGTTATAATAAGCTGTGAACTCAGATGCTGTCTTGTTGAAGGAAGTGAGAGGCAGTTCGGAGGAGGTACACATCTCTGGGATGATCCTGGAGATGGCATTCTGTGTTGCTAGCCAATACTGGAGCTTCATGGATTCATTCCCCCATTCGTAGACCCATCTGGTTGAGTCTATCCAACATTCCTTGGCCTCCTCCAGACACAGCTGACGGACGGTGTTTCTGCAGTACTCCAGACATCTCAGGGACTGGGCATCTGCAGTCCATCGGTAGCGACGCTCTAGGAGTACAAGTTCTGCCTCTTGCTCCACCTTCCGCTGAAGGCGAGTCTGGGCCTGTCCCCTGAGATGTGCTTTGGCCCTTCCCCATAACACCAATTTGCTAGCCATACACACGGTGCCCCTGAAGATTATAGAGTCTGTGTTGAGGTTGAAATGGGAGTTGAGCTTATAGCAAAGCTGCTCAGTACATTGCTCGTCATTGAGACAAACAGGCATTAAGGCGCTATAGAAGCCGGTGACCCACTATCTGTGTGGCATACTGTAGTACCACCGGTGCATGGTCTGAAATGCCAATAGGGTAGGGTGTAGGTGGGCTGTACATTGGGGATTTCCATCCCTGGAACAAAAAGTAGTCTATCCTGGACATACTGCAGGGGGTCACTGTCAGATGGGTATACTCAGTCAGTCGCAAGTGCCACGTCCTCCAGGTATCACAAAGGCCAAAGGATGTTACCCAGTTCCCTGGTGGAGGGTGGCGGTCTAGGGTTAGTTGTTCTTGCCCGTTGCGTCAAGAAGATTGAGGTTGATCACCTCATTGAAATCACCGCCATTGATAGTGGGGCCAGAAGCGAGATCTAATACGACATCTTGGATATGGGCTAGAGATGTCCGGAGGTGGTGGGGTGGGATAAACACAATCAGGAGATTGAAGTGACTACCCTTGAGAAGACCTTCCACCCAAGCTTACATTCTTTCCATTTCGGATACTGTGTGAGTGACAGAGAAAGGAAAGGTCCTATGAAGGACTTTTGCTACACTCCAGGATCCCCTTGTGTGACTAGCATGATAAGTAGCCATATAGGCAAGAGTAGGACAGCAAGTGCCAAGAAGGTCTCTCTCCTGGAGGAACAGCGTAGCTGGGGAATGGAGTTTTGCAAAGCAGAAAACTGCTGTCCATTTAATACAGTCTATAAGACGGTTAATGTTCCAGGTCATTATCTTAAAGGACGCCACGGAACTATGGGGGCTACAGAGAGGCTGATAAATGGCAAATGGGAGGCGCGGATGGGACAGTGACAGATCGCGAGGGTGGTTGAGAAAGAATGACAAGTCTGGGTCATAGTAGTAAATGTAGCATTATGTACTGTGTGGACAGTAAAAAAACAGGAAGAAGAAAACAGCACAATGAAACCATTTAAACCCCAATTCATCCCCTCCCATCTTCCCAGCACCCTACATTTCAACCCTGGAAGCATCTGTTGCAAAAACTCCCTCATGAGGACAAAGAGTAAAGAGAACAGAAAGAAAAGAAGAAAGGGGGTATGAAGTGATTCCCGGCGCCTCCCCGCACCTGTATTTTGGAAAGGAAAATAGAATATACCGCTGGCTAAGAAAAGTATAGCAAGAAAATATTTTGTGACAGGAAACAGTTGTCAGTTACTGTAAAGAAGTGAGGCGTTGCCTCAGAGGCCAAAAGTTCAGAGAGTCATTCCACTTCTGCAGGTCGGGTCGCCCCAGGGTCTGGGATCGATGGCCCTCAGTGGGGTCATTCCAAATGCAGTGGGTGCTTTCATCAGCAAAGAAACTCTGGCCACTCGCACCCCTCCACCTCTGCTAGTCCTAGCGCCCACGCCTCTCCCAACGGGCTGCACCCACGCCCAATCTCTGCATACTGGGGCAACCAATCCCCGGAAGGAAGGCGGCATATGAGGCCTGAGTTCCTTGTGTTCGACTGTCCAGTTCCAGGCTGCCACCGGAGCCTCGAAGTAGTAGGAGCGGGATTCATGCAGGACCTTCAGTTTGACCGGGAAGAGAAGGGTATAGGATAAGTTCAAAGCTTTGAGTTTTTGCTTGATGGAGTTGAAGACCTTGATTGTTTCTGGACCAGGCAGTTGTAGTCTTTGAAGATAAGGATACGGCTGGCCTGGAAGGGTATGGGTCCATGGGTTTTCACCCCTCTAAAGATGGCACCCCTGATTTGTAAGCGAATAACCTGTCAATGATAGGCTCCTGACAGGTGTCACTGAATCAGGGACCTGTTCCAAGACAAACAGGAGGACAGGGCATCCTGCATAAGCCAGGATTGTATCCAGTCCTCTAAAACCGTTTCAGGGTATGAACCTTCCACCCCCTTCTGGAAGCAGATGAAGCAGAAGATATTCCTGCGGGCATGGTTTTCAGGTCCCTACGTGCATTCCTCTCGAAGTTTGATGGAGGTGGATAAACTTTGGATGGTGAAGCTAAGGTCCCGAACAGTGGTCCCAATTCACAAAGATAAACTGAAAGGGAAGTCCAACTTTACGACGTTCAGTATTCACCAAGGGCATTTAGTACTCGTAAATGCCCTTTGTGAATACTGAAATATGTAAAGTTCGACTTTCCTCTCAGTTTACCTTTGTGAATCAGGGCAGTGTTTTTGAGCTCCAAGATGCCACCCTCCGTATTAGAGGCCCTGTCCACCACATTATGCAGGTCTTGGCATAGTAAGGCCACGTCCACTCCCATCTCGCCAACCCTGGTGTCGAGGGCCACGCATCTCACGCATATAGCTTCAAGGATCACCGCAACACCTGCAGCATCCACAGGCGTTGAGATCAGCGGGAAATTTATATAAGGGCCCCAGACACAGTGGTGGTAAATATGTCTATTTTTATCTGTGCCTAAGCAGAGGGAAGGTGATCCTTACCCATGGCAAGGAAGCAGGCACAAAGACCAACCTGCAGCGTGGTGCGATGTTACTGTGTCCCTCAGCCTGCTTGCACCACGGGACGTAGTGGGCAAAACAAGCAGCCATTCACCCCCACCCCATCTAGCGTTGAGACCTTAAGGAAGAAGGAGAAAGCGGTGGGAGCAGGGCAGCCCACAGAGTCCAGTCTCTAGAAGATACACCAACGGTCAGGACACGCCACCCATATGGGTAGGTGGGGGTTCCAGGTGCAGTGCAGTGCCGCTGCTGTCTCCAGAATCAACGAGAGAGAGTGGCAGGGAAGGGGTCCCCCCAGTCCCAGCCCAGTGAGGCAATTGAGGCTGAACATTGCAGCTCAGGCCTGAAAGACCTATTGAGGTCCAGAGCCCCGGAAGACACAACAGATAGGGCAGTCCGTATTGTGCCACTAGGCCAGAGGTCACCAGCGAGGAGGCCACAGAAGTGGGTCGCTCTGATATGTCCCTGAGAGCGGCCCCCTTGCCGCCCCTCTCTTCCTCCCTGGGGGAAGGCGGCCACAGCAACAGTCAATCCTGATCAGGTGTTGCAGCAAGACCCAGGAGCGCCATGGACAGCACACTCGCCCTTTGGCTGTAGTGCAGGCCTCAGGACTGTCATGTCACCTCCTCTAGGGCCACAGCTGGCATTTTGTATTCTGCTGCCAGGCCGCTACTCTGCAAGATTATGGGGGAGGCTGTGCCACACACACACATTCCCGACATGCGCATCTGCAAAGACAACTAGATAATGCATGCTCCCACAAGCACCAAAATTCCAATATCCTATATTATACATATTTAAATATATATTTATACCCACACACTCAACCCTGTGAAGTTGCAGGGCTGTGAACATACACATACACATATTGTCGCACAGTGCTCACGTTCTTCTTGCACTATGCACACATTTATGTACTGTAACTACACACACACACAGACACACTCGCACACGGATACCTACTTTCACTATGTACAAACACCCACACTGCTGTACCCTGGTCCAATTGCACATATATATTCTGGGATAACGGGGGCACACGGGCGCTGTAGTGTAGCCGGGCATGCACTGTAGCACCACTCTAACCCTGGGTTATTCCTGAGGTGACATGAGGTGGCTCGAGGACACACCCCTAAATGGCATTCCTCCTCTGTGAGCTTACACTTTCTGCAGGTCGTGTGCTTCAGGCTGCGTTATTCAGGGGTTTCCACCCCACACACACTTCCCACATGGTGAACACCACTTAGGGTAAATCCACTGCCCTTGGAAAGAGAAAATTTTGGAGCGACCCAAACGCACCCGCCTATAAAATTATGTTTTATTTTTTTTAAACCCTTTATCTTTGGGTGTTTTGTGTTTTTAGCACATTGGAGTCACGACAGAGGGGAGGAGGATGAGTCTGCGCACAGCCTGCGCACAGCTCACCACCATTCCTTAACTTGGCCATAAATACCCAGCTGAGGGAATTAGACGCCTAAAAAAAGCTCCCTTTTAATCAGCATTAACTGCGAGGCCTACTCTCTGCCCTCCCAAGGTGAAGGTCAGTCAGATTCCCTAGTTATTATGATGCCCAAACCACAGCCCGAGAAAGGGTGCACACCAGCACACAAATTATGACTGCAGCCCACTCAGCGTCGTAGGTTAGAGAACCCGTTAGACCAACTGTCCCAGTGTGAGAGGATTGGCAAGTGTCAGACTTTAGTGATTGCAAATATATGTTGACATAGACAATTTAAAAACGCAATATGTCACATCGCACGAAATTCGAGTAAGAAAGGATCTGCTGTAATTATTATTATTTTTGAATGTGTGCAGGGTCCGCGTTTTACACCAGGGGTAATGCTGTAAAGTACACCAGTAACAAATATGGCGTTTACATGTGACGTTGCTACATTCTGGAGAGCGGGTCCATCGGGTATAACCATGTACTTCACAGGTCACACGCTGCTGCCTCGGCAGAAAAACACAGAGTCTGCCGGGATCCCCCTGTCCTCCCCGTGCGCTCCGTGCCTGCTTCACAGCCGTGCTGAAGACTTCTCTTATCTGGTTGTTAAATAAACAAGCAGATAAGAAAAGTCTTCACGACAGCCGCAAAGCAGGCAATGGTGTCCGGAGGGGCCGTCCAAAAAATGGGCAGGGCGGCAACCAAAAACGCTCTGTTTCAATGGGAAGCCAGCATTTACCATAAACGCTGACGCTAATGGAAAAGAGGGGCAGGGCTTATAGTCCCTTTTACAAATCTTGTATTTACAATATCTCTTGCAGAGGCGGAGCAGCGCTTTGCGCTGCCACGCCCAGCCGAGACCTAAAATTCAGTATGCTGCCACTGCAACTTCATGTCAACAAACCTGTACTGAACAGTAGCCCCATGTCATCATAGAGGGCACACTTGTTGTGTCCCTTCAGGTCTCAGAACAGGTTCTAGACTTTGGAATTTTCATGCACAAGCCTGGGCCTCACAGCACATGCTAGATTACAGGAGCAACATAAAGGCATGATTTCAGTTTCACATGCAGTCATATCATTCTGGTAGTGCTGCACTGTGAATCCAAAGCGGCTATTATGTCAGACGGGGAGGGGTGGGGGGAGTGGTGGCGAGGCAAGTGTGAAGCACTGCTGCTTAATAAAACCAGCCCGCAGCACTTCTGCCTTTGTTACTGTGGGCCGATATTGCAGCATCACTGCAAAACCAGCCCTCTGTAATAAAACTGCCCCCCCCCCCACTGCTCCTAAACTAGCCCCCACCCTTACAGCCTCCCAGGCAAACGCTTGATTCTTGCTACGGCCATTCTTGCTGTGTGCAGGGGTGAATGCTGGTTTGCAATGCAGGGGACACTGCCGTACCAAAAATCACCTTTCTATTGGGCATACATGTGGACTAACTCCCAGCAATTTGGCCTGGCTCCATGTGACAGTCATTCACCCAGAGATAAAGGTCGCATTGTGAGCTAAAAACTCATGACCTCTTGCTTCACCTGACCCAAGTGCTTGGTTGCAAATCACAGTGAATGGGCAGTTCTGAATCAATGGTGAAATGTGTACCATACCTCAATCCACACATACCCTTCTGAGACACTATTGTCTGGTTCATTGTAACTTTAACTCCATTCATGACTATGTGACGTTCACACATGTTTGTACTAATTGTGAATGTGCATTGACAAAGTTATGTGAATCTCTGTGAAATAAGTGTGACGAATATGTGGTAGTTTCTTTTCAACTGATCTAAGCTTTGAGGAATATTATGCACACCATGCATACCTGTATTTTTTACAAGGGTAATATTCTTAACAGTGTTACCTTGCTGATGTGTCAGATACTGTGGGGCTGTACGTGGGAACATTACACGTAGCAACATGTCTCTTTGTTCATGACTTACTTGTGTCACGTTATCCCTCACATCTTTTCCGAATAGGTTACACCAACACAGCTCATCACCTGAGCTACAGAGTGTGTAGACATCAGCACAGGATCGGAAACATAGACAAAGCCAGAGGAGTAACCAGTGTCTCCCAATTCTGACAGATCATTAATATGTTGTTTCTGAAAATCAGACATCAAGGGAAAGTTGATGGTGATGGTAAGAAATCGGGTTATTGGTTGAGGGGAGTGATAACCCTTCTCAAGCAACAACCACACACCTTGTCTGGTTGAACCACAAAAGTCACTAAATTAACCTGTGCTTAAGCCTCTAGTAGAATGGCACAAAATCAGTCACACGTAACTTAGAGACAATGTGTAAAGTATTTATGCAGCACAAAAACACTAATGAAGTGAGAACATAATACAAGAAAACTCCCAAACCAACTGAGAAAAATAGAGAAAACGTTAATGAATAAAAGGACACCCCAAAAATGAAATCCAATCAGTAGAAACAAAGTTATGAATTTCTAAACTTTTTAGTACAAAATAGAGCCTAAAAGATCTAAGGTATCTGGCCAAGTGAGACCATGGCAAAGTCAAACCTAAGGTGGACTGAGATGGAGTATGGGTCAGATACAGATTTTTACCTTTGGACTTGGGTAACATTTTGGAAGTCTAAAAACCTTCAGCAGGATGAAGCAGCAAGACATAGCTGAAGAGGGCTCTATCAGGCTGGATACTGCCGCTCGGAGGTCCCACTGAACAGGATTTGCTACTGCCCTAAAAAAAAAGTAGAGGGAGCTACCACAAAGTCGAGCAGACCAGCGATGCATGCTGGTTTGCAATGCAGGGGATACTGCCGTCCCAAAAATCACCTTTTAATTGGGCATACATATGGACCAATACCTAGCAATTTGACCCAGCTCCATGTGACAGTCATTCACCCAGATATAAAGGCCAAGTATCCAAGAAGTCTGGGGTGACTCATTTATAGTCATGTGGCCCAGCAATGGTTATGGCAATAAAGTGGCAACTTTCTAAAAGTAGGAATGGAGGCAACCTGGATGCACTCAGTTTGAACAAATAATCAATGTTGATTCCAATGAGGAGTCAAATGTTTAACTTCATGCGTCAATTGCGTGCAACAAGGAAAAAGGTCCTGCAAACCCTTTGTCATGAAATGTTCAAGAATACTAGACATATGTCAAAGTAGCCTCATGCACAGCGTAAATCACTCCTGGGAGTGTGAACTAAAAGTCTTTGGACAATGCCAATTTTTATAAGCAATTAATCATAAAAAGTGCGCTCAGTATTCTACATGTAAAGTCAAAAAATGAAACATGTAATATTTGTTCTTCTTGATTTGATTGCTTTTATGATGAAACATACAGTTTATCAGTGGAAAATGTTCATAATCACAGAATCCAGGTTTTTATAATGTGTAATTCTTCAAATACAATTAAGTAACAAATCCCAATGCATTTCGGGCTATTCAGTTAGCCCTTCATCAGGGGTATCTAGAGGAATAATGGTACAGTTTTAGTACTGGAAATATTATGAGCTGCAGGCTTTCTACCACCCAAATGCGAAGGTGAGGAGGAGCAGACTCAGACACAAAAGGGTAGAAAAAGAAAAGAAAAGAGAAAGAAGTGCGAGTAGGTCCAAATGATGTCCAGAATAGAGTGTGTAATGTAAGTAAATGTGCAGTGTTGGAATGAAACTCAGAAATGCCACTGCCAAAATAGTAAGAAAGTGGTGAACTCGTGTAGATGAACGCAACCGCAACAGGTGAAGGTTGCAATGTGCACGACAAATATGACCAAAAGAAGTGACAGTGAATCCATGAGCAGTGCCTCCGTTAGAATGTGAACACGGACGTGCGAGTAACGCAAACATGCTGTGCCGAACACTTACGATATAACAAGATTTACGCGAGAGTGAATCCCTTAGTGTTCAAAGAACGGCGCTGTATGAAAAAATGATATACATGAATTGCGATGAGTGTCTACTCATTCACGTTTCGTGCCTATTGAAGTGAAAGCCTGAGCGCACAGCTTACCGATAATGTAGAAAATGTCATGTTAGCTGTAAAGCAATTATGTGAGAGAAACTGTCAGTTCCTGAACGTACATATACGTGATACTCGTTATGTAGTGCTAGTCTGATGTCTTACCGGTATTTGCAGAAAGAAACGGCATGCCGGGAACCCGGTGTAAACGAACAGGAAACACTAGCGTCGTAAAGGCGCCCAGAGTCTGCGTGTTTATGAAAAGCCGAGAGATAGTGAAGCTGGAAGTAGGACCAGCGGTAGAATGTAGTGTGTGTCGGCCATATTGGAGTGAAGGGGTATAAAATAAAAAGAAAAGAAATGGAGTGAAAAGAAAGTTAGAAATGAAAGTTTAAAAGATCCAATGCACAACAGATAAATACCACATCTACTAAGAGAAATTCAGTTGTAAATCCAAGTTAAGGAGACGATTAAAGTTTGTAAACCACGACGTGGGTCTGATTTTGCCAGATGTCACTATACATAGTATAAAGACGATTATGGAGACTACAGCAACAAATATATGAGTAATACATGTATCTCAATAGTGCCAAAGAGACAACAATTTAAAGGAAACATGCCAGTTTGAACTTGTCATTAAGACCTAGTGGGGTCAATGTCTGCATAAACCAAATCCAGTATATTTCACGCTGAGACAAGTGTTTGTTACAGTCTCTGTCTGGTCGTGTATCGATGGTTTCAAGTACCCACCATTTCAATTGCGCTATATTGTGTTTCATATTGCGCCAATGTTCAGCAATAGGAGAACTTGTTGTTTGGGTCCTGATTCGACTTTTGTGTTCGGTAATTCGGATTCTTAGAGGTCTTTCAGTTTTACCTATGTAAAATAGGCCACATGGGCATTTGATGAAATACACTAAAGGATGACTATTGCATGTAGCGTTGATCTTGAGATGAATGGGTTTACCTGACCTCGGGTGGTTGATAGTGTTACCTTTTATCATATTACTACAGTTCGAGCAGTTCATGCAGGTTGACATTCCTTTGTATGTGACCGGAGGGGTCGGCTGTTTGTTCAATATCTCTTTCAAATTCTGTGCTCTTTTATAAGCCAACATGGGTGTGTCAAGAAACAAGTCTTTGAAATCGGCTTCTGATTGCAGTAGAGACCATCTGTCAGTTATGATGCTTTTGAGCATGTTGGATTGGGTAGAATAGGTGGAGACAAATACTTTTCTTTTGGAGGTCTTGGCCTTTGTGGTTTTGATCAGTAGTTGTGTTCTCTTTTGAGAGCACGAGTTCTCATTTCTGCTTGTTGAATGACTGAGGGTGGATACCCTCTTGCACTGTATTTGTCCTTGAATTTCTCTATGGTCTGCATGCCAGTCTGTTCATCGGAGTGTATACGCTTGATGCGTAGAAATTGACTGTATGGAAGGTGGCGTTTAAGTGACCAAGGGTGGAAGCTCTGGTACGCCAGAGCATTATTGCGATCAGTTTTCTTAGTAAACAAGGAGGTGGTGATTTTCTGGTCTTGAAGCGTGATTAATACATCGAGAAACGGAATGCTTGTTGCTTCAATTTGAAAAGTAAACTGAATGCGTGGATGAATGTTGTTCAGTTGAAGAATGGTTTTTTCAAGTGCGGCACGGGGGCCTCGCCATATGATTAGAATGTCATCTATATACCTTTTGAATAGTAGTAGATGTTCTGACCATTGTGAGTGCGACAGGATATGTTCAGTTTCGAATTTCATCATGAAGATGTTAGCGTAGCTGGGGGCTCCTGGAAAACCCTTTGAAGTTCCATTAGATTGCAAAAAGAAAAGATCCTTCCATTGAAAATAACTGTGAAAGAGGCAAAACTGTAAGATTTCAAGTAGAAACACTCGATTTGCTCTGAGTTCATCTGTATTTAATAGTGCCCACTCGATGGCCTCTATGCCTTCTGAGTGAGGAATAGAAGTGTACAGGGCAACGACATCTACTGTACTTAACCAGATTTCTTCATCAGGTGGGATGTTGATGGAGCTAAGGATGTTGAGTAAATGTGTTGTGTCTTGTACATAGGTTTCACACGCTTTCACGATGGGTTGAAGAAAAGTGTCTAAATATCTCCCAGGGGTATCATGTATCGAATCACATCCTGAGACGATCGGTCTCAGTGGAGGGTCCATCAAGGATTTGTGTATCTTCTGGAGCATGTACAGGCGAGGTCTACGTGGAAATTTGTTGAAGAGGTATTCTTTGGTTTTGGACGTAATCCATTTCAGTTCTAGAGCTCTGTTGAGAATACTATCAAGCACTTTCAAGAATTCATTTGTAGGATCCGCAGTCAGGGGAAGATATGTAGATGTGTCTGTGAACATTGAATCAATTTTATGTTCATACTGCTCTTTGTCCATGACCACTAGTGCGCCACTTTTATCAACCTGAGTGAAATGTAGGTCGTTGTTGTCTTGTAATGAACGCAGTGAGTCCTTTTCTCTTTTCGAAAGGTTTTGTTTAGATCGAGAGGTAGGAGGTAATTTTGCGATATCTTGTTTTACTAGAGTCTCAAATAGATCTATAGTCTTATGTGAAACTGGTGAAATGAAGGAGCTTTTTGGTTTGAATTCTTGTAACTCTGTAGGTTCTTGAGAGGATACAGAAGAATCAAAAGTAGAGAAAAATAACGTAGTCTTAATTTTCTAGTGAATCTAAACAGTTCAATCTGGGCATCAAGATTTCTTGCCTGATTCGTCGGTACGAAGGAACAACCTCTACTTAATACCGCCATTTGAGTTTGCGTAAGCTGTTTAGACAAAATGTTGATAACTAGTGTTTCTTCTTTCTGGACGGTTTTCCTGTGTCTGTGGCCTCTGCGAGTTTTAGAGGTGCGGTTTCTATGGGCGGTGCGTTGGCAGCTGGGCTGGTGGATAAAAAAGCCTTTGATGTTGACGGAGCGCCTTTAGCTGGATCACTTGTAGGTATTGTCGAGACAGGAGGTCTGGACATTTGAGTGTCGGTGATGGAAACTACACTTTCATCTGATGACGCCATGTCTGATTTCTTTTGCCATGTTCTTTTTTGTGCATACACTTCGGCCCAGGAATAAACCTCGTCAAGTTTATAGTCGATTGTGTCTCGACAAAACTTTCTAATTTTTCTTTCATGTAGGTCTTTAGCATACGAGTCTAGCCTTGTGTTGATTTCTTCAAGAGTAGACTTCCAGGATTCAGTTTCCATACGTTGAGTAAGAGTAGCTTGTAGATCTTTTATTTCGGTCTCTAGACCCACGAGGACTTGTGAGAGTTCTTCAACGATCAGTAGGATCAGGTCGAGCGAGCATTTATTAAGGACAGCGTACCATCTTTCCATACATTTTTTGTTTAATTTAAACAGCATGGGTTTAATTGCTAGGTGTAGTCCGCGAGGAATCCTACTAAATCGATGATATTGGATGAGCGTTGTGGCATGCAGGCGCTGATTGATTTCAAGTCGCATGAGGTATTCAAGTTGTTTGATCTGTTGTTGAATTGGACCTGAGGAAACGTCAAACTTCCTCACTTCTTTGATGAGTTCGTAGATGTCTGCAGCTTCAGCTGGAGTATATGTTTTAGTTTGTGCCTTGTTTTCCGTGAGATGAGCTATGTCGTCGAAAGATGCCATTATTCAAATTGGAAAGATGCCATTATTCAAATTGGAAAAATGCAGTTATGCAAGGGTGGTGCAAAATGGTTGCAATGCAGAAAAAATTGAAATAGGAATGGAGGCAACCTGGATGCACTCAGTTTGAACAAATAATCAATGTTGATTCCAATGAGGAGTCAAATGCTTAACTTCATGCGTCAATTGCGTGCAACAAGGAAAAAGGTCCTGCAAACCCTTTGTCATGAAATGTTCAAGAATACTAGACATATGTCAAAGTAGCCTCATGCACAGCGTAAATCACTCCTGGGAGTGTGAACCAAAAGTCTTTGGACAATGTCAATTTTTATAAGCAATTAATCATAAAAAGTGCGCTCAGTATTCTACATGTAAAGTCAAAAAATGAAACATGTAATATTTGTTCTTCTTGATTTGATTGCTTTTATGATGAAACATACAGTTTATCCATGGAAAATGTTCATAATAACAGAATCCAGGTTTTTTATAATGTGTAATTCTTCAAATACAATGAAGTAACAAATCCCAATGCATTTCGGGCTATTCAGTTAGCTCTTCATCAGGGGTATCTAGAGGAATAATGGTACAGTTTTAGTACTGGAAATATTGTGAGCTGCAGGCTTTCTACCACCCAAACGCGGAGGTGAGGAGGAGCAGGCTCAGACACAAAAGGGTAGAAAAAGAAAAGAAAAGAGAAAGAAGTGCGAGTAGGTCCAAATGATGTCCAGAATAGAGTGTGTAATGTAAGTAAATGTGCAGTGTTGGAATGAAACTCAGAAATGCCACTGCCAAAATAGTAAGAAAGTGGTGAACTCGTGTAGATGAACGCAACCGCAACAGGTGAAGGTTGCAATGTGCACGACAAATATGTCCAAAAGAAGTAACAGTGAATCCATGAGCAGTGCCTCCGTTAGAATGTGAACACGGACGTGCGAGTAACGCAAACATGCTGTGCCGAACACTTACGATATAACAAGATTTACGCGAGAGTGAATCCCTTAGTGTTCAAAGAACGGCGCTGTATGAAAAAATGATATACATGAATTGCGATGAGTGACTACTCATTCACGTTTCGTGCCTATTGAAGTGAAAGCGTGAGCGCACAGCTTACCGATAATGTAGAAGATGTCATGTTAGCTGTAAAGCAATTATGTGAGAGAAACTGTCAGTTCCTGAACGTACATATACGTGATACTCGTTATGAAGTGCTAGTCTGATGTCTTACCGGTATTTGCAGAAAGAAACGGCATGCCGGGAACCCGGTGTAAACGAACAGGAAACACTAGCGTCGTAAAGGCGCCCAGAGTCTGCGTGTTTATGAAAAGCCGAGAGATAGTGAAGCTGGAAGTAGGACCAGCGGTAGAATGTAGTGTGTGTCGGCCATATTGGAGTGAAGGGGTATAAAATAAAAAGAAAAGAAATGGAGTGAAAAGAAAGTTAGAAATGAAAGTTTAAAGGATCCAATGCACAACAGATAAATACCACATCTATTAAGAGAAATTCAGTTGTAAATCCAAGTTAAGGAGATGATTAAAGTTTGTAAACCACGACGTGGGTCTGATTTCGCCAGATGTCACTATACATAGTATAAAGACGATTATGGAGAACACAGCAACAAATATATGAGTAATACATGTATCTCAATAGTGCCAAAGAGACAACAATTTAAAGGAAACATGCCAGTTTGAACTTGTCATTAAGACCTAGTGGGGTCAATGTCTGCATAAACCAAATCCAGTATATTTCACGCTGAGACAAGTGTTTGTTACAGTCTCTGTCTGGTCGTGTATCGATGGTTTCAAGTACCCACCATTTCAATTGCGCTATATTGTGTTTCATATTGCGCCAATGTTCAGCAATAGGAGAACTTGTTGTTTGGGTCCTGATTCGACTTTTGTGTTCGGTAATTCGGATTCTTAGAGGTCTTTCAGTTTTACCTATGTAAAATAGGCCACATGGGCATTTGATGAAATACACTAAAGGATGTATCATGTAGCGTTGATCTTGAGATGAATGGGTTTACCTGACCTCGGGTGGTTGATAGTGTTACCTTTTATCATATTACCACAGTTCGAGCAGTTCATGCAGGTTGACATTCCTTTGTATGTGACCGGAGGGGTCGGCTGTTTGTTCAATATCTCTTTCAAATTCTGTGCTCTTTTATAAGCAAACATGGGTGTGTCAAGAAACAAGTCTTTGAAATCGGCTTCTGATTGCAGTAGAGACCATCTGTCAGTTATGATGCTTTTGAGCATGTTGGATTGGGTAGAATAGGTGGAGACAAATACTTCTCTTTTGGAGGTCTTGGCCTTTGTGGTTTTGATCAGTAGTTGTTCTCTTTTGAGAGCACGAGTTCTTATTTCTGCTTGTTGAATGACTGAGGGTGGATACCCTCTTGCACTGTATTTGTCCTTGAATTTCTCTATGGTCTGCATGCCAGTCTGTTCATCGGAGTGTATACGCTTGATGCGTAGAAATTGACTGTATGGAAGGTGGCGTTTAAGTGACCAAGGGTGGAAGCTCTGGTACGCCAGAGCATTATTGCGATCAGTTAGAAATGAAATGAAACAGTAGCGGAGAGTTTCAAAACAGGTATGCTGGCCATTGGACAATGGATGTCGGCAAACTGTTTGAAATTAAACTCCGATAAAACTGAGGTGGTCACTTTTGGCCATCTTAGTCCCAGCTGGTCCCCAGTATGGTGGCCATCATCCTTTGGAGCCGTGCCTGAACCTGCTACAAAAGTAAGGAATCTGGGCGTCATCTTTGATGACAATTTAAATTTCATGGCACATGCCAATCAGACTGCCGCCACAGCATTCTATAAACTACGCCTGGTCAGGAAGATCCTCACTTTCCTTCCTAAAAATGTAGGCAAGACACTTGTCAGCGCTCTTGTCCTATCAGCACTGGATTACTGCAATGGCTTGTTTGCCAGCGCCCAAGCCAGGGTTATTAAGAAAATGCAGGGAATCCAAAATGCGGCCGCCAGACTTCTTTCAAATACCCCTAAATTTAAGCCCATAGCTGAGACTCTGAGAAGTTTTCATTGGCTCCCTGTGAGGAACAGAATTAAATTTAAGACACTGTGTATTGTCTATAAGTCACTGCATCATCAAGCGCCGCAATTTTTGAAAGACCATCTTGTCCCATACATTCCCTCTCGGACACTACGTTCAGCAAAACAGAACAACCTGGTTGTGCCACGGACCAGGTTGGTCAATTGGGGAGACAGACGTTTCTTAGTGGTTGGCCCAAAACTATGGAACACAGTCCCGCAGTCCATACGATCCAGCCCAAATCTGATATCTTTCAGGAAGAAACTGAAAACCTGGTTATTCAACCTTTAAACAATTCCACGTGACCTCATAGGAGAGCAAACGAATGTACAGCGCCGAGACGCCTGCGGGCAATTGTTCGCGCTTAACAAATGCTAAAAATAAAAAAAATAAAAAAAAAATAAGTTTAAAAGATCCAATGCACAACAGATAAATACCACATCTATTAAGAGAAATTCAGTTGTATATCCAAGTTAAGGAGACGATTAAAGTTTGTAAACCACGACGTGGGTCTGATTTCGCCAGATGTCTCTATACATAGTATAAAGACGATTATGGAGAACACAGCAACAAATATATGAGTAATACATGTATCTCAATAGAGCCTAAGAGACAACAATTTAAAGGAAACATGCCAGTTTGAACTTGTCATTAAGACCTAGTGGGGTCAATGTCTGCATAAACCAAATCCAGTATGTTTCACGCTAAGACAAGTGTTTGTTACAGTCTCTGTCTGGTCTAAAAGTGGCATTTTCTAAATTGTGACTTTAAATCCAACTTTACCATCCAAGCGAATTTTAAACTACAATTAATTTGACTGCAAACTTGACATTTTTACCTCTTCCCAATCAAACGTTATGACTTATGAAATGTAATATGTTAACCCAATGTTATCCCATGAGAGAGGTAGGCATTACATTATTGAAAAACGAATGTAAGAGTTTTTCACTACGACAACATGTAAAACTTAAAAATGCCTGTGCTAGATTTTAAATGCAATGCACCTTGCCCTATGAGTGTTTTAGGGCATACTTTAGGGCTGGTTATATTTATTAAAAAGGAAAAGTTTATGAATGGCAAAAGATTTATTTTGCCAGGTCGAATTGGCAGTTTTAAACTGCACCACAGGCTGCAATGACATGTTTCAAAGTGCTACTTTAGTGAGTTGCTCAATGAGTGCTGCAGGTCCATTTGCAGCATTTAATTACCAGGCAATGGAAACCATGTATTATATACTAAGAACTTACAAGTAATTTACATTTACCAATAAAGGTGCCGAACAATTTTACCATGTTTTAAAGAGAGAGCACAAGCACTTTAGTACTGTTTAGCAGTGCTAAAGGGCACAGAGTCCTAATGCCAACAAAGCAAATTCAGAAAAGAAGGAGGGGTGAAGCTAAAACTTTTGATCCTGCAGAGACGGCCAAGTCTAACAAGACCCCCGTCCAGCCTAAAGCCTGGAAAGAATCAATCAATACCTTTGTGGGCTTCCCTGCTCAGGCGATAGAACATGGACAATTGATCTGTACTATGGAGGCACTTGTCAGTTCTTTGCTCTTTTGAACCAAGTTGGGTCCCTATGTCAACACTCTTCTGAGCTACTGGACTAGGAAACACTTTATCTTACCTCTGGATTCCATCTGTGAAACTCCTAACCTTAATTTTCTCACAGACGCATCCCAGTTGGTAGACAGTACCACCATGGTCAACAAAGCAATGTGGTTCATCCCGCCCTTTAAATTAGACTTCCCCAGGGAAAACTGCCCTTAAGGACAACAACCAGCAGAGGCCACTGTCATCTGACAGCGTCAAGAGTCAGGCCTGAGCCATCCACTGCCAGATGGAGGCTCCAAGCGGAGACCTTGGGCATGCCTCACTTTCAGCCTTGGGGTGGCAAGGAGGTCCCTAACTCTCCTAAGGCTTCCTAGACCTCTGAGGTTTCATAGAATCGGGGGCATCAGATAATGTTTGGGGTCTGACACCCTTGGCACCCATTTGCCCCTCTGCCCAAGCCCAAGTCATCCAATTCAATAGAGTGTGCATAATTTGTGAAGCCAGATAATTGCTGAGTAGCAGGAATTTCTAAATACCTTTTCTGACCACATAAAGGCACTGAGGAAGCTTAACAAAGTGATGGACAAGAATCTGACCTACCCTCTGGGAATCCCAGACTGCCCAGCGCATCTAAAAGAGCTACCTCCTATCACTCTGAACTGCCTCCACATCTATAGTCATAAGGGTCACTCCCAGCTCTCTCTCTGAGAGTCAGCTGTCTCTGAATGCCCATAGTGCCCAGTGGCACTGGAACTATGAGTGCGAGAGGTACTGCAGCACCCCCACCCCCAGATAACCTTTAAGGAGTTCACTCACAAAATTAATTTGCATGTTTTTTCATGCAATATGTAATTGTTTTTCAAATACAGACTGACATTTATTAGACAGATTCATCTTACCAGCTGCTAATAATTCTTTTAATTTAAAATGTACGTTTCCTTTCCCAAATGAAAAATTAGGCATTTTGCAACCTGACCCTAGTGACAATTTTGCTAGGTAAGCAAAGGTCCTTTCACAAGAATGTGAAAAGAGGTAGCTGCAGTATGTCTATTTTTTACAGCATCCATTTAAATAAAACATCCGCTTGGTTTAAAAGCAAAACTTTTGAAGTCTTTAAATGCAGCATTGAAACACAGCGACGTTCATCATGAGACGTAGGGTATGTGAGGAGGTATTTCAAAACCAAAGAGGCAAAACTTTATTGAAGTATTGTCCAAGTGTGATATCACCTATGAATTGCAACTTGTACACTTTTCATTAAGAGTGTGGTTAAAATGGAACATGGGCTTTAAAGATACTATTTATCTATGGGCTCCAGGTTACCATCTGAAGCAATAGAAGCAAAGTTTGGTCTTGCTGTTTTACATTTTTAAGGTCAAACCTAAAGTATTTTATTTCAAGGCAAATATCAGGTGCCATCCAAGGCATCCTTTGCTGTTGATGTATGTAAAGTATTCAAAGGAATAGGATTTGTTATGGAAGCTGCTGAAACTTTGAGGATCGTACTGGATGTGCACTTAATTACCTCAAAATGTTTATTTGGAAGTCAGTTAAAGAACAAAATGAAGCAGATTAGCCATAATGATGGCATTGCACATGGTTTATCTATTTCTAATGTATCATTTATTTGCAATACAAAAATGCAATATGTATTGCAATTTTGCTTTAAAGCAAATCTGTCAACTGAAATAAGGTGATTCGGTTTACATTTTAGACATGGCAGAGTACTTCCTACAGTATAATATTTTAGCTGTAGATATAGGATTCCTCAGGCAGTAAAAACTTGTGACTTGTGTTTTATACCTCTTCCAGATTTAACACAGACATTGTTTGTTTGTTCTAAACTGCTTAGTTGAAGGAAATATATATAATCATATTTTTAAAAAAATGTATTAATGCAATACTAAAAGGTATGATGCTGTTTCAAAACCTTACACATTAAAAATATTTGCTGACATTTTAATTTCATTTTTAGGTCTCGCCTGGCGTTAGTAGCGCGCATGCACTGCTCTCACCATTGTGAGTGCCTTTTGCAATCGATTTAGCCAATGCTCGTATGGATGGACAAAGATGGCTGCTCGCCCCTTTCGGCCAAAGGTAAACATGCACGCATACGTACGGACAGTCCGACGCCATCTTGTTTTCCTTGTGCCAATAGCTTTGTATTGTCATGCAACCAGCTGCAAAGCTAAAGGCGCCAGCAGTGCAGCTTAACTCTCTTGCGCGCAGGCTCCGAGCCGTCAACATTATATTAAAATTCGGTCATCGCCAGCACTTCAGTAGCTTAACTCTCTTGCACGCAGGCTCTGAGCCCTCTTCATTATATTAAAATTTGGCCGTCGCAGTCGCAGGTCTCCACTCCGTGTGTCCTCGGTGCTGCATGCTCGTCTGGTCAGGTCTCTGCCCTTTCTACTCCCCTGAAGGCTCTGCCCCAGGTAGGGATCTCTACCCAGTACTCTCTCTCTCCAGTTCGAGCACCACAAAGCTCACTGCTCTGATCTCCCGTGTCTCTCTCTGCCCTCGGTCCCTAAATGCTCGCGGACACTCTCCTCCCTCTCGTGCTGGCTCTCTCGGGCAGGGAGCCATCTCTCCGACCTGCAGGATGCAGAGGGCAGAATGTGTCTATGATCAAAGCCAGCGGAGTCCAGGGGATCAGCTGTCATCCCACAGCTATGCGAGTCATTACATCACTCATCACTAGGAGGCAACTCAGTGAGCTGGGACACTGTGGCCAAGGGGACGCTGAGAGGGCGGGGCAAACACAGGGCTGAGGTCGCCAGCAGGAGTCAGGCAAGGTGGATGGGGCACCTGCAGCACCCAGGCAGGGACGGGGTATCAATAGCACTCATGCAGGGGGTGGGGCACAAACAACACTGAGAGGGGGCACCAGCAACACTCAGGTGGGGGCGGGGCACCAACAAAACTCAGGCAGGTGCGGGGCACCAACAACACTCAGGCACTTGGTGGGGTATCATCAGCATTCAGGCAGATGGCGGGGCACCAGCAGTACTGGCAAAGATGGAAGACAAAAAAGTAACAAGCATTAAAAATGCAATAGGCCTCACCCTTTATTAAGTTAAAGCCATTTGCTTTGCTATACAATACCATTAGCAAAGCAAATGGCTTTAACTTACTCAAAGGTGAGACCTATTGCATTTTCAATGCTTGTTTTTAGGTCTCGTGACCTACAATGCGCGCAAGCGCATTGAGGGAGCGAGAATTCAAGTGCTCAAAACGCTCTTGAAACCAAGGGTTTCGTTCGTGCGGTTTTGTTTAAGTTCACGTGAATCACGTGACCAAACAAGCACGCGCATTCACGGCCAGCACAGCACATCAAAGGGCTTCTCCTCCCCTAATTAATCAGGGCCGGCCGCAGGCCGGCCGTACTTTCAGTTTCCCTGTGCATTCACGGCCAGCACAGCACATCAAAGGGCTTCTCCTCCCCTAATTATTCAGGGCCGGCCACAGGCCGGCCGTACTTTCAGTTTACCGGCCGCTCTTCACTTTGTCTCCGTGCGTGCATTTTATCAGAGATGAATCACTCAGTAGGTATGACTGGACCGTGTATGTTACCCACAGAGATTGCAAGTGTGGAGGAAAGTGGTTGAATGCTTCTAACCTAAAAGGATCTAAAGTGACAATGAGATGCTAGCCCCATGACATGATACCACAGGAACATTGGCAGGAATTCATGTGCAATAATTCACCACAGCAACAGGAAAGCACTCACTGGACACCTATCTGGCCGCACAGCACATCAAAGGGCTTCGCCCAGCGTGCGCTCTGCGGCTTCTCCTCCCCTAATTTCTCCTCCACCGTACTTTCAGTTTACCGGCCGCTCTTCACTTTGTCTCCGTGCGTGCATTTTATCAGAGATGAATCACTCAGTAGGTATGACTGGACCGTGTATGTTACCCACAGAGATTGCAAGTGTGGAGGAAAGTGGTTGAATGCTTCAACCCTAAAAGGATTTAAAGTGACAACGAGATGCTAGCCCCATGACATGATACCACAGGAACATTGGCAGGAATTCATGTGCACTAACTCACCACAGCAACAGGAAAGCACTCACTGGACACCTATCTGCCGTCTCCCAGAGTTCTACCGTTAATGACAACACCAACGCAATCTTACTGCAAACCGGTTACAGACAACCGGACCCACCGTTGGTTAAATGCTGCCTTATAAAATTGTGCTAGAAAATATCTATCGTATGATCAGAGCTTCTGTCTGATGGCACCCAGGAGTCACTCATGGCCATTGATTGCCCATACTCTTTCGAGCATACATTTACTGGTCTGAGGGCAGCACCGGGAAGGAGCCAGGGAATGCATGTTTCCGCTTGTGCCTAGGCCCCGCCTGCTGTCTGCACATACGATGACTCCAACCTGCATGTGTGTAACATACATACACTAGTAAGTGCCACCATCCACCTACCTTACCTATGGAGCGACCAGACCTCCCTGTGGGGGCGTGTGCAGTGCAGATTGTAAACTGCCTGTGCAGTGCCGCAATTTAGTTCATTCTAGAATTTGAAGTATTTTACGAATTCTTTTAAATTAACAACAGTGCAATTACGGGTGACAAATGTCCGAGACATGGCTATTTTTAAGTGACCAGGTATTTTAGTCTAAGGAACAAGGGTAACAGCTTCTCACTTTTCACTCCTCTCACAAAAGCGTGACAACAGTTTTGAGGTATTTCGCTTCAACTGAAAGTTGTTTCTGTAGGTAAACCCCACATGGGCATCGCGGCGATAATCCGCTCTGCCGCCAGGAGCCGCCTTTTGTCTGCTGACAGCTTCGCATACTATGAACACCACGGCTATTGTGAGACCCCTGCCTCGCCACATTAAACTGCTGTGAAAGTGAGTGGGGACAGTGTTTGTTGTGGCACTGTGCTGCCTTGTACAAACGAACCGCTGGATGCAGCCCCCGCTGCACTGTGACTGACTGGTGAACAAGAGTGCTTCTCTTGTGTTTAAATCACACAGCAATGGTGGGTAGGGACTAGGGAGCATGTATCACAAACGATTCAAAACCAAAAGCCAACCAATAACTACAACGTACACCACCAGGGCAAGGCCTCGCCGCCTCTCGGTCTCTATGTGGATTGAATCAAAGTCTCACTCTCACCCCCTGCAGGCAGCGGCCGGCCCCCAGGCATTATGCGTCAGCACTACTAAAGTAGTTACTAACAAAATTAACAAGCACTGGCGTTGCCAATAGGTCTCACAGTAGGAGAGTTGGAGCTATTACAATTGCAAATAACAATGCCTTTTATTTTTGTTTTCATTTTAAAAACATAAAGGGCTTTTTCATTTACAAAACCAATAGCTCCAACTTTCCTACTGCGAGACCTTTTGGCAACGCCAGTGCTTGCTATTGGAGTACGATGTTTACTCTGTAAGTCGGGTGTATTTATAACCTCAGGGATTTCTGTGGACATCTGCTATCTTAATAAATAAGTAAATTAAATCATAAACCCAAACTGTAAGGGGCGAGCCTGTATTTGAAAGTGTGAAAAAGGTCCAGGGATCCTGGAACTGGATGAAATCGCCTTCGTTAGTTGAACAGTGTTGGAGGAGCTTTGCTCAAGGCACTGGACCTTTCCAGCCTCGTATCCATAACTGTGCAAAGAGGGTTTGAGCATATGTTCCTCTTTAAAAAATAAAGGTAGTTTCAAACATGCAGCAGGTTTGCTTTATTTTAAATCTGATGTTTTTTTAGAGAAACCAATGCCGTGTGTTGTCTTTTAAGGAATCTTTATTTGTCACATCCTTTTAATTTCAGAAGTGATTTTTTTAATTTGTGCTCTGGAGTTGCAACAGCCTGTGGCAATATATGGCATAATGTGCTTGGGTGCATAACAAATATAGAGCTCCATTTTGGGTGCCTCAAAGCCTCCTCTTGAAGAAGGTTGTGTGAGTATATACCATTGTATGCGTGGCTGCTTACCCGCCCAGGCTAATTTTTTTAAATTTTGTTTCAAGTAATTTGAAAAAATGATACTCATTGTATGATTCTATCAATTATTGCATCTAGGGCATTATCATAATTAGCACGGACCTACTCTGTCTCTGGAGATTGATATTCCTAAATACCTGAGGTCAGATTTGCACCACTGAAATGGATAGTCCGGTTGAAGGCGGTCCGTGTCAGGAGTGAGGGACAAAATGTGGTACCTTTCCTAATTAATTTGGGTGCCTGATATTCTTCCAAATTGTACAATCTTGCATAGTACCATGTTTAGACTGACCCGTAGTTCCCTGATGTATATAGCGTGATATCTCCAGCACATAAATATATCAGTATATGACTGGTGAGATTTATGATGTCACAGTCTGGGTGATGTTGTTGTATCTTGGCCGCCAGGGGCTACATAGCCAGCTCGATGAGTAATTGCGACAGTGGACATCTCTGTCTAGAGCTGTGTTTGATGTTAAAAAGGGGCAACTAAACAGGTCCTGTTTATTTGTATTTTATCTATTGGCTGGGAGTACAGCAGAGCGTTCCAGGTTAAGAAGGGGGACAGGAAACCCATGCGCTGCAGAACCACTATAAGTTAGTTCCACTCCACAGAATCGAAAGCATTGGTGACATCGAGGAACACACAAGCCGTAGCAAGCTCTGGGTCTATGTCTTGCATGAGCACAAATAAGGTGCTCATGTTATACAATGTACCCCGCCAAAATGTAAAATCTGGATGGTCAGACCGTACCAGAAAACTCATCAACAGGCCGAGACGATTTGTGAGAATTTTGGCTAGGATTTTGGCATCCCAATTTATAAGGGAAAGGGGTCTGTAAGAATCGCAACATTAAAGTGAAAATCATTGCCTCCTTCATTGAAGGTGGCAACAGACCGACCTCTCTTTCCTCTTGATAGACTGTTTTTAGGAACAGGACTATAGTGTCAGTACATGCCTTATAGAAATTAGCTGGTAGGCCATCAGGGCTAGGTGCTCTACTCAAGCAAAGCTGCATGATGGCTTCCCTTATTTCATCTTCCTCTATATCAGCTGGTAGGATTTCCCTATGTGCATCGCTCAACCACCCCAGTGCAACATCTACTAAATATGCATCTATGTCTATGGTTTGAAATCTGCGTGAAGTGTATAGATATTGATAGAAACTAGGGATACTTTCAGTATTTTCGGAGTGTCCCGGACCACGGTATCATTATCCTCTTGTATTTCGAGGGCGGTACTGGTGCCTCAGGGGTTGCTGGCCATAGTCGCCAGTGTGCGACCGGACATTCTCCCTCACTATACTCCCTAGCTTTACAGTATTTACTGAGGAAAAGACAATCCCACTCTGTAGTTTCCTGTTAGTCTGTTATGGCTTCCCTAAGCTTACCGGTAACTTTAGTGTTCGGTGTATCTCCTAGGTTCCCCTCAAGAGTTTAAATTTCTACTTCTATTTTACTGAGGTTATCCCTGATCGAGCGCAGGATCCCTCCCATCTTGGCCAGACAAATACCCCAAGTGGTAACCTTGAAAGCTTCCCATATTGTGCTGATCCGCTACTTCCTGTCTCAGAATGCACCGTCTAGGAGTAGCGTTGGAGAGAGACACCAGGAAGCAAGCGGGTAGAGGACACCTGGGGCAGACAGAACCATCAGCAGCAAGGAGTGGTCTGAGTAGGTACATGCTAAGTGGGTCACTTCCTGCAACCAGGCTCAAAGGCCTCTAGATATGAGCCAATAACCTATTCTGGACCAGCTGTTATGGACCCCAAAGTGTAATGTGCCCTCCTGTGCCAGCGGGTCGAGCGTCCTCCACTTGTCCAGCAATTCATGTTCCTCCACAATGGGTCGGATATGCCTTCCCGCATGGGCTTGACAGTAGGATGTTGTGTGAGATCTGACCCCTCCAAATTCAGTGCAACATTAAAATCCCACCCCCCAAATAATGTGTGTGGAGCAGGTCTCTGAGATCAGTCCCATCAAAAAAACTGTGTTGGAACCATAGAAATTAGCAATAGTGAAGGAAATCCAGGCCAGCCTTTCCTCACACTAAAGTGCAATGGCCTTGGGGGTCACTGAGTGCGCCCTTTGGAGCTTATGGAGTGCTCTTGCAAATAAGGGTCATGGTGCCCTGCGCATAAGTGGACTAAGTCTCAAAGTATAAATGGGACACCCAACGTGCTGCAAATGTAGTGTGCGCAGAATCCCCTATATGAGTCTCCTGAAAAAGGGTGATGTTAATAGTGTGCCTATTTAGCATAGGAAATCGGCATGCTGCAAGTTCACAGATTTTAGGATCTCTTAACTCATTGGCAGAGATGCAATACACGTGGCAGTAATGATTGGCAGCTGCCGTGTGGGATTCACCGGATGAACCAGCTATAGATACTGATTTTCTTTGTTCTTTTTCCAATCATTATTTGCTATTACGGACTGCTTTGATCTCCTACTTCAGATCAATTGAGTTATGATTACAGATACTGGCCGATTTCAGCCGCACCAATGGATGCCTTATTGATTTGACGCACTTTTTCATTCTTCAACTTATTTTGGTTGTCTACCTTGTGGCGGCGTTAACCTGAAAGCAGTGACACAGCGACTGCTGATTCAACTACAATATGATTTATTTCTTTTACTCGATTAGAGATTGAAGTGGAGGTTCTATATCTTTTAACAGATCCATTAGGAGCCTAAGTGAAATTTACAAGCTGTTTGGACACGGCGTCGGGTACACTGCGGAACGAGCGCTGGAATATTGAATTGAAATATGATGTGACCAGGATTTTGCCAATTTATATTGTTTCTGCCCTGAGGAAGCTCCTCGTGTGGGAGCGAAACGCGTTGGCTAATGATTTTGAATGGAATGTTCTTAAAGTGAATTGATTTCTAATAAAGAAGTGACTTTTTTCATCTACTCTGGCCTACTGGACTTTGTGAGCTGCGCAACCCCATTTGGTATAATTGTGCCTATTTAGGTATGTAGTATATGATGATGCTTGCGTTGGTCACCCAGTCCTCAGATATTCCATGGCAGGCAATTATATCTAACCCATGTGTTATTACGCGCTGCCTGGTCCGGGTCAGCCATTCCTAGCGGAGAGTTGATGTGCTGGGCAATCACTTTGGGTCCTCCAGGAGAATGGTAGTAGGGTCAGAAAGTGTAATGGTGTCAGCATGTACGGATGTGCACAGAAAATTAAACTTAACAATCCCCCATCATTCTCTCCCACTCTGATGGCCCAATCTCATCAAGAAGCAGTGTCCGTCCCAACAACTAGAAAATAGAAAAACAGATTCAAAACCAACATATGAGTCCACCCCAGAAATGTACACAGCAATATCCCAGAAATGAATTAGGCCCATAGTTGACATGCTTGGTGGTAGCATCCAAGAAGTGGAAATGAGTAGTAGAAAAGAGGTGATAGCCAAGGTTGAGCAGCGAGCAGAGGTTGTAGGTTTTGAAAAAGAAGGAAGAGGTGAAAGTGGATGCTCAGTTGAGGTTGATATAGCGAGATTCATAGAAAGATAAGAAAACTGTAGTGTCTTCGTGCTGGAGGTATACATACATGACACATCACTCAGGTAGGTTGCTTAGGTTCCTTTATTGTCATAGTTGCAGTTACTATCCTAGTTGCTGTAGACCCCAGGGATGGCGTCCTCGCTCCTCTTGGTCATCCCATATTCTGCTGTTCTCCCCGCCCCCAGATGACCGGATGTCTGGTCTGGTGACCTGTCCCCAGCTACTCGACCCACGGGGTCCTAGTGCCCCACGCTTAGGTCACGACATCTCCCCCTTTGTTACAAACAAATGTTCATGACACATTTCTGCAGTCACTGCTAGCCAGCGTTGATAGTGATCATTTGCCAGAAGTGAAGATATAGATGAAAAGAGAGAGAGAGAGAGAGAGAGAGAGAGAGAGAGAGAGAGAGAAAAAGAGAGAGAGAGAGAGAGAGAGAGAAAAAGAGAGAGAGAGAGAGAGAGAGAGAGAGAGACCGAGAGACCTGCTCACTTTGTCTCTCTTCAAACAAATTGTCTCTGTAGTTTCTTGCATGTTCTTCTCAGCCTTGCTTCATCTTTCTTCCGTTTTCCTCTATCTCCTCCGTTATGCTTGTTGCGGGTTCCGTTGATGTTTCTTCTTTTTTTTTTTTTTTTTTTTTTTTTTCAGTCTTCAGCTCCTCTAAGTGTGATCTGTTTCTCGTCTTGTTCAGTCTGTGAGGTGTTCCTCTTCGTGCCTCCTCCATCAAGATGCCTTTCTCTGCTTCTAACAGTTCTTCACTTATTATCTCGAGCGTTGATAGTTCTTCTCTGCTGACTCCTTGATCTGTGAGGCTGTTGTTGTTTGTGTGTCTCCATCTTTGTTGCCTCGACACTTCCTGGATCACTAGCATGGTGGTGTCTCTTTTTGTCTCTTGTTCTAGTTCTGACATTGTTGCTGATATCGGTGCGTTGTTCTCTAGGACGTGGTTTAGGTGATCTTCCGCCCTTCTTCTTGCGTCTTTTTTGTATGGCCGTGGATGTCTGGACATGTAGTCAGCTACATTTTGTTCTCTCTCATGCTTGTTGATTATTTTCAATTCGTAGTCCATCAACGTTCTTTCCCACCTTTCTGCCCTTGGTGGTACATTTGCTTTTCTGTTGCCATAAATCATTTTTAGTTCTTGGTGGTCCGTCACTATTGGTGATTCCTTTTCTGCTTTGTGTTGGGCCATTTTCGCTAATCCCACTGGGCCGGCATCTGCTGTGATCTTCGTGCCTAGTGTTGGATCCAAGTACTCTAGGTGATCTACCATTGGTGTTACCCAGGCTGTCAGTCCGTCTACCAGCTCGATGATTTCTTGACTCAGTAGTGATTTCCTTCCTTTCAGCTTTCTTAGTCCTCTTGTTTGTTTCTGATATCCTCTTGAGATGTTTGTGGCGCCGCTGTCGAGCACGAGCCTCGCTTTGTGGGGCCCCGCCTCTATGGTCACGGACTCTGTTTTTGGATTGTCTTTTTGTCTGCGGTATTGTTTACTTGGTCTCATTTCACCCATGTTACTGTCCTCTTCTCCTTTCCTTTTATGTTCTTCTTTTCTATTTCTTGTGCTTGTTCACTGACTCTTCGTGCTTTCTGTCATTTATCTTTGTCCTTTTGCTCTTTTTGGTCCTTCCTCTTTATCCTCTTTTCTCTTTTATCTCTATTTTCCTCTTTTCTTTCTCCCTTTCTCTTTTCTCTTTTCTCTATATTTTCTTCTTATCTCTTTATCTTCTTTCTTCCTCTTTATTTTCTTCTTTTCTCTTTATCTTCTTTCTTCTTTTCTCTATATTTTCTTCTTATCTCTTTATCTTCTTTCTTCTTTTCTTCTTTTTTTCTCTATATTTTCTTCTTATCTCTTTATCTTCTTTCTTCCTCTTTATTTTCTTCTTTTCTCTTTATCTTCTTTCTTCTTTTCTACTTTTTTTTTTTTCTTTATGTCCTTTCTTTTCTTTTTGTGATCTTTTTGTCCCTTTTCCTTCCTTTGTTTTACTTTATTTCGCCTCTTCTGGGCTTTCTTAGTCCTTTTTCTTTTTATTCTCTTCTTTTTCCTTGTGTGCACTTGTGATATTTCTTTGTCTCTTTGTTTTATTTCTTTGTCTTCTCTTCTTTGCTCTTTCCTTGTTATTTCACTTTTCTTTCCTTTGTTTGGCCTTGTCTCTGACTTCTTCCACTCTATTTGTTTCTTTCTTATTTTCCTTCTTTGTTTCCCATTTCCATTTGTCTTTTTCAGCCTCTGTCCTCTGTTTAGCCTTATTTCTGGCTTTTTCCTTTTTAATTTGCTTCCTTTCAGTCTTGTTCGGCCTTAAAATGTCCGCTCCGCCTTTTCCTATGTATTTTCTCTTCCTTTCCTGTCTTAAGATGGCCGCCGCTGTTATCGCGATATTTCGCGGTCAAAATCTCATTTCCTGTCCTTAAGATGGCCGCCAATGCAGTTCTCGGTGTTCATTCGTCCCAATTGCCTGATTTTAATATGGCCGCCTCTCGCGAGATCTCGCGCTAGCTATCTCAATACAGGCGCTTAATTCGAGCGCTTACCGCGTTCTTGCAGATCTTAGATGTGGTGTGTTCCCGCGTCGCTCCTGTTGCTTTCCGCCTTTGTCCACGCTTGTTCCCTCGTCGAGATGGCAATTGTTCCTGCGTCGCTCCTGTTGCTTTCCGCCTTTGTCCACGCTTGTTCCCTCGTCGAGATGGCAATTGCTGGAATCTGCGTCGATCCGTTATCCCACCTTCGTCGCCAGTTGTAGTGTCTTCGTGCTGGAGGTATACATACATGACACATCACTCAGGTAGGTTGCTTAGGTTCCTTTATTGTCATAGTTGCAGTTACTATCCTAGTTGCTGTAGACCCCAGGGATGGCGTCCTCGCTCCTCTTGGTCATCCCATATTCTGCTGTTCTCCCCGCCCCCAGATGACCGGATGTCTGGTCTGGTGACCTGTCCCCAGCTACTCGACCCACGGGGTCCTAGTGCCCCACGCTTAGGTCACGACAAAAACAAAGTTAGGGATATCCTTTGGGGTGATCAGTCAGAGCCAGACAGTTCCTCCTCGAGTGAATGAGGGTGTCCAGGGAGCACATATGTGGGCCTCAAGTGCCTCCCACCACGAGAACAAACAAAAGGTTTATATTGGACTTGGACTACCCCTCAAAAGGGTCTCATCAGTGAGGGCAGGGATTGTAGTGAATTATCAGGTGCATAAAGTTGGATAAGCCTCTCTCAGTCAGCTCTCTGAATACAGATTTGTGGAAGTTTGTCTTGTCTCTCAGGGGCCTGCGGGATGAACTATCAATCCTTCTTCTGCAGTTGAGCTAGCCCACCTCAGAGAGCGGCGGGGAAGGCCTAGAATACTGTGACGTTCGGCTGGCAGAAGAAGCACAGTCTCATAAACTCATCAACCGGCTATGGGCAGTTGAAAATATGGCCCATCCCCTGGTGGGTGATGCGAAGTCTAGCAGGATACACCATTTCATACCGGATATTAGTTTGCTGCACATTCTGTTTGATAGACATATATTTCCTTCAAGTAGGGGCTGCTCCTCAGTTGGAGCGGAGCCTAGCCCCACTTAAAATTCCTCCCCAAAGCCCAAAAATTTAAACAGAAAATGGTAATTTGTAACTTTTATTTTTCATCCCCATTCCTGAGCATCAGGAGGGGGTGGGGCACTGCTGAGTGACAGTAGCAAGGAGGAGGGCTGAGTGAAGCTGCTCCTACCAATCCTGGTGCTACTCACATGCTGCATGTGAGCAGCGCCAGTATTGGACAAGGGAGTTCCAGCAAATGGTTCCAGTAAAGAAAAGATCCGGATTGAGGACGCCGCTCGCCCCTATCTCCCATTCCCATAAATGCCGGCCAGCAGTGCCTTCAAGCCTCCTGTTTGGCTAGGGTGAAGTCAGGGAATATGGCCACAGTACTACCATCATACTGAGGTGAATGCTTCTCCCTGGCAAGTCTTAGGGCGGTGTCCCTGTTGAGATAATTAAGCAAGCATGCAATGATTGATCTTGCAGGGGCGCCCGGTGGGAGACGATTCATCAGTGCCTGGCGGGCTCTCTCCAGAATAAGCAACAGTGTGGTGAGGAGTCGCTCCACAAACTCTTCCAACATATTTAAAAGTTTTTCACTGCCATCTGTGGCCGTGTCTTCATCGCAGATATCCGCTGTTCAGCTTCAGTGAGACTGCCGCCATGTTTTTACAGTTTTTTGCTTAATAGCATCCATTTGGGAGCACATAGTATCCATTTTGGATTCAAGTGAGGTCAGGTTCTGCTGCACATTGATAAGTAGATATGTAACATCAACAGTATCAGTCACCTTGTCCATGGGGGAATCTTCAGCACTATTCTGATCAGTGTTGCCGACCGGGGCACAAGCGGATATATGGGCATCGAATTGGAGCTTAGCTTGCTTAGTTTCAGTTTTCCCCATGATGGGTATCGGTCGACGATTATGGTTTCTGCACCAGCAGCATGTCTCAGCCCACTGGAATGTTGCTAAGTGTGGCCAGCACAGCGGCCCTCCAACGTAGGAGCAGCAGTGCCCGATGCAGGGTCCAGCACACGAGCAGGCTAGAAAGTAGCATTGGTGCTCCTGCAGCCCCGCCTCACCTGCACACCTCAATTTAAGTGGCACATGCAAGTGCGGGCTACACAATTAAGCTTAGTACCAGGCACCTGGAGGTCCACCTCCCTGAGAAGCATGGGCAGGGACTCAGCGCCTCTTTACCTGCAATATCAAGGGACGGCGCTCCAGCAAAGGTCTGTAGTGCTAACACCGTGGAGGCATCAGATAGTAAGCCTTTGTGCTGTTGAACTCATTGGTGTCCCATAGAGTGGCCTCAGCATTCAATAGGGAGACATTTGGCGGTTACAAGGTTGGCAGCCAACATACTCGGTTATCTGAACAACGGTGTGGTTATTGGGCTCCATAGTGGAACTGTCTATATGTGTGCACCGCAGAACCTCATCAGGCCATGAGTCCAGAAGCCCAGGGCCCGCCAGCCCCATCAAACGGGAGTCAGATGCTCCTCCCCTGTCGCACAACACCGCTAAGGCTAGTTGAGTCCTCTGATGTGAGTGGGCCGAATATATACACATGGAGGAGGCAGCGCGCTTCACAGTAGGGGTGGGAGCAGGTAGCAAAGTCCCGGCATACCCAGTTCAATCTCTTACAGTAGACATTGCGCGTTCTTCAAGGCGCCACCCGGCACCAGCAGGGGTTTCCCAACCACCTCTGCCAGGCCTCCCCACATCCAGCGGTAATGCTACACCCCAGCTCCACTTACCTCATTGAGGATCTCTTCCTGTGAGTACTTCCTGCTTCCGTCCCCAGCAGCCAGCAGCTAGAACACTCTTTCGAGGTTTAGCTTGCGGGGTTCAAACACTCGTGGTTAAGACTGCGGTGTTACGGCTGTTTCCCGGTTAGGATAGAAGAGATGAGGTGAAGAAAAGAGAGAGAAATGTCACAGAAAGATTATTGTTCAATGTACTTGCAAAGAACTTCCTGAGAGTGCAAGGGCCAAGGCTGGGTTGACCAGGCATGCACACTAAATGGCAGATTTATTTGTTAGCACAATACAGTGCAGCAACCTGAGTTGGGGCAGAATATTTGTAAAAAATGGCCTGCTATTGCTCACTACCACCAAGCTGGTGCACAAATAGGCTGCCTAGCATCACGCACAAGCTTTGCACCAAGGTATAGAGGTGTGTGTGTTTGTGTGTGTGCACAGGATTTGTACTAGTACTGTACCCTTCCAGTACAAAAGCCTATGCCTAGACACATTATCCAATATTCAAACATTGTATATGATGTGCACTACATTGCAGCACAGATGATGTCTGTGGAATGTTTGCAGAAATGTCTCCAATGTTTGCTAAATGTCTGCAAGGTAACATCTTCTTAAAAAAAAATTCTTTGTTGAGGTATAGCCCGGTCTGGCTATATTAGAAGAATGTGCTTTGTGCCAAAAACTATAGGTGCTTGTGCTCATCTGTCCAAGATACACCAAAGTAACTCTCCCTTGACGCAAAGTGGTGCAAATCAGAACAAAGTGCTATTTGAGATGAGAAAAGGGCACCCTCCCAGTGCAAATAACTTTTGCACTGGAATGTCCCCTTGCAAGAGTTTGTATTCCTTTTTGTCGCTTTGTGAGGCTTGGCCTAGGCACAAACCTTTAGTTAATGTAGCCGAAACCTTCCACCGCTGTCAGCACCGAAAAAGAAGCATTTTTTTTAGGAGTTACGTTTTTAATATAGGAATTAAACAATACTATTCACTTTATCAGGGCCCCCTTGCAAAGTAGGGGCCTGGGCATTAGCCTACTTTGTCCATGCCTTAAAGTGTCTCTCCTACACCCATTCCAAGTGACATCTTCGTCTTATAGTACCAATGGCCAGTGCTTGTGTGATAGGGGGAGGTTAATACAGTGCGAAGTGCGAGTGGGAAGAAATCAGCTTCATCTGATGCAGCTTGAGAGAGAAAGATACATTTTAGCAGTACTGTTTAGTTGATGTCCCCAGGGGCCTGCATATTAGCGTGGAAGCAGCAGTGGAGCAGAGTTTCCCTTGTGCCTATCACAATTAAGAGGCCCTGTCATGTCTGATCAGTTCAACAGCTCATTAAGGCCCTCTAGAGGGCCATTCTTTCAGATGACGTATTCTTAGTTAGGAGAAAAGATGATTTTTCGCCACAAAACAGTATTCAGTATTCCTTTTCCCTTCAGGCAAGATTTATATGTCATTACTACAGTTGTACTAAACAGGATCGATGTCCTGCAACTTTTTTTTATTTCTATTCCAAAAACGACCATAGTGTTTAGATGTGTTCGTGTCATGTCCACTAGGAAGGAAATAACATAACAGAGGCTAAATTGCTGCTGCAAGGGGACCAGCATGGACAGAGTCAGAGGTCAGAGGCTTATCATGTTTTCTGTAGGGTATTTCATACGTGCAGTTCAACAACTTGGCTACACAGTGAGTGGTGAACCCTCTTACTTTGTTTCCGCCCGTGGTGTTCTTTTCTGGTTGATGTCACTGGAGTCAAACTGAGGTGGTGCAGTTCACATTATTATTTTGTGACTGATAATGCACACAGCTACTCAAAAGGGTTTCCTGGTGCAGAACAGAATACAAATTCGAGTCCCGTGCAGTAGGCAAGAATTGCCAGGGCTTCGGACCCTTATGAAAGGTCAAGAATGTAATGTAAATTGGAATTTGTAGAGCGCTAACTGTCACTCTGCGAGGAGTATCCTGGCGCTGGTAGATTGGAGGTGAGAGGGGGAACTCAACGTGCTAGATCCTAGACATGCTGAATCAGTGCAAGACAGACTGCATCTGAGGTGCTATATGTCCATGTCTTCAAAGCCTTCCTGAATTGAGTTTCTGTTTTACTGAAATAGTAAATTGATTGGTAATGGGTTCCAGGCTTTGGTCCCCAGAGCGGCCACAATTTTTCCTCCCTTTGTTATACATCTGAAAATGGGTGGTTTAAGGAGGTTGGCTGTCGAGGACCTGAGAGTCCTAGTAGTGGTGTAGGGGGAGAACTGTGCTGAAAGGTACTTAGGTCCTAATTTAAGCGTCGCTCTATATGTGACTAGAAGGATTTTAAAAAGGATTCTCTTGTGAATCGGAAGCCAATGGTGGACTTTTAAGGGCAGCTGATGCTGAAGGTCTACGTGGGAGCTTCAGAACTAGACGTGCCGCAGCGTTTTGGACAACTTGAAGATTTTTTATAGTAGATTTGTTGTCTCCTGCAAAAAGGCTTTTGCAGTAGTCCAGGCGCGAGAGAATCAGGGCCACTGCTACTGATTTCTTTGCAGGGAGTGGAATCAGATCAAATCATTTTTGTAATGATTTGATGAGGCTGAAGCAATTCCCAGCCGTGGCCGAAGTGTGCAGAAGGAAAGAAGCGCAGTATCAAACTGTACACCTAGATTTTTAACTACCTTGACCTTGTCTGGCGGGGGTGTAGTTCCCTCTGGCCACCACATGTCCGGCTGGAAAGATACATCTTTTCCAATGGGACGGATTTTTGTTTTGTGGGTGTTACATCTAAGGTGGTTATCCTTCATCCACTAGATGACTTTCGATAGGCAGCATTTGAAATTCCGTTCAGCCTCTGTATTGTTGTTATTGCGAGATATGATCATTTGAGTATCGTCTGCATAGGACGCTACTTCAATCCCGAAGGAGCTTATGAGAGAGATGAGCGGGGTCACATAAATGTTGAACAACAGTGGGCTCAATGATGAACCTTGTGGGACTCCTGTTGTTATGTTTCTCTCCATCGAGAGGAAGGTACCAAGGGTCACCGCTTGTCTGCGGTTGGTAAGAAATGATTTAATTCCTTCCAGAGCACTACCTGAGATGTTGCTGCGTTTGAGTCTCTTCAGAAGAATACCATGCGAGATGGTATCATACGTGGGCAACAGATCGAGTAGGATCAGGACTGCTTTCCTTCCTTTGTTGGCTAAGGTTTTTAGTGCGTCGGTAACCTCGAAAAGGGGTGTTTCTGTGGAATGCTTTGGGCGGAAGCCTGATTGTTGTGGGTGAAGAATATTAGCAACTTCAATGCACTTGGTTAGTTTGTTATGTACAAATTTCTCTGTAATTTTGCCTAGCAGGGGGAGTAATGAGATGGGACGGAAATTTGAAAGCACGGAGGGGTCGATGTTTTGTTTCTTTTTAAGTGGTTTTACCAGAGCCAGTTTCCACTCATCTGGTACTATGCCTGTGCTTAAAGAAGAATTGACTATCTGATTTATGACTGGATTGACCGTGTCAATGATTTTATGGAGAATCATGAGGGGGCAGGCATGTAATGGGGAACCTGATTTGCAGGCTCTGATAGCCTCGTGAGTCTGTTCTAGAGATACTGGTTCAAAGGTTTTGAAGCAGTGGGCAGTATCGACGAGAACTGGTTCAGTGGTATCATCCCAGTCGTGGATGGGAATGGTTAAAAAGTCCTTTTGGATATTAAGAATTTTTTTTTCAAAGTAGGCAGAAACGTCATCGCACAGAGTTTGTGAAGGAGGTAATTCTTTCTGCAACGCTTCAGGGTTAGTAAACGACTTTATGATCGAGAAGATGATTTTTTGATCTAGGTGGCCTCCTTTATTTTCCTTGAGTAGTACTCTTTTTGGGTGATTTTGATCTGGTGGTGATAGAGTTTTCTGCTCTTTCTATAAGCTAATCTGTCTTCAGTGTTATAAGACCTTCTCCACTTTCGCTCCTGCTGCTTACAATTAAGGTGTTTTAGTGCTAGATCAGGCGTGAACCAGGAGACCTTCTGCATTTTTGATTTCTTATTCTTATTGTGCTTCTCTGGTGGCATTAGATTGTTGCATACAGTTGTAAGCCAGGAGTGGAGGAGACAAGAGGCCCACCCTGGATTTCGTATCAGGACGGGTGTGAGTGCTTGTGCGTGGGCAACTAGCTTAGGGTTATCAGCTAGTTGTGCCCATTTACTCCTGGATTGGAAGTCAGGGGGCAGTTTATCAGGGCAGATTTTCTGTGGAACCATAAGTGTGAGTGGAACAAAGAGATGATCTGACCATATCTGAGGGAGAGGGGAGTCTACTGATAAACCAGTGAAGCAGACCGCGTCCAAAGTATGGCCCGCCCGATGAGTTGGGCCCTTCACCAATTGTTGCAAAGTTAGTAGCTCTGTACTTTGGAGGAAATTGTCGACTCCTGGGTCAGTTCTACATTCTAAATGAAGATTAAAGTCGCCTAACAAAGTGAAGTTAGCATATCTGAGCAGATGACTTAAGGAGCCACCAAGAGAGTCTGTGAAGGTGGTGCTCTAGCCTGGGGGACAATAGATCAGAGCTCCTGAGAAGGACATGGAGGCATTTAAGGAGATGCAAAAGCCTAAGCTTTCCGCTTTCTAAACAGTATCAAGGTCAAAGTTAGAGCAGTTTAGTGTGTCACGTAGAATAATGGCCAGACCTCCTCCTCTGCCATTTATTCAATCTTCCTATAGATTTTATAATTAGGCGGAAGCGTCACAGCAACATCGGGGTTGCACCAGTCTTTCAGCCAAGTCTCAGTAATAAATAGGAAGTCAAGTTGATGATCTAGGATTATATCCCTGACATCTTGATAATGTTTACTGAGTGATCTGGAAATGATTGATTAGACCTCCTTTGAATTGGACATTATGTGCTGTGGTGGGTAGACTTGTCCTGTTCATTGATATGGGAGGGCCCAAAAGGAAATCCGTTCTGCAGCTATAGCAGGAACAGGCCCCCCAAATTTTATCAGGTGCAATCTGGCACTTACAGTGCCCCCTAGAATTAAGGCATTTTAGTACCTCAGAAGTTTAAACAAATTAAGGTTGAATTTGGGCAGCGTTTCCTGCCCTTGTTGCGTCCTTGGCACTGGGTAGAATGCAAATAATGAAGGAGGTAGAGGTTGTCAATAGTGAACTTAATGAACAACATGCCCCAAGTACAGTAATTGTTGAAAGGCATGAGTCAGGTAGCATAAAATCAACTAGAGGGGGGAAAGTTAATATGGAAAACAAGGCATACATCGATGGAAATTAAATATTGTCTTTATTAATAGACTCACCCGTGAACTCTACATCAACCTCGACCCGCAAATATGTAGTTAGACAGGCCCTGAGAACAAGATCTGGGAATTACTGATTGATAGGTCACAGGTGGGAGGGTGCCCAGCTGGCAAGCAAACACTCTGGTAAGAATCTCTTTATCAATCCCACGGATAGGCGCTGTGACATTACAATGGTCTGGGGAGATTGCCCCAATAAAGCACACCTTGCCGTTTCATGGGTACACACACTCCTAAAAACACCACAAAGTCAGATACCACATGAGTTAGGAACACATAGCCAATCAGGGCCCAAGCACACATAGTGATCACATGCTTCTCATGCTGGACATCTGGACACATTCATTACTGGCCACACTGTGCCCATGCGAGATCAAAACCCACCTGCAGTGACCATTGACCATTAATTTATGACTCCAAAGGAAGCAATGAACGTTCCTCACTATATATGGTATTCCGGAATTTTTTTATTACCTGATGCATATTGTATATGAGAAGGACACAAACCAAATGTACATTGAGACAGTCCTCAGACCTAGTGCCTGTAACTGTTCTCCCACCCGAACTGTTTCATTAACCAAACTGTTCCTGTTTTGCCAAATGCCTCGTCTTCCATTTTGTACAAGGAATTCTAACTCAAGCAACAGAGTGCACACAATAAACTCATTTCTTCTACATTTTTACCTCAAAACAAATCTTCTGAGACTCAAGGAAGGTTTGAGCCTTTTATTCTGACAACACAATGGCTATCTTTTACCTGACATTCCCAGACTACATTTTCAGCTGGAGCTTGTAGCAATCTGATCAAAGCATTTCTACCCTACTACTACTGTAAGTAAGTATCAACTCCATAGGTAAAATACTTTCCATACAAGTTTATTTCAGCTCTTCATTATGGAGGTAATCAGCAAAGGAAATATGCTTCTCATAATTAAACATGCTTTTGTTTGTGGCCAACCTAGTTCTTCACCTATATATTTGCCTACCTAGGTTATTTTTGGTGGAAACCTGCGTAGGCTGCACTTGCGCAGTCGCAGGGAGAGATCTTATGTCTCATAGAGTGGGTGCTTGAACCTGCCCCTCTTCTCCATTGGCTGGCTTCCTAAACGGAGGCCAGCCATTGGAGGAGAGGGGCATCACTCCGTTCAAGCCCCGTCTTTTTGGGATTCGGGGGTGTGTTTTTAACTTTCTTTCTCTCCTCTTCCCATTGGCTGGAATGTTACCTTCCAGCCAATGGGAAGAGGAGAGAAAGAGAAACATGCCCCCGAATCCCAAAATGAGGCTGCGTTTCTCCGAGGCATTTCTGCATGGCCTTGGAGAAAGATGGTTGTGTCAAAGCGTTGTCCGAGTGATGCTTTTTTTTTATGCCTCTCTTTGTGCACACACTTCAGACAATTAAAAACGTCAACGTCATCAAAGTTCGAGATTTCATCATTTTATTTCGGGTCTTTCGATTCATTTTCTGTGTTCCAGAACACAATGTAGACAAACCAAGAAACAAACAGCCGCTTTAATGCCAAGAAAAGAAAGAGAGGACGGGTGAAACATATTCTTTTGTTTCTTCTGGGATCTGTGTCAAAGATTGACGCCATTTTGAAATGGAGTTGTCTTATTGATTGATTTCCACATTTCAAAAGAGAAAGGGCAAAACAAATACCCTAGGAATGTGTTTGGAATTTGTGCAACAAAACAGCAGCAAAATATGACAAAAAATTCAGTTATAATAATGAAATGATTAAGAATTTCAATTTCAATAAATAACAATATAAATTGAATGAGCTTTGTTATATGATTGCGCAATTAGAACACAGAATATTGAGAACTCTTGTGGCTTTAACATCGGGGTTCTTAACACCACAGTGGCTGTTAACGTTATCGGGTTGAAAAGGTGCCCATGTTACCGGAAGTGACGTGTTATGTGTATGTGTTTTGGAAATGGGCTCTTCTGGTCACAAGGTAAAGACTTGGTTTGTAGAGTGACACTTGCGGGTTATTATTTGCCATTCCTTCACGTTCAGACTCCTCTCTGTCTCAATCGAGAGTCTGCCAACTAATTGCGGAGGAGAGGGCCCTTTCGCCTGTATCAGGTTAATGTTTGTTAATGTCTGATGGGAGCTTGCTCATTTAACCGGACAACTAGCTAACTGAGAGTAATGCCATTATTTACGTATGGAAGGGCACAGTCTGCTCATTCAATGAGGAAGGCGCTCACTGTCTGAGGGAAGGGTGTGCCCACACAAGCGAGGGTCTGCTCAGTAATAGCAGGGTCTGCACTGTGCCGGGATTGTCTTGGTTGTCTTACATTGTGCTCCACTTGGGCTTGTTGAATTTAGTTAGAGGGGCAGCTTCCAGTTGCATATTAATTTTTACCCCACCTCTTTACTTCATTTCTCCCCCTTCCTCTCTCCCACCCCTTCCCGCTCCCTTTCTCTCCGTGGGACGGCCCCACCCTTGTCCCCCGCTCCTTTCCTTTCCCCTTAGCCCCTGCCGCGCTCCTTCTACTCCCCTCCCCTCTCCTCACAGCCGCCCTCTCCCCACCCCCCACCACTCGCTGCTCGAGCACATCTGTTTCTAATCTTCGAGCTCTGCCACGGCTGGAGACAAATGTGTGCCTGTTTTCAGAACCTGAAAAGGAATTTGACCTCTTTCCCGGATACAATGTACTTTTTTTTTTTCAAATAAAAAATAGCAATGTGTCTTAAAGTCGAGAACCTTTCCAGGCTCCTCTTTTAGGAGATGTCCAAATGTTGGTCGGTGGAATGTTTCCTCAAGCTAATTTCACAAAGAAATTTCACCCCGGTGCTCCCTACAACCACCCCTGGTGCCCCCAACCACTCCTGGTGCCCTCCTCCACCACCCCAGGTGCGCTGTTTCCCCGGCCCCCGACGAGCCCTTTCATCTCTTCAGCAGGGAGTCCCGGGAGCCTGCCCCCGCCGCTGTGGGGCCGAGAGCTGGGGCAGAGCCACGGAACCAGTCTCCCAAGCTTAATGGGTGAGTCAGTTGTGTTTGTGTGTGTGGCTCTGTGTGTGTGTGTGGCCCTGTGTGTGTGTGTGTGGCTCTGTGTGTGTGTGTGTGGCTCTGTGTGTGTGGGCGGCTGTGTGTGTGTGTGTGTGTGTGTGTGTGTGGCTCTATGTGTGTGTGTGGCTCTTTGTGTTTGTGTGGCTCTGTGTGTGTTTGTGTGGCTCTGTGTGTGTTTGTGTGGCTCTGTGTGTGTGTGTGTGGCTCTGTGTGTGTGTGTGTGTCTCTGTGTGTGCAAATGCAATAGGTCTCGCATTTGCGAGAGATTAAGGTATTGGCATTGTAAATGACAATGCCATTTATTTATCTGTTTTCAAAACCAACACATAAATAAAAAGTTTGTCATTTACAAAGCCAATAGCTCAAACTTTTGCAAAGGCGAGACCGTTGCGTTGTAAATGCTTATTTCATCAGTGTAGATAAGATTGTCTACTGTCTTTTAGTGGGACCACGGGCTCATGGTCTTTTCCTTTGTGTCACTCATCCTTGCTTTAACTGTCCCCCTTTTGCCTTGCTCGACATTTTTACAAAATTCTCACCTCTCCCTAAATTCTAGACATTTCCTGAAGCTACTTTAGGTATTGCTGGGTGGGTCAAACCTACCTTTAACCCATGCTCCAGTAGTTTTTTCTACACTACATTGAAGCTCTCCCACTCTGTTATTGTCTTTGGCACATGCTCTTTGAACATTAGGATTCTGAAACCTTCATGTTGAAGTTCCCTTTTCAGCTTTGCAGCTGCCAAGACCCGTTTTAATCTTCTATACCTTTTAATCCAGAAGAACATTTTCGAATCACCCGCTGTGCTTCTTTCTAGTGCCTCTGTTTGTCTTGATCAATTGTGCAATAAAGAGTCCTGACCCTTGTTCCTATCTGGTTCACTGAGCATCATAATGTGGTTTTGGTACCTTGAGTATTCCTTTAGTTCAGTCCTGTATGCCAGGGCGTTGTTCTCTTTGAAAAGCCATCAGTTACATTGGCCCTCCTCTGCCTGCTGACGAACAATCTGTACCCTTTTCAGGGAATTAGACAACGAAATACCCTCAACTCAAACTTGAGATTCAAACCCAGTTACATGCAGTTCTGGAAACTTTTGAAAATGTAACTTTTGTCAGTCCTTACTTTAATTATACTCAATGGAAAAGATGAGTCACAAGCAAATCATTTCAAACATGGTCACTCACCCATCTCTTTAAACTCTAATACCTCCATTCAACTAAAATGCTATATTCTTTCAATCCTCTATCAAGCACTATGAAGTAACTGAAGGATGGCACATAATACTTTACAAAACTCCTTGATAAATAAATAGTAAATAGATACTACCCCCATGGAGTTACAGGCACCAATTGGTTGACCCTTTATTCATTCAATTTATCGAATTTGCGGGTGGGATATAGACTTTTCTATTCTGTACAGAACATCCAGAACTGAGTCTCTGATCAGCAATCAGTCAAGAAATATTAGCCAATATTTGCCAATGATTTATTTAAATACAATCTTTATTGTATTCAATTTCTTTGTGAATAAATATAACTTAAATTCACATGTCATCAAAGCATTTTGGGGCCAATGCCCTTCTTCAGGGGAACTAATGTTTAATTTCGTTTCATGTGCCTCTGGTGATCCTCAGCAGACAGATAGCAGCTGGACTCGTGTGTCTCTCTGGGCAGAGAATAATTCAAAGAAAGAATTGGTGAACTTTACTATTTCTGACCTAAACAGAATTGAAGTTAAGAAATCATGTAACCAGGGGTGGCCGGCCCATAAAGGGCACTGGAGCGCAGCCCCACTAACTTAATCACAAAAACTTGAAGAAGTTGTTTTTTACAGCTACTGCAGCAGAAATGAAACAGACAAACTGGCGCATCTGTCACTTTGAATGTTTTCATTTAAGTTGTCTATGTGCTATCAGGGCCAAGTGCGTATGTCAACAGGAAAAAGGAAAGTACATTTAGCAGAGTTGTGGTTACTGTAGTGTAGTGTGCGGGGCCCTGGCAATGACTGCACTCACACACCTGGGTTTAATTGGGTGGCAAGCAACCAGACTGAACCATGCCCAGAGCCCTGGGCTATTTATTATCTCTCTGGCATGCCGGCCCGCGTGTACGCAGGGTCAGCCCACTTTGGTTACGCGTGGGGGTGGTGTGGCCTGCATCCCCACAGGATGCTTCAACATGGGCCAGCCCGGTCACGGGCAACATTACATTCCTCCTTTACCCAAAAAGGCAAAACATTACAAAACCATGAAACAGTGCGGCAATGATCACACAAACATTTTGAATCTCTGCACATTAACAAACAGTTGGAACAGTCTTACTTGGTCTTCACCGGGGCACAGGCTCGTCCTTATTCCGTGGTCGGCAGCGGGCAACAAAGTCTTTATACTTCTGGGATGGTCTTGGATGGGGCCGCAGGATATATCGGCACTGGCTACTCCTGCCTGGCAGGGTTTGGAACATGTCCTCGGAACAGTCTATCTCCGACGTGTTTCGGCGGCTCTGCGCTCCTTCTGACGGGAGACCTTCCGGGGTGGCTTTGCCGCTCCTTCCGCTTGAGGCAATGTGGAGGAATGTCTTCCTCTGCCGCTTCCACCGAGCCTCGAGATGCATCAGGGTCGGATTCTCTTCGTCCTGGAAACTTTTCCCAGTCGTCCGTCAGGACTCTTTTGAAGAACGATACATTTCTAGTGACCCTCTCTCCTCCTCGGGATGCGGTGATCATGGTACCATTGACTCCAGTTTCAATCCAGAAGTCCAATTCAAAAGGTAAGCAGAATTTTCCTCCTGGGTGGCGGTCCCGTACCAGCACTCTGTCATCAACGCCAATCGGGCTGTCCACTGCCTTCCGTCTTCGGGATACGTCCCTGTTGGTTTTCACTCTCCGCTCCATGGACTGGCTCAGGGGGACTGGTGATGCTGCCCACGTAGGTTGATGTGTGATGGTGTCCGTTACTACCCTACCAAAACATAAGGCGGCTTGCTGGGACTCCAGTAGTGCAGTGGGGAGTCAGCCGATATTCTCACAGGAACTGGTAGAGGGCTAGCTCTAAATTTTGGCCATCCGCCACGGCAAATCTGGATAGTCTTGTTCAGGGTCCGCATCAGCCGCTCTAGTTCCCCGTTTGCCTGGGGCCACCTGGGGTTATGCGGCGGTGCTTGATCCGGTGAGACAACAGATATTCATCCAGCTCGGTGCCATTGAAAGGTGGGCCATTATCGGTTCGCAGTTCGCCAATGAGGCCGTGGGTGGCAATTATTTTCTCCAGTTTCGGTATAACTTCCCCTGCTACGGTACAGGACAGGATCTCTACTTCTGGATACCGCGAGAAGTCGTCCACCACTACGAACATGTATTTTCCGCCTGGAAGGCTACCGAGGTCAGCACTGGCTCGTACCCACGGGAGTGTTGGTCCATCCTCAGTGATCACTGGCGCCGGGCGACTTGGCAGGCTGGTCGCCAGACACACGGGGCACCGTTGGACGATGGTTTCTACAATCCGGTGCAGGCCTGGGAAACGGAGTTTGCTCCGAAGACAATTCTTAGACTTCACTATGCCTTGATACGCACCGTGCGCCAGGAGAGCTGCTTGTTGAGTGAGGCATTCAGGGAGCATCTAGTGTCTCGTCTAGTGTGGGTGCGTGAACTAAGATATTGTCACTGATGTTCAGGAGACCTTCCAGTACCTGCAGGACGTTCTGGATGATGTTCTGGAACACCTCTGCAGCACTCGATATTCCGAAATGAAGCCGGGTGTTCCCCCAGAGCCCGGCATGAGTAGAGAAGGTGGTGATCTGGCGCGAATCCGGGTGGAGGGGAATTTGGTGGTACCCCGACCGTATGTCCATCTTCGAGAGCCACTTTGAGCCGGACAACTCTCCAATGATATCTATGGTCGGCGTCAGGTGGCGTTCATGCTTGATGGCGAGATTGGGTATGCGCATGTCCACGCTGATTCGGACCACGTCGGGTTGCTTTGGTTTCTTCGCCACAACCATGGGTGACACCCACTGGGTGGGGCCGCTAACTCTCTCGATGATTCCTGCCTGTTCCAGCAAACGGAGCTCCGCTTCGACTTTGGGCCGTAGGTAGAACGCGATGCGTCGGTGCCGGAGGGCCACTGGGGTGATGGACTTGTCTATGTGGAGGTGGACGGCTGGTCCCTTCAGGCATCCGATACCGTTGAATAGGGTCGAGAACTCTTGTACTAGATGATTGAGGCTGTGGGCTTGGACAGTGAGGGCAAAGTGGATTAGCCCAAGGTCCTGCGCTGTTCTGCACCCCAACAGGAATCCAGAGCCTTCCTGAGACAAGTAGATTTTGGTCTGTTGGCGGGCGGTCATGGGGCAGGTCTGCCCGAAACATCCCGCGCAGGCGGAGCGGGCGTCTGGTGCCGAAGGCGTACACTTACATCTTGGTGGAATGGAGTGTTGGGGCACTCACTAGTGTCTGGTACACGCTGGCTGCCATCAGGTTGATTGTCGCCACCGTGTCAATCAGGGCTGCTACGGCTTGGTCCTGCACGTTGACAGTGCACATGGGTGCTGTTGTTTGTGTGGTCGCAAGGGCGTTTAGCATCCGGACTACATGGACAGACAGGGAGCGGTGTCTGCTTCGTCGTCATCCATGTCGCTGCTGGCTGGGCTGCCGGGGGAGTGGTTCAACTATTCGTACTCTCCGGAGTTGGCCACTCTGCTTCTTACTTGGTGTGGACCGGCACACACTCGCGAAGTGATTGACCTTTCCGCAGGCGCTGCAGGTCTTGCCCTGCACCGGGCAGGCTCGTCGTGGGGCGTGGGGCCTCCGCACCATGCGCACGCGCGGCCACGCGATGACTGGGCAGGCTTGGGAGTTCCTCGCCGAGGAGGCCTTGGGCTGGTGTCTGGGGTGTCAGTCTGTAAGGTGCACACTGGTTCTGTCGTGCCTGCGACGGCGGGCTTGGGTTCCATATGCGCCGCTCTGGCCTTAGATAGCTCCTTTGAGCGCCCGAGCGTGAGGATGTCACGCATTGGCATGTTATCTTCTTGCAGTACCCGTTCACACAGTTTCGAGGATGCGCAGCGTTGGATGAACTGGGCGCGGATCTCATTGTCTGCATCAGGGAGGGTGCACGTGCTGGCTAGCCTTTTTAACCTTGCGTAGAAAACATCGACGGACTCCTCAGGGAGTTGGCGGGCTTGGAGGAGCAGGAACCTCTCGTAGTCTGCGCTTGCGAAGGGTTCAAAATACACAGTGATGGCGTCGCGCATAGAGGCGTAGTTTCTGGGTGGGCCGCCTTCCCTAACGTCCCTCGAGATTTCGTGGATGTCCACACCTCCTAGGTGAAGCAGCATGGCGCGCCGCCGTGGAGCCGCAATTTCTGCCACCTCAAAGTAGTACTCCAGACGCTCTACCCATTTCTTCCACTTTGCAGCCTGCGACGGTGGGGGGCAGTGACGTTGAAGGGCTCCAGTGGGGGCACGTTGGTCATGGTTGCTTATTCCGGGCGTGAGCGATGAGGGCGTGGCTGCACTCCTCAGGTGGGACGCTCAATCCTGAGGTTGGTAACAGGTGGGCGCGCCGCAGGGCCCTCTGAGCATAAGCTGGGAAAGATGCGCAGGGGCCTGCTAGGCAGTCCAGGGCAGGCACACAACCCCGCGAGATGCGTGAGGAATGGCAAGAGTCTCAGTGTCTAGTTTGCCTCCTTTTCCTTACCCTCCGCCTCCGTGAGCGGCGATGAAAGGGAGGCCAGGCAGCTGGGCCGACATGCGGGGGAGGCACCGCTCGGCAGGGGGGGGGGGGCAGCCATGAGCGTCTGAGCGTGAAACGCGCTCACCTGGAAGGTTGAGGCCCGTCCGCGAACCTAGAAACAGCGTGGGCCGCAGCCGGGTGTGTCCGCATGCGCAGCCGGCGTACGGGCCGCAGGCGGAAGCTCCTGACGGGATGAGGCCGAGCGCTGATGATGTGGGAGCAGAGCTCGGTGGTTGGGCCCGGTCGGAGCAGGAGGCGAGGAGGGCCAACACACCTGTGACACCGGGGGCACAGCACCACGTGGAGGGCATCAGCAGACGAGGTAGGCCACTCGAGGTCCTACAGCCGGCTGCTTCCTGGACAGCAGCGTCGGGGCACGAGTGGGCGCGGCGGGGTGGCGAGACCACATCGCCGCCAGTGTAGTGTAGTGTGCGGGGCCCTGGCAATGACTGCACTCACACACCTGGGTTTACTTGGGTGGCCAGCAACCAAACTGAACTAAGCCCAGAGCCCTGGGCTATTTATTATCTCTCCGGCGTGCCGGCCCGCGCGTACGCAGGGTCAGCCCACTTTGGTTACGCTTGGGGGGGGTTTTGGTCCTGCATCCCCACAGGATGCTTCAACATGGGCCGGTCCGGTCACGGGCAACATTACAGTTACTGCGCATGTTTAAAGGGCATTTTATATCTCCACTCCCTTCAAACATTAACAAGCCATAGACATGCTGCGCATGCCCAAATCAGCAGGGCATGTCTGAAGAATGAAGCCTGCTCGAGCGGAGGGGCATTTCCGCCCGCTATCAGTAGATAGGTTAAAGCGGGGAGAAGCAGGTTCAGACCCAGCCCTTTACTGAATGCCGATTGGGAGTCAGTTCAACAGAGTCAGGCCTACTTGCAGTTGGATAGAAGCATGCAGCTCAGCCTGTCAGAATATCAATATAGCTGTGGAGTTCCAGCAAGCACTAAAAGTAAACAAATCGAGACACTTGTTCGTCGTATATTATAAAGCATCAGATCTCCTGTGCACATGGTTCCCTGTAACTGCTGTAGGTGCCTTTCGATGTTTCACTCAGCATGCTCTCCCTCAAATCACGTTTTCATTGTTATCATGCACCAATCGTGGAACATACGCCGACTTTCAAATCGTAAGACACAGATTTAATTCTTACACTCCACTTGCCTAAATGATATGAATCCAGGCAAATGCTCTGCTTCAAGTTCCATGTCTGCTAATGAACACGGACAGCCGGTTTATTTTGCACTGACAAGAAACATGAGTACAGTTCAATTTAATTTTGTTGTGGAGCATTTTTTTCCGATATTTTCGAAATCCAAAATGATGTGCCCTGTCCAAGCAGACTTGTCTTCACATTAGTGGTGCTTCCCTATTCCTCCTGCCGCCGCTGCACAATCCCTTCTTACCCCTCTTTCAGCAAGAAACAGCAAACACCTATCATTTGTCAGTGCATTATTTTCACAGATTTGTCAGTGCAGTGAACCCTTTGGTGCTTTGCCAAAAACCCTAAATTAAATAATATAATATAAAAACACTATATTAAAAACCAACACTCAGGCTGAGATTACATGTTCAAAAATAGACTTTCATTGAGATGGGTATACATATCTGATCTAATGGCTCCAGAGTTACATACTTTTAGAGTACTTATTCCAAGTCACAGGAAAGGGCAGTGATGCCATGGCAATGACAAAGTATGCACTATAAAAATAGTAACAACAAAATAACTACAAATGTAAACGAGGGAAAATGCCCAGGTGTTACTACTTGGTAAAACTGGTTTCTATAGCATAAGTTTTTGTAGCTCATAACGGTCACCCTCTAGGGCCTCTCAGTCTATTGAATGTCAAAATGCTGTTTGTTACCTTCTTCAGGGATAATCGCCCTTTGAAAGATGAAAGGCTGAGTGGATGGGGCAGAATCAACAGATTTGTCTTGCTTCTGCATAGTCCACCAAGCTACCAGGCCCTACTTGTGCACTAAAGAACTATATTGTCCACTTAAAAAAAAGAAAAACTGTAATTACATATGAAACCTTTTAAAAACATTCTTTCACTATTGAAATACCCTAAAAAATAATTGCGCACTTCAGTTGTTCTAAAAGGCACCCTAAGGCTACACTGCTGGGACAGAGAGTTTTAACAGCTCGAAACATCACACACTCGATACACTACTAGGGCAAAGCTTGGTTTACCAACTTAAAAAGCTGGCCTATGGTTGCACAGCTAGTGTAAAAAGTTTTTACCAATTCGAAAATATTTCCAGGCCGAGGATGTTGTCAAAGTTTCTAGAAGAAAGGTCCCTATGAATCCCTTTCAAAGACATGGGTATTGTTCACTTTGCTTACTAAATTGGATCTAAGACATTTACTTTCGCCCTGCCACTTTCTAAGTTCACCAGCTGCCACTGCATGTAACACAAAAACAGTAGTGCAAGCAGGTAAAACTCTATTTCTGAGTCAGAATGTGCAGAGAAACGTGGTTGATGTGTCATCGTAGAAAATGGGTTGATTAACCACAAGATTTTGCATCCTGGTGGATCCACTGTCAGCACTACAAACTGGCAATTGACAAATCAATGCTTTACAAAACGAAAACATAAATAAATAAATACATCAGCATGTGACTTTTTCCAAAATTGGGGTGAGATAGGTTGGATTGGAGTGGGGTGAATTAGGTTGGTTTAGAGTGGGGTGTATTGGATTAGGGTGGGGTGGGTGGATTGGATTGGATTTGAGTAGGGTGGTTTGGAGTGGGGTAGATTAGAATGAAGGGGTGGATTTGACTGGATTGGAAAGGGGGACTGAATTGGAGTGGGGTGGATTGGACTGGAGTGGAGTGGATTGGATTGGAGTGGATTGGGGTGAATTGGAGTGTAGTGTGCTGGATGGTTTGGATTCAGTGGGGTGGACTGAACTGGGGTGGGGTGGATTGGAGTGGGTGGACTGCAGGGCGTGGATTAGATTGGAGTGGCTGGGGTGGGGTGGGTGGGGTGGGCTGGGGAGGACTGGAGTGGGGTGAATTGGATGGGGGTGGGGTAGAGTGGAGTAGATTGGATTGCAATTGGGTGGATTGGATTGGTTTGGATTGGGGTTAATTGGATTGAGGTGGATTGGATTGGTGTGGATTGGATGAGGTGGAGTGGACAGAGGTATGGTGAACTGGATTGGGGTGGGGTGAACTGGACTGGGGTGAGGTTAAGTGGATTGAGGTGGATTGGGTGGGGTAGATTGGATTTGGCTGGAATGGGGTGGATTGGATTAGATTGGGGTGGGGTGGTTTGGACTGGGTGCACTGGATTGCGGTGAGGTGGATTGGATTGGATTGGAAGTAAGGTAGATTGGATTGGGGTGAGGTTGTTTGGATTGGGTTGAGCTGGATTGGATTGGGGTCAGGTCGATTGGAGTGGGGTGTATTGGATTGGGGTGTTTTGGGGTGGAATGGAGTGGGGTGGATTGGAGTGGAGCAGACTGTTTTGGATTGGAGTGGGGCAGAGTGTCTTGGATTGGAGTGGAGCAGATTGGAGTGGGGCAGATGAGAGTGGGACAGATTGTTTTGGATTTGAGTTGGGCACTTTTTTGGATTGGAGTGGTGCAGATTGTTTTGGATTGGAGTGAGCCCGATTGTTTGGATTAGAGTGGGGAAAAATGTCTTGGATTAGATTTGGGCAAATTGTTTTGGATTGGAATTGGGCAGATTGTTTTGGTTTGGAGTGGGGCAGATGGTTTAGATTGGAGTGGGGCAGATTGTCTTGGATTGGATTTGGGCAGATTGTTTTGGATTGGAATTGGGCAGATTGGAGTGGGTCAGATTGTTTTGGATTAGAGTTGATTCCCCTCCATGCACGCCTTATAACGAAGAGCTGTTGCACAACCTAAATGGTAGAAACAACCACTACCCTACCTGACCCAAACTCGCCATCTCAGCAAAGGCAGCATACAAGGACACAACACAGCACAACCAAAAGGAAAATGTGTAAAACGAAAATGGCCATGCAACAAGTCTTCTCAAAATGTGCACCCTGTATCTGCAATAACATCCAAGAAGAACCATAAGGCTGCACCTTCATTTCTCCAGTTATGAAAGGAGCTGAAACTAAACTTTTCAGTGACAAGTTCATTCCCAGCAGATAACAAAACTCCCAGACACTTTTTCCACAGTGGCCACATCATGAATATAACTCCCCTGTTCATTCAACTTCCCAATCCCACTTTTGTATAGAATTTAGAAATGTTCTTCAACAGTCTTTATTATGTACAGCGCTATGTTGCTTCTTAGCTAGGCTTCAACATGTGCATACATGACCCTATCTGGACATACAAGCAACCTAAGACATACCAGAGTAGCTCAAGGGCTCATTTTATCTGAATGAGCCCACAGAGTAAATGGGCACTTGAAGGGATGTCTCCTATTTATTGGGATTCTATGGGCTCACAGCCATAGTGTGATACATAAAAATAATTTGGCTTTAGTCTAGTTTAGTCACCTCCTAGAGGAATTCATAATAGCTCTGGAATGTCTTAGGGTCAGAAAGGTAAATTATTTCAGAGATTACGATACTGTAAAATGACTCCACGAATTGAATCAAAAAGTATTTAAGAGTGCTTAGAAACAAACTGCTTTATAGAATGGGTTTTGGAGTTCACACTACACATGTTGTATGTCAATTAATGGGATAAACAAAATGGAGAGCAAGGGTTTTGTTAGGGGCGAGTGCTTACCCCTGAGGTATAATCAAGTAAACAACGCGGACTGGCCCACTGTGTTGGGGTGTTGGAATCTGGTTAGTATTCCATGTCACCTGTAAGCGTAGCTGTATCAGCTGGGCACAAGCAGTCTTTGTTTAAAAAAAACCCTCACACACCAACCTGGTTGGTGTCATGCTTCATCATCGGGGTCCAGCCAGGCAGCCGAGTGCCACCTGGCTGTGCTTCAACGCCTGACTACAGCGGAGCGGGTGTCGTGCAATAGTGTGAAGTGAATGAGAAGTGAATGTTAAAATACACCTCTGGGGAGCCTTGCCTGGTAATTTTATTTGTGGCGGCCCAGGGTGTTAGTTAAGAACTATGTGTTGCAACTAGTAGTACAAAAATTATGTTTACTCAGTTGACTTAGTTACGGTCTACATGTTTCAGTCCCTGTAGAGCCTGGGCGGGACTTTTTTCAGGACCAAGGTGAGTGAGTGGCAAAAATGGAGGCCACGTGTTTAAATATCCTACACACGCGCTAAGGTGTGTGGAAAAGAGGTGCGTCTGAGAATTACAGGCACCTTCAAGGAAGCGAAAAAATCATCACTACTTAGGAAGATCCAGAGAATCGGGGCACAGTGGGGGAGCCACTCCTGTCACTATTTGTGAATTGGAAGTGCTCCGCAGTAAACCTAGTTTTGGTCCTCCGTGGCCCGACCTTAGCGCGTGTGTAGGATATTGCAACACATAGTTCTTAACTAACACCCTTGAAGCACAGCCAGGTGGCACTCGGCTGCCTGGCTGGACCCCGATGATGAAGCATGACACCAACCAGGTTGGTGTGTGAGGGGTTTTTTAAACAAAGACTGCTTGTGCCCAGCTGATACAGCTACGCTTACAGGTGACATGGAATACTAACCAGATTCCAACACCCCAACACAGTGGGCCAGTCCTCGTTGTTTACTTGTGTATGTCAATTAATACCTAACTGTAGCCATTCGATATATTTAGAAGTGCATCGCTAGGCAAGATGGCGGCTGCTTGATCCCGAGTGAGCGCCTCCCCTGTCTAACCCTGAATGGAACGATGATCTATTTGAGACAACGGCTCGGACAGGAGAGAGAATAGGAGGGAGAACATCTTTGTGAAGGGCTGATTACTGTGCTGTTACCTGTGAGGCGAACGCTGTCCTTACGGCTGAATCCTGGCGTCTTGGTTCGGGCGACTCGGCTGATGGCAACTTTTCTCCGAAGCAGAGCACACCTGTGGAGGGTGTGGTTTCCGAGGAACTCGACCCTGCGGCAGGAAGCTGCAGTACTCGGCAATTTTGGTGTTTGCATGCCGCCACTGCGCAAGCACGGGAAGGTCTCTGCCGGCGTTATGAACGAACCGCCGGCTATAGCTTGGAAAGGAGCATCAGCGCCGGTTCCCAACCCAGAAAAAGGAGAAGACGGGTAAACCCGGGAAAACCGTCCCCAGGGCTCTGCCGGTGAGTTCTAAGAAGGGCGCAGCTAAGGCAAGAGGTACGGAGATGACTCAGTCTCCAGTAAACGGCTACGAGGATGGTAAAAATAAAGGGTTGGGGGTCCAGATACCAAATACGGTCGGCACTGGACGAGGAAAAACTGCGACAATCCCCGGGATGTTTGCTGGGAAGGGGCCTGTGAATAAAAATCTACATCAGAATACTAAACAACTCCCTGAAGGTTCAGGAAAGGCAGGAAATTGTACGAACATTGTCCACCACCTGCTAGAAGAAGGGAAAGGGGCACAAGCCTACATGGAAGAACAAGGGGATTTATTACAAGATACCAGCGTTATGGTGACCTTGGAATCTGGGCCAGGGCCTGAGATAAAATTGGGCACTGAAGTTAGTATGGGCTCTCAACCAGCAATGTTCGATGAGGCTGCCTCTGGGGGAATCAGGGAACTATTAATGCCATCAAGTGCTCAACTGGAACTCCCGATATCGATCAAAATGAAATATCTAAAGTCCCTTCTCCCGTTAGAGAACAATTACATTCAGGAGCTGAAGGGGGGGGAATCTGTACGAGGGAGATAGCTTCTTCTTGGTCCCTGAAGTTTCCGACGCCACTGAAGAGTCCATTGACTCTGCCGAAGGGGACTCTACATCAGGAAATGAAAGCGGGAGTCCCCCAAATACCGGAGACACACTGAGGAAGGTGACGCCACGGCACACGAAAGCAAGGAAAAAAACTGTCCAACAGGACAGTGATGGATCTGAGGCTAGTAATAATATTCTTCAATGGGATCACATGCATGCCATCACTTCCTTGGCTGGAGCAGATGGTCTGAGTGTGTGGGAAGAATTGGGGGGCCACTGACACATCACCCCCGAACTCTGTGATCTACGCTATGCTAAAGTCCATCCAGAGCGAAGCACGGCAAGAGCATAAGAGAGCCCAGCTGGCCACCATGAAGAAACAAGGGGCTATACGTAAGAATACCAAGGCTTGTGCAGAGGTCATTGCCAGAACGACTGCCCTGGAAGAGCAGATTGTAGGACTCGAAGCAGGATTACAGTGTGCGGAACAAAAGACCACTGCTAATGATGATAAACTAACAGATATAATGTGGAAGCTGGAAGATTCCGAGAATAGGCTACGTAGAAATAATCTAAGACTGTTAGGTATTGAAGAAAATGCGGAAGGGCAGGACATACGAGGTTTTTTGTTGAAATTACTTAAGTCCGCATTTCCAGAGCTGTCACATTGGTGCTGGGAAACAGAAATCCAAAGAGTACATTGATTTCCTTTTTTTGTAAAAAAAGAACACATGTCCCGAATCCAAACCAAGGGCTATTTTAATTTTCTTTGGCAATTTTCTGTTAAGACAAGCTATTTTTGAAGAAGCCCGCCCGGATGCTTAAAGAAGTTCAGAGGGGTATTCGTTTTTTGTACGCCCCAATTTTTGCCATGTTACAGTGGAACGGAGGTGGAGACTCCGTACCCTGATCAGCCCTTTTCAAAAGAAGGGATGTGAGGTGTATTTAATGAACACCGCCAGGTTAAAGGTCATTTTTAGAGGCAAAACACAGGTATTTCTCTCTGAAATACAAGCCGAAGCATATTTGAAAGAACTGCCTGATGGTTAACATTGCATCCAAGATATGTGATATTAGAGTTGTATTTTTGCTTCCCATGTTTTTCTCACCTCGCATTCTTCTTATTTTTTCAATTGTGTCTTACGGTTTGATTCGAAACAGACAGACAGGTGACAGGGGATGACCACTGGCACTTGGGAGGCGGGAGGCATTACACGGGTCCATGGACCCCTATTGCCTTTTTTGTGGGTGTGGAGGGTTGGGGGGAGGGGGTCCTAGAGGGAGGGCTGGAGAGGGGAGGGGGGGTTACAGAGGGAAGGAATACAGGATCATACGTTTTGGGGCACTTTGGCTAACATTTCTTTTAAGAGTAGTCGGATTAAATGTAGAAGGAAATATCAATACATTTAGAAGTACAGCTGGTCCAAAATCGAAAAAATTTATTTGAGCAAAACCCCATCAACAGAACACACTTCCCATCTCCTGAAAGTTTTAATTTGGTGGGGTCAATGGGCAACAATTAAATACGTCCACCTCAAATTAGTATTCCGCTGGTCCAAACAGGGCATTGGGACTAAGAGGGGACCAGCCTTCACTGCTAACTGAACAGCATGGCTGCAATCTGGTCTCGGTGTGTTTGGCATGTCTGAGCTTCATGGGTGCAGCTGTAAAACGGGGCTGCAGCAATGACATTTTTTTGTTCACACTCTTGTCCATCCAGTTGCATATCGAGCGACTCGGGCAGCGAGAAAGCTTATTGAATGCCTTTTTCTCTGGCTGAAGACATGTTAGGAACCAAACAGTTGTGGGCACTGGGCAGATCAGAGACTAGTCCATATCTGCCCCAACTACCCTACTGAGAAAGTCCGTGTAAGAAAAAACTTCGGGGTGGGGGCTGAAACTTTAAGCAATATGCAGTGGAGCTGCAGGTTCTCGTAGAAGGGGTGAAACAACACCAAGGCCTCATTACCATGCAAATGGTCTTTTAAAGACCTGTGAAGTGCTCGGGTGCGGCTGTGTGTGTGCCCTGATAAGCACCACATATACTCCCACCATTAGACAAACTAGACATGGAAGGACACAAGCAACTCCTTACCCTGTGTGTTTGAGTACACGCAGAACACACTTGTAAGCTCCACAAACTTAGCAAAGGCCCATGCAGGCTGTGCAACAAAGGCCAGTCGTGTGCTCTCGTTTCACAAATCCCTGTTAACAGATCACTTTGTCCAGCTGGCTTAACCTCTTCGATGCTCATGACGGCCCCCGGCCGCCATGAGTCACGGTGGGCGTGTGCTGATGATGGCTGGGAGCTGTCATGACCACGCCCGCGATCGGAATGTTCAGCACTGTGGCGGAATTCGCGCCGCAGTGATGAGGTTAAGTGAAGCAACTAAATACTACAAGTCCCAGAATACACCGATTTGTTACATGAAAGCTGATGCCTCAAGGCATGTTGTCATGTTGACAACTCATCCAAACTTCAGAAAACAACCTACATGGCTCTTGGGAGCTGCTGCTGGCAGCAGTGAGAGAGGGAGGGGCTCCTTGCAGCCAAGTCTTCATGACAATGAGGAGGGGGGGTGAAAGGGCCAGGGGTGTTTAACAGTGACCTGTCACTCGCAGGAGTGGGGTTGGGTGGGGGTGGGGAGTGGGGGAGGATATCTTGAAGTCCTGTGAAGAGGGCAAGCTACTGAGGCCTTGGGAGGCAGGATGACAGATAGGGCAGGTGCGTGTCCACATGCTGGGGCACGCCTCTTCCCTCAGGGAAAGGTAAAGTAAAAGGCTGTCTTTACCCTAAGACCCTCCACCACCATCTCCCAAGGATGGGGCATAAAGTCAAGAGCTGCAGCTTTCTTATGAGCACCCTACGTATTTCACCACAACTTGAGCAAAACGTGATAAAGTAAAAAAATGGAAAACATTAGAAAAACACGCTAAAGGAGACCCCACTTCAACCCTTACTTTTCCTTACAACAAATACTGTCCCGACCAACGTCATCAAACCTAGACTTCAATATCCGAGTTGACTCCTCCTTCACCTGACATTCAAGGATAGATGGTGATCGGATTATGTTAGCCACCTTAGTTCGCTTTTTACTGTCCCTCTCCTGCACGGTTTACCTTATTTTTATGTTGTACTTATATCTCTGTTTGCTTCCTTACCGCCTGCCTACTATGTAATGCAATGTTTCTTCTGTCCCTACGGTGTGTATGCAATGCAAAAAATACTGGGACCCCCTCTACTCACGTTACTTTTCAAAGGCCAAGGAGAAGAGGGGCAATAACAGCAAACAGTACAAAATATACTCCCACACGACCTATATGTTATTACTTACAATTTCAAAATACACTTCAAACATGGGCTATTCAACCAAGAATTCAATAACATATCACAACATGTTTATTTTGATTTATTTTTTATTTTTACTATATTATTATTCTTTTATCTTTGTTCATTTTCAACATTTATCAAAAATACATATTTCTATTGTTTACAACAGTCTCTAATACAAAATGATTTTCCACAATTATAATCTATTCACAACCAGGTAGAGAACAAACCCACACATACCACTCATTCATACATATACAATACATCCATATCCTATCCACAACTCTATATAGCTATCCCAATTTACACGTTCAGTTGGTTTTAGTCTCTATGACACTATACAGGGCTGCTGCTAAATAGTAGGCTTTTAAAAGGACTTGGTCCTCTTAAAAGAATAATAATAAAGTTAAAAAAAATTAAAAAGTAAAAATAAACATGTTGTGATATGTTATTGAATTTTTTGGTTGACTAGCCCATGTTTGAAATGTATTTTGAAATTGTAAGTAATAACATATAGATCGTGAGGGAGTATTTTTTTGTACTGCCTATGGTGTGTATGTAAAGCGCTCTGATACCCACAAGTCAAGCAAGCACTATATAAAACTTTTAAAATAAATAATATAAAATCCCTTGAAGAAATGCACTCATGGGGATTGTGCAGGCCCATGTACAGTGTTTCCAGTCCTTCTTGCTATAGATGCTTTGAAGTAGCCTGCTCCACCCTGCGCCCTAGTTTCAAAGTGATGCCTCTAGGCAGATGCTTTACTTTGTAAAGCCCTGCACTACATTATACCTGTGTCAGGCATAATGTATGCAGGGTGGGCGTTCTCCCATAAAATAGCCTCAAAGAAGAGGCACAGTGAGATCTATGAGATTACACTGAGCCATTTCTACTGACATGGAGTGTCGTAATGTAAATATGGCACATCCACTGTGTAGCACGCATGCGCATAATGAGCATGTACTAGGACACAGGCACAGAGTGTTGAACTCAACCTCAGATAGATAGGCGCCATCCTGAAGTGAGTGCGATTAGGTAGAAGCGCTACAGGCAAACGACTAAGGGTATTCATGCTCCATACGCCGACCGGATGCTAAGCAGTGGTTCTTGTTTTAAATAATCTGCAAGCCCTGGGAACATCCAAATGTGGTCTATGAAGCGGCGATATTGTAAACATTAAAAAGTTGGAAGCAGGAACTACGAACGATAGAACGCCTGAAAGTGAAAGTGGATCCCGAGCCACGGACGCGGCCATTTTGCTTCCAGTCTGGTTTCACAGTAATCCGAGGGAACCTTTTCATGCAGGCTTGTCTGTATGTGTGTACCAGCACTCCGATGCGGGGCTGCCTGCCAGGATGGCCCTACAGGCTGGCAAGTGATAACTACTGCAACATCCTTCAATCTGCATACAATGTCAGAACCAGACAGCATACTTATGTGAGGCGAGCGTTTCTGTGATTGTATACCCGGAGCAGACACTAGAGCCCCCAGACCTACCAGCAGAAACAAAGGGGCCCCATAAAGTCGGTCTCCAACTTCAGTGAGACTGTTTGATTTCTGCGGATACACCTTACGGGTCCTTGCAAAATGGCGGCCACCTAGAGGTTTCGGCAGCAACTGTCCGATGTGGTCGCCCTTCAGTGCGGTGACTGATGCCTTACCCCCACCCCCTCTACAGCCCTGTGGGGGCCCGGCGCCTTCTGCCCTATGAAGCGGTGCTTGAGCCAGATAATTGCTGAGCGCCACAGGTGGGCAGGAAGGCTCACGCTCACCTCAGCGCAGCAAGAAGTGCCAGCTGCACTGTTCAGGCCATTAACAGCTGTGCAGCAGGTAGTGCCAGCTGCATCATTTAGGCCTTTTACAGCTGTGCAGCAAGTAGTGCCAGTTGCACCATTTAGGCCTTTTACAGCTGCGCAGCAAGTAATGCCAGCTGCACCATTTAGGCCTTTTACAACTATGCAGCAAGTAGTGCCAGCTGCACCATTTAGGCCACTTTATCCGTGGGGACAGTTCTGATTGAGTTAGAACTTTCGATGCATTGGCAGCAGCCTTGACATTATGGTTTCAGGGCATTTGAGTCCCCCTCTGAGATGGCCAGTTGGCTAGGGAGACTGCGAGGTTTGTACAGAGCCAGACCCTTTTATGTATATGTGGTGCTAGGAAATGCTTTTCATGTTGTATGATTTACGCACCCTGTTCTGAGTACCTCTAAAGATGGCCTTATAATGACGAGTTTGTCGTGCATATTTGGATTTTGCTAGTCAGATTTTGTTCCACCCTATGTTCTTTGCCCCTAATGTTAGTGATTCTCAGGAGATTAGGGTCCAATAGTAGTCTGTTGAGATTATGGGTGTACAATGCGGTTGGTGCCGAATGTGTTTCTGCTACTGGCTGATCCTAAGTACAGTGATCACCAGTGGTCACTGGGTGTTTGTTTATGATCTGTTTTACTTTGACTAATTGTGCTTTGTGATGGTTTTGACAGTGATACAGTTGGTCTTATCATATGTAAACATTTCCCTTGTAAATATTATCTAGTGCCAGTTGGCTTCATGTATACATAGATGAAGGGCCCAACAAATACCCACATCACTTCCCGGACGGCACATTAGTTCAGATTTGCTCACCCAACGTCTGGAATATGTGCCCCCTTTTTGTCCTTATACTTCTCTTCACCACCGCTTTCTTAGTAACACCCTTCTCATATCCCCCCAACACTCCTCGTCATTTTCCCAACATGGCCACTACTCGAGTTAAGGCTGGAATTAACTGCTACAAAATCATTTATCCTCCCGGCCAGACTAAAACTTCAGTAAAACGATTGAAGCATAACACTATTGAACGTTTTCCTGATTCCTTTCTGTTGATCAATTTTACAATGGTCGTTTTAGGGGGCTCAAAAATGATTTCATTTTCTTCACTCAGCTTATATAATTCCCTTAACGTCACCTCCTCCTCCTCTATCCCTCATGGGAAACAACTAAAAATGTCCCCCTCTGCGTATTTCAACGGCTCCCTCACCATCTCAATCTATAACAACTGTACTGTCATGATCCAAGGCAAAGACAACTGTCTCTCTCTCTTTGACCACCTCTTCCCCTCCCTACTCCCCTCCTCTGCGACCAGGTTTTCCCATGACTCTCCATCTAGCTCTACCCATTACTCCCTTTCTCCTCCCTTGACCCCCCTATACTCCAATAGGCTGCACCCTCGGGAGGCACAGGTCAGCCCTCTTCCCTCCCTCTTCCCTCCCCTGTGCCCTCCTCTCCCTTTCCTCCCACTTCCCAATATGCCCCCCTTCATCACTTCAGCCTTACCACTAGCTAATACGCTCCTTGTCCAATCTGCACCGTCCCGGTACTCCAATCTCATCTCCTCCCCCCTATTCTTACCTGCTACTCCCTTTTTTAGTCCACCTCTCCTCCAACCTTCTCCCCCAGTTAACTTTCCTTATGCTCCCCTCATTCCTCCCTCTCCCCCTATTCTCTACCCCTCCTCCCCTCGCTTCTTAGCCTGATTTCTCCACAATCCCATTGCATCTCTCTCCTTCCCCCCACTCCTCCAGCAATGCTGTGCTACCCCCTTTTTCCCCTTTTTCCCCTTGGTAACCCTTTCCATCTCCCTCCATCGGGCCCAGCAGAACCATTTCCTTTCTTCAACTTCCCCTTCTCCCAACCCCCCTCACTCTGCCAGAAGCCTGTTCCCTCACAGCCACCTCTCCTAGCCAACAGGACCTCTCCAACCACCTCTCCTCTTTTCCTCCCAAACCTCCTACATTCCTATAACACCACACAGTCCTCCCCTCTCCTTCTATCCCACCGCCTTGATCCGCACCCATCTCCCCCTAAATATGTCCTTAATTCCTTTCCTTCATGCAACGCCAACAAAGACAACTCTCCCTTCACCTCTGATACACCAACCCCCGCTCTCAACCTCCACCTTTCCCTACCTATGAACCCTGTACCCCAACTCTCCTCCTGTCCCTCCACCTCTCCCTGCCTTCCACAACTAATTTCACCCCCTCCTGTTGTCTTCGAGACACCCAACCTTCCGTGCTCTGCCCTACTCTCTCTTGAAAATAAGCTAGGCTCTCCATCTCCCAGCTTGTAGCTACCATTTCACTTTTAAACTCCAAGATTTCCACTTTCCCATTCACCTCAACTCTTTTGGAAAACTCTCACCTTTCCACGAGATGCACCTCGCCCCCTCACCCCATCATAGCCTACCATAACCTGTCATCTGCAAACATCGTTCACTCACACAAGCCCTTGAACGCCACTCTTCTTCAACTTGCATCTCCGGGTAACCCAACTATATACACTATTCCGACCATCACCTCTGTCAGAACCAAGCATCCACCTAAACCCTCCCGTGCAACCCTATATAAATACTATATCCCTATCACCCTTCTTAGCCCAAGTGCCCCCGTCACTAAAACAGTCTTGACAGAGCTGCCCTGTCTGCTCCACAACTGCAGATCTGCAATAAAACACAAACTCGAAATCTCCGATACCATCACCCTTCACAATATTGGCATGCTCTTCCTAACAGAGACCTGGTTCAAAGATACCTCTCACTCTATGTTTGATCTCCTATTACCCACAGGCTAATCTCTTTTTAGGAATTACACAACTGTCAAAGTTGGGGGAGGTGTTGCAGTCATCTTTAGAAGCTCCCTTCAACTTAAAGCTTTTCCTATCAGCGCCTTCTGCACTTTTGAATGCCTATCTCTTGAGCTTCAACTACACCACCGCTCACCCCTCAGATTCCATGCCATTTACCGCCCACCTGGCAGTGGCCCTTCGTTTATGGAAGAACTCACTGACTTCATCAGCGACCAATACTCGCAAAGTGACAATCAGACCTTCGTGGGTGACTTCAATCTCCACTGGGGCTCTCCGCAAGACTCTCCCGCAAATTTGCTGGCCACCTTCCTCTCTACAAACGATCTTATCCAACACTGCACAGAATCAACACACTCTAAGGGCTCAATCCTAGACCTTATTATTTCTAAAGCAGGCATGCTTTCTATCTCTACCCCTATTCATGTGGACTGGTCTGACCACCTCTTCATCCCATTCTCTCTTCACCTAGCACACTCTATAACTCTTGGCCAACCTAAGAGGGCTACCTCCTGGTTCCGTGACACCAAAAATATTCACACTGTTTCCCTCTGTGAATCAGCTTTGCTGTCACTTCCAAGGCTAGACCCGAACCTAGATGTTGACGAACTCACCTCCCAATGCCTCTCAGTCCTTGCAGTCGAAATCAATAACGTCGCTCCTCTCCAAAGTAAAAAGAAAAGGCCCATTTCCTCAGCACCTTGGTTCAACAAATCCCTCTATGAAGAAAGTAAGCACCTAACACTCCTGGAGAAACAATGGAGGCAAGCGCCCTCCACCGATACTTTGGCCACGCTTCGTTCAGCAAGAACATCTTCCTTGGGAAAGCATCATACTTCAGAACCCTCCTTGACTCAGCCAAAAATAGACCCAAAAAACGATTTGATCTCATCAAAAATGCTAACTACTCTCCCCCAACCTCCAAGTTGGAGGATTCTATAAAGAAAGCAGCAGATTTTGCTGTATTCTTTGACGAAAAAGTGAAATCACTTGTGGATCAGGTCGCTCATCCTACTCCTCCAGAGGAGCGCAAATCACTAGCCATTTGTCAGAACTTCGACCCCATCTCTGAAGATTTCCTCCTCAAGTGCATCCTCGAAACAAAGCCCTCCAACCATTCTCTTGACTACATCCCTAGTGCCATTGCCATTGACTACTTTACCCATTCTCTTCCCTATTGGACCACTCTAGTCAACCTCTCCCTCTGTCAAGGCTCCCTTCCTGTTCTCTTCAAAACTGGGCAGGTCAACCCTCTGCTTAAAAAACCCACTGCTGATGCAAATGACCTCAACAACTTCCGCCCCATCACTAACATACCCTTTCTTGCGAAGATCACAGAAAGATGTGTTACGAAACAACTCTCTCGTCATATCAAGGACAATGATCTTCTTGACAATTTTCAGTCCGGCTTCATCCAAAACTGCAGCTCTGCAACAGCCCTGCTGCAAGTGATTGATGACGTGCTGCGGATACTCGATTCGGGGGGGTCTTGTCTTCTATTTCTCCTTGACCATTCTTCAGCCTTTGACACTGTCAATCACAACACCCTCCTCAACACTCTTCAACAGAGAATGGGCATGGAGGGCACTGTGCTTAAATGGTTTGCTTCCTTCCTCTCTGATAGATCCCAAATGATCAAAATAGCGGACAGTCTTTCATCTCCTTTGGCGGTAGGTCAAGGTGTTCCTCAAGGCTCTATACTTGCAACCACATTGTTCAATCTCTATTTGGAACCACTGGGAAATCTCCTAAGTAAATCCAGGGTCCACTATCACCTCTACGCAGACGACACTCAAATCTACCTCAAGGTTGCCTCCACTCACAATCCCTCCATCCTAAGCTCTACTCTGGACTCCATTCAAAACTGGATGTCAACACATCAACTGATTCTGAATCCTCCAAAACTGAATTCCTCCTCCTCTCCTCCTCACTTTCTCCTCCCCCGGTTCAATCATGGATGGATCAGATGAATCTACTGAACAACAAACCCATCATTGTCAACAGCGCAATATCCCTTGGTGTCATACTCGACAAAACTCAATCTACTCTCCCACATTAATTCAATTGCAAAGTCTGCTTGATACCAACTGCGCCTTCTTTGGGGGATTTGTCGCTTCTTCCCGGAGCATGACCTTAAAAACCCTGGTCCAATCGATGGTTCTCTCCAGACTGGACTACTGCAATTCTCTTCTTACTGGCCTTTCCTAATCCCACCTGTCCCCCCTTAAGTCTGTTCTCCATTCAGCAGCTCGTTTCATTTATGGGGCCAAAAGAAGCGACCACATCACACCCATGTTGTCCACCCTCCGCTGACTTCCCATCGAGGCAAGATCTATCTACAAGACTGCCTGCATCACCCACAAAGCCTTGCACTCCTCCTCTCCTCGCTACCTGGCGAATAAACTGAAACTCTCTGGAAGCTCTAGACCTTCACGAAATGCGGAAAATTTACTGCTTGAACCCCCCCACTTTCAAGAAGGAGAGATCGATGGCCCAATCCTTTTCAGGCAACGCAGTGAGAATCTGGAACTCACTTCTGCCTCAGCTTCGGACCACCTCCTCCTCCCAGGCCTTCAAAACTGACCTCAAAGTTCTCCTCCTTCAAAGACACTTCCAAATTTAATTCATGCCCTCTCTATTATCTGAAGGAAGACCTTTTATTATAGAAAATTCTATTCTCCATTACTATGGAAGTGCCTTCCCAGTGTGTTCTTGTGGTTTGCGAGTCTGCCATTTATTGCAGTATTACCCTTTTACCTGTATTTGGTACTCTTTTGTAACATGCGCACGTCACTTTTCTATTGTAACACACGGTTTGCTACCTCTTACATTTTGTTTACTTTCGATACTTGCACAAGTGCCACCATTGCCTATGTATCGTTTGTTCTTGGGTTGGAGTGTCTGCCCTGTATTGCAGTATTTTACCTCTACTTGTACTTTGTACGCTTTTGTAACCTGCACACATGTCACTTTTTCCTCCTGTAATGCACCGTTTGCTACCTCTTGTATTTGTTTGCTCACGATTGTCACTTTTGCCTCATGTAACTTAGCGTTTGCTTTTGTAATTTGTTCACTTGCAATGTTCTCATGTATCAGTTCTGTTCCTACTGTTAAGCGCTCTGACACCTTCGGGTAAAGCCCGCGCTATATAAAAACGCATAAATAAATAAATAAATACCAATCACAGGAAGGAGGATTACAGGCAGGGGGAGAGGGAGTAAAATAAAGCCCTACACAAGCAGAAAGATGAACAAGCGGTTCACAGGGTCAGCAAACCGAACTGAGCTAAAGCGATTGCCATTTGGGAAGGGATGGTTTACTGTCTAGGGCACGCATGAAAACGTTACCAGACACAGTCTCAGTGAGGGATCCCACACGCCTTCTTTAAAGCCCCCGCCATGATTTAGTGGGGGTGGGGCAGCCAGAGCCCCACCAGAGAGGAGCCATTGACTTGTTGCATGTCACTGATCAAAGGGGTGCCAGGGAGACCAGGGGAAGCAAGACTCTCATGCGTCAACGGTGTAAAACATGCCAGCAGACAGACCTGCCTTCTCACTGGCTGTCTCGCAGACACAGGAGAGCTGCTAAAAATGGAGAGAAATGCCCCAGCTGACCTCTCGGCGGAGAGTTAAGTGCTGCTTGGAAGGGGAGGCAGAAACAGGGTCTTCTTGAGAAGAAAAAGGCCTCCCCTGTCTAATCCAATGGCGATTTAGGAGGCGTTGGTTAGATTTATGCCATGTCAAAGATGGTTTGGACAATGGGCTAGTTTAAGCGTCCTTCAAACATTTAGCTAAGAGGGCATATTTAAAATGAATCATTCGGACCCCCAATTACCGCGCAGCAGTCTCCGCCCACGAAAGGTTACTAATGTCTGGGGGTCTGCGGGCCATTCGTTTTTTGCTTTCATTTGGCAGGCCTCGTCCTAACAGCTCGCGGGACATAAACAGTTAGTAACTCGGTTCACTGCAGAGAGCGAAAAAATACCTGTTGGATGAATGAAGTTGTGAAGCGGTTGAGTGAGGAAAACATACTTTCATTTTCACTACACGTTTATCGCGCAGAAGGTGGGACCTTCAAAACAATACTAAAAATAATACACAACACGTTGTTAATATCAAAATGTACCGAAGTCTAGTTTGTGGAAAAAAATCTTTTAGCATATTAAGAGCAAGAATCCCATATTTAATTACAGCGCATGCATTTTTTATCGTATGTTTCAGGAAGTTCCCCGTGGCCTGTTTGGCACCTGGGCAGCCCTAGTGACCATTTGTGCAGCTATTCTTGGAAACACAGGAATCAGGTGCTACTGGGAGCTCTGTGGAACGGCAAACAGCTCTTCAGACCGCTTAGGTCAGTCAGTACAGCTATCTTACAATGTAAGGTTTCATTGATATAAGAGAAATATGCGTGGTAACTTCAGGGGGTCTTATGGCATAAATCTTCCCCTTTTTAGAGAAATGATGCAGCAATGGCAGAGGCCACAATGCAACACATTGAAATTAAGTCAAGTCCAGACAATATTTCCAATAATACCACTGCTCAACTGATAGGATTGTCCAGAAGTGGGGGCGCTCTAGGCCCCAACAGAGAACCAATATCTGTCTATAAAGACCACTGCTTACTGGGCTGACTGGCTCTCAGGCCTTTTCTCCTTTTGTTCCATCAGTGAGTGCCTCGGTACCTGGCTGCTGGAGGGGTTCCATACTTCATTCCATGTTCCAAAGGGATGAACCACGAAATGCAAAAATCTATGGATTGATAGCTTTACTGGACATTGTGTCCTTAAGGGGGAGTTGGGAGGTTGGGTGGAAGTTAATAAACGTCTTCACTTCTTTCAAGGTTATATTGACTCAGGCAGCTTGTTGGGACAGAAAAGTTGCCCTGCATGGTTCAGGAGACAATGCACCCCTGGCCTGAGATAGAGATTGAAGAGAGCCCCTGACAGGAATGTGAATGTGAATGGCAGGGCTTTTCCAAAGCATTCATGAGGTCCTTTTTAGCGCAGCAAACGTAAGAGTGTGGAGGATAGGAGACAGAGGGTTCTTCTGAAAGTGTAGGGAAATTCATCTGCCCATTCCTGACCCATTGTTCCCTTGAAGGACTATCTGGTATTCAGACAGAATATCGAAAAAAAATATCGTCCTACAAAAATATTGAGTCTTAAATATTGTGATTTAGAAATACTGTGTGCAAGAATATTGTTGTCAAAATATTGATTATAGGAAAGTAATATCGATGTTAAAAATATCAAAAGCATTAATAAAGTTTACTAAAATATTGAAAGCATTACTATAGTTTACTAAAATATAGTTGTTAATAATATCGTTTTTGATTATTTTAATGTATTTTAGTATGTACTTTAATTGTATATGTTTAAAAGTGTATGTATAAATATTGATAGTGTTTTTTGAACTAATTGTTAGTATGGTAATTTAATGTTATATTTTCTTTTCCATTTTTAAGTACCATAGTGGATTGTGGGGTTTATAGGGGTACTGGGTGAAAAGTAATTTAATCATAATAAATGAATATTTTATTTTTAATTAATATTTTGTAGTTAGGCGATTATTAGTTAAGTCAATTGTATAATTTCTTTTCAATTAACTTTTCAGTGCGGGTGGTGTGTTTTGTAGGGGTATAGGGTGGGAAGTGAATTAATTGTAATTAACTTATAATTATTTTTTAAATAAAATTAATTATTTAACTGGTAATTAATTATATAAATTGTTATTATTTTTTTAATTAAGTTTCAGGTGTGGGGGATATGGTTTGCAGGGGTATAGGGTGGGACATAAATTCATTATACATAATTGTTAATTGAAATCTAATAACATTTAATTATTTAATTGATAATTAAATATGTTAATTGTCTAATTATTTGTTTATTTTAAATAGGTCTTAAGTGTGGGATGTGAGTTTGTAGGGGTATAGGGTGGGAAGCAAATTAATTATAATTATTTACCTATTAATTGTTCATTAATGATTATTATTTACTTGATAATTAATTATGTTACTTGTATCATTATGTTTTTAAGAGTGGGTTGTGTGTTTTGTAGGGGTATAGGGTGGGAAGTAAATTATTTCTAATTAATTATTACATTTGAATTAATATTAATTAAGTAATAGATAATTAATTATGTTAATTGGCTAATTCTTATTTAAAAATTAGATTTCAAGTGTGAGTAGTGTGTTTTGTAGGAATATAGGGTGGGAAGTATTTAAATTAGATTAATTTAATTTTTTTTGTTAATAACATTTTAAATTATATTAATTATTTAAATATAATGAATTATGTAAATTGTGATATATATATATATATATATATATATATATATATATATATATATATATTTTATTGTTTTTGGGTGTGTTGTTATTGTATGTGTAAAGGGTGTATAGGAAATTACATATCCTAATTAATTTATTCTGTTACTTTATAATATTTATAGAAATTATAGATAACTATTTTAAATAGGTAAATAAAATATTTGTTTAATTAAATATTAGATGTGAGTTGTAATTGTAGGAGTGAATATTATTAATTAAGTATTAGTTAATTATTAATAATGATTGTTTATTTGAGATTTAATTATGAAAATGATAGCAATATTAATTAGTTAATTTATATAATTGGTTTGGGTTGTTTTGTGTTTTATGGATAAACGGTCGTGTGGTAATTAACTGTAATATTTTTAGGAATAAATTATTATGATGAATATTTTAACTACATTTTACTGACTGGAGTGGCAATAGTAAATTTTACCCCTCCGCAATCCAACACTTTCCCTACTGCTGCTCTTACTAGAGTGTGAATAGTAAATTTTACTCTTCTGCAATCCAACACTTTCCCTACTGTTGCACTGACTGCAGTGGGAATAGTAAATTGTACCCCTCCGCAATCCAAGACTTTCCCTACTGTTGCACTTAGTGGAGTGGGAATAGTACATTTTAAACCCTAAGCAGCCCAACAATCCCTACTGATGAACTGACTAGAGTGGGAATAGTACATTTTACCTGTTCGCTATTCAGCACTTTCCCTATTGTTGCGTTGAGTGGAGCAGAAAAAGTAAATTTTACCCCTCCGCAATGCAACACTTTCCCTATTGTTGCACTGACTAGAGTGGGAATAGTAAACTTAACCCTTCTGCAATCCAACACTTTTCCTACTGTTGCGCTGACTGCAGTGGGAATAGTAAAATGTACCCCTCTGCAATCCAACACTTTCCCTTCTGTTGCACTTAGTAGAGTGGGAATAGTACATTTTACCCCAAAGCAGCCCAACATTCCCTACTGATGAACTGACTAGAGTGGGAAGTAAATTTTACCTGTTCGCTATTCAGCACTTTCCCTACTGTTGCGCTAAGTGGAGAAGAAAAAGTAAATTTTACCCTTCCGCAATGCAACACTTTCCCTACTGTTGCACTGACTGGAGTTGGAATAGTACATTTTACCCCTCCTCAATCTAAGGCTTTTCCTACTGTTGCTCTAACTGGAAACAGTGGCATCATTGATTGTGTCAGGTTACCTTTCTACTCCGTGGCAGCTGAAACATCCAGTTCCAGAAGCTGGTACTCAGCAGACGTTGAAGTATTTGATTTCACTGAGACTTACAACAAGAGGAAAGCTCTACATCAAGCCCTTGAAGATACTTAGGGGCCTATTACGATGTCCGCCTGCCACCGTAACAGTAAACGGGACCGCCTGTCAGAGGTGCTGCGGTCCAGCTGTGCCCATTAGGATGCGACCGCCACCCTGGCGGTCGCATCCTGCATATTGAACATTGTGGTGGGAGGTGCTTTGTGCAGCACATGCCACAATGCCAAATATGCCAAATATACATGCAGTGCCTGCCACTTTTCCCGTTTGCTGCAGAAGGCAGACCCGTTTGACGTGGATCCTGATTCTCTTATTTACTTCGCGAGAGAACTGTGCTGAGGCGATTTGTTCCCCTCTTTTTGGTGACTGCACCGGCTGGAGTTTTCACCTCGATGCTTGAATATGCCCCGCTTTTCGATATAAAAGAGAGCACGTCTATTGAATTCTTGACTTCACGTTACGTGCACATTGAAGGCTACGAATTAATACATCTTTCGAATTCTTGTTCTCTGAACATACAGAACAGTTTCTCCTGATATTTTCGCGGTTCAAACTATACTAATTTATTTTGTGAAGCCGTCCATCAATCCCTCCCCTGGCTGAGATTTCATGAAAAAGCATCTTCCTGACACGCTGTTGGTTGCCCAGAACGTATGAATATGTTCTAAAAATTATCTACCCGGACACCTGGAAGAGTATGTGGCCCTTATTTACATGAATTACTGGCGCCCTGATGAAGGAATTCCACATTGTGGCTCTGTTCCGAAACGCGCGTCAGCGCTTTTTTCTGTCTGGCTGTTGAGAGTTTTTGAGGTGTTTGAATTTTTATGGTTGCATTGGTGTGTGAGTGAGTTTGAGACTGGTAGAATGAGTGATTGGTGTATGTATCTGTTTTATTGTCCTCTATGTTTCTGGGTTGACACTATATGAAATTTAATTGTTGTCCGACTCATTGAAGCATGAACTTGTCTCTATGAACTTTTTATATAAATGACAATAAAATAATTTGAATACAAACAACAGCTCTGTGGGCAATTGTAACTTTTGGAACCTTTTGGTCCAGCATATTATTGGGAACTGCCTCTTCATGTTGTTTATATAGTGCCTGCCACCTTGTGCATGCATGCCAATGTAGAGGGGTACCATAGGTACCCCCCAAGTTCAGCCCCCCCACCCCTCCGGGGGCCCGTAACAGGCCCCACCAGTGAATTCCCGCATGCCTTTCCATGGCAGAGTCTCTGCCATGGAAAGGCATTCAACCGCAGCCATAGTACAGGCACCGCCTACATATTGTGTCCCTTTTCTGCCCGGTCGGCAACACGACCGGCGGAAATGCGGCAGACGGTCTTTCCGTCTGCCGCAGTGCACCCCTCCATAATACTATGGCAGGAGTGAACAAGGGACATTGGCGGGCGGATCGCCACCGCCGGGCAGGCGGTGGCCTCCTCCGGCCTGGCAGTGACGATCTGTCCGCTGTGCTAATAGGCCCCTAAGTATGCAGAAAGAACAGCCCAGTCCTTTCCTTGCCCAAGACAGAAGCAGCAACTGCAGGCCAGCACAACAAAGCAGCAACAGCTAAGGGGCAGTACTCCTCCTGGCAGCTCTTCCAGCTCTTCGCCCTAGCAGGTTTCTTTGTCCAGAAGTAATCTAAAGTTTTAGGGTCAGGGCCCCAATAATGATATCACATTTTCCTTCCTTTCAAGTTGGTACAAACAAAGTTCCTCTGGCACACATACACCAGTTCTACATGGCTCAGGCCTGGTTCACTATAGGAGGCGGAGACAGCTTTGTGGAAGGCAGGCACAGTCCATTCAGGTGCAAGTGACAACTCCTCCTACTACTCTAGATGTAGACAAATCTATTCAGCCTAGCTATGAATCACCATGAAAGGCAGGGCACAACTCAACCCCCCTTTGTGTCTGCTAGAGTGAAAGCACATCCACAGCTCCTGTCACTCCAAATCCAGACTGTGAATACACAAACAGGCGGAGGCACACAGGATGGTTAAGCAAGAAAATGCCCACTTTCTAAAAGTAGCATTTTGAAACACACAAAATAAATTATACTTACTAAAAGATATCTTTTTAAATTCTGAGTCCAGGAAGCCTAAACTCCATTTCTCTATCTTGTCCCAATAGAAAGTTACATTTATAAGGTGTTACAAGGCAGCTCCCATGTTAACCTATAGGTCAGCCTTTTAATAGTGAAAAGGAATGGACAGTATTTCACTATCAACACATGTAAAATACACCCGCACATGTCCTCACTTTCACATATACTGCACCCTGCCCAAGGGGACCTTGAGCTTACCTGAGGGGTGTCTTACATGTAAAAAAAGGAAGGTTAGGGCCTGGCAAGTGGGTACATTTGCCAGGTCGACATGGCAGTAAAAACTGCGTGCAGACACTGCAGTGGCAGGTCTGAGAATTCTTTGAAATGGATGGGTGGCACAACAAGTGGTGCATGCCCAATCGTAGCATTTGATTTACAGGCCCTGGGCCCACACAATGCACTGTACTAGGGACTTAGTAGTAAATCAAACAAACCAATCATGAAAAGACCAATCCATAACGCTCAGCTTTCCCTGGCTAGTGTCCCACGAATCTGCAAGACCAGAACTGGAGGAATGTCCTTCTCCTAACTCGCCTCCAAGACATGGAAAACCCTATCCATCCAACTCAGGAACGTACCCATGCTGACGCAATTCAGAATGGACCTCAAGACCTTGCTCTTCAGATGAACTCAGCACTTAGTCTGATCCACTGTGCCACTTCACAGCGCTTTGAGACCTTCACGGGTGAATAGCTGCACTTTACAAACCCTGATTGATTGATTGATAACACAATTTCCATGGAGAGCATAGGCACTTTAGCTCTGACTAGAAGTGGTAAAGTGCCCAGAGTTCTAAAGCAATGAAAAATGGGTAAAACATAGGAGGCTAAAAAGCAAAAAGTCTGGGGGTAAACCTACTGAAAATGCCATGTCTAACACCTAGAGCCCGATTAGGATGTGGTTAGAAAAGCATTCCCTCTGAATCGTTTTGGGAATGGTTTCCAACCGACTCGGATCGGGAGAGTCCAACTGACCAAGTATGATACATCCGGATGCTTCCAGATACGATTTGGTTGGACTCATATAGACTTCCATGGGAGCCTCCTTTCCGACCGAATGCATAGGCTCCCATTGAAGAAAGGGGATAATCGGGCACCCTGAGGCGGGCACCGCGTAGTGCTTGCCACACTGTGCATGGCTGGTAAGGGGGGACCCATGGGTTCCCCCACGGGCTTGATTGAGAATGCTCCGATGCAGGGGGGCCCACTACAGGCCCCCAAAGTCTGATTCCAACAGCTGATTTGAGTCGAACTACATGATTCGGAAAGGCTGTCCGAATCCAGCATGTACGATTCAGCTCTGTACGGCTCAGTCATTCCAAATGTTGTTGGGTTCTGATTAGGATATTACTAACGCCTAACCCACACCATACTCGGTCGGTCAGAAACCTTTCCGATTCTGTCTGAAAGACACGCTCCCAATCGAATTCGAATGGAGCAAATGTCTTTAGGAGGACTTCCTAACCGCATCGAAATCAGGCCCTTACCTGTTACCACACCCTGAAATAAGGGGTAGAGTCATCAAAAACGTCAAGTGCAACTGAAAGTTTACTATTAGTGGTGCATTTATAACCGTATTTGATGTTATGCACCTCCACAATTGTGAGGGACGGGGAGGTTGATCACCCTGTGTTAAAGTATAAGGAAATTAATAAAAGTTTATTGATGTTTAAAAAAAGATTTAAAAATGTTGTATGCTAAATGTAATGTGAAATAATATTTTTTAAATGTAAAATATACTTTTTTAAATTTTACTGCACTAGTAACTAAATTTGAAAAATAATTTTTTTAATATTCTTTTTATTAAACAGTTGTAACAGTACAGTGGGAGGGCTGCGAGGCCACACAACAATCAGATACAGCAACAGTACAACAATTATTGTTTGCAGCTTACAGGTTGGGCACAGTTTCTGTACTACATTAATTTGTATTAAGATCAATGTCCACTCCAGCCCTACGCAATTCCTCTGTTGGGGAAATACATAATTAGCTTCTCAATATATTCCATTTAGCCTATTTTTGATCCAATTTCTTGGGACAGCCCCTGTGTTTAAATACATATTTCTCCGCTATCGTCGCTCTGTCTATGTCGTTTGCCCATATTCGATATGTGGGCAAATCTCCAGTCCCCCATGTCTGAGCTATATTTCTCTTAGCAAGATTGAATCCCAGTGAGGCCCATGTACGTTCAGTCTGGGTCAGGTCGCTGGCCTCCCATACATTTAAGAAGCAGAGTTGCTGGGAGTTGGTGATGTTCTTCCCGCCCGCCTCTTTAAGTGTGGAGATGATTCTCTCCCAATATGGGCAGATGCTTGGACAACCCCAGAGAGTGTGGAAAAATATGCCTTCTTCGGCATACCTCCTAAGGCACCCAGAATCAGGTCTGCGCCCCCATTTTTACCAGTGTGTTTGCGGAGAGATAGGTTCTATGCAGGATTTTTAACTAGATTAACTGTAGCCTCATTGGAATAGCGACTTCTCTGGGGGAGAGAGTGCCTCCTGCCAGTCGTCATCCTCCAGATATCCAATATCACTTTCCCACAACTGTCGGAGATGTATTAACAAGTCCGGCTTATTATTTATTAATTTATTGTATGTGAGTGATATTGCTTTACGTGTCATGGGATCCGCTAGAAGTCTATCCTCTAATGGGGATGCCTCAGGCAAAGCCTCACCACTCGCCACTACGGTAGTCACATCGTGACATATTTGTAAGTAGCGGAACGTCTCTGACCCCGCCAGTTGATATCCTGCTTTTAGGCCTCCAAACGGAACTATCTTGTTTCACTTCCAAAGGTCACCAACTGAAGAGATGCCAAATATGTCCCATTAATCGAAACCCGGGCCTTTACTCAGCGTGGACTGGTCAGTGTGGATTTTTGTGCCGCCCCAATGTTTTTGTAAATCAGTGCCAAATTGTGACTGTTTGGGCCGTGGGACCTGTAAGGTGTTGGCATTTAGGGTTAGAGTAAAGTGCTCGCTGATAACCCCCGGGCTCATTATCCATTTATTCGTGTGATATGCCGGTTCGAATGGTGAGGCGTAGACCGACTGATTGATTACTGCGAGTTGGGAGGCCCAATAATATTGTTTGAGGTCAGGCAATGCAATTCCTCCATCGTACCATCCTCTAGTTCGTTTGTGTGTGGCAATGCGTGGATTATTTCTGTCCCATAAAAGAGTCTAACCTCTCTGTATCTGGGACTTTAGTGGGGGTATTTTGCAGTACATACAAAAATCGGGGCAACACCAACATTTTAAACAGCACTGCCCTGCCCAGGAGATGCAGGGTCAGGGACCACCAATGTAGCACATCATTATGGAGTCTAGTCAGTGGGGCCTTGAGATTGATTTCATAGAGTTGGGTGGGTTGCGGGTTTATATATATACCTAGATATCGAAAACCCTTGGTTGCAACTGTAACGTTGGTATCTTTGGGCATCAGTGGAAAGGGACCCTGAAACATATAAAGTACAGATTTTGTCCAATTGTTACTGAGTGTGTGCTAAAAATTGTGAAAATATGAAGGATCCTACGGATCGAGGCTGATGGAGCCGCAACATACAATAAGAAATCTTCGGCATAGAGGGAGATTCTATCTTCATGGTGGTCAGTCTATTTCAGCCCCCTGATCATGGGATCGCCTCTAACCCAGGTCGCTAATGGTTCCAATTTCAAAGCAAACATAAGGGACGACAGGGTGCAACCCTGTCTAGTTCCCCTCTCTAAACGGAATCGCAGGGATGTATGTTGATTGATGACTATTTGGGCGGTCGGTCCTGTATAAGCAGATTTTGCCCATTTTATGAAAGTGTGGCTGAATCTCATTCGTTTGAGGAGAGCAAATAGGTAAGGCCATTCAATGGTATCAAATGCCATTTTCGCCTCCAATGATAGCAGAGCTGCATCTTCTTGGATGATGTTGATTCTCCCCATTACCCCATGTAATCTCCTAAAGTTGAGGGCCGTGTTCTGGCCAGGCATGAAGCCTGATTGATCCGGGTGTGCAAACTTACAGATGACAGGGATTAATTGGTTGGCCAACACCTTGATGAGTATTTTTACTTCAGCAGTTAACAGTGAGCTGAAGCAAAAGGAGTCACACCTCATCGTTGGTTTATCCTGTTTCTGTATGACGACCACAGAGGCCAGCATCTAGTCACTAGGTAGGGACCCAATTTGGTAACTCTCTAGGTATATAGCTAGGAAAGCAGGTGTTATCTTGGAGGTCACAAGTTTGATCAGCTCTATTGGGAGCCAGTTGGATTCCATGGCTTTCCCCGATTTCATCCCTCATATGGCAAGCGCTAATTTCTCCTCTGTTGGATCACTTTCCAAGGATTCACGATCCTCTGGGGTGAGAGTAGTAACCGGAATGGTGGCTAGGAGGTCCCTAGAATCGGTAATGGTAGTGTTGGTAGTGGAGGAATAGATTGAGGCAAAGTGGGATGCGAAGGCCTCAGCAATCTGTTGCGGGTCACTCAACAACCCTCCCGTTCCCCCCTCTGTGAGGGGGACTCATCTCTGTGCGGCTTCTGCCTCTCCAGCCATACAAGCAATTTCCCTGTTTTGTCGCCCATCGCGTATATTTTGTGTAATATCGCTTTCTGTTTTGATTTAGCTGCCTCCGTTGTGGGGTGCCGTAGTCTTGTCTTTTCATGCTAAGAGTGTCGTTAGCTAGTCAATCATCTGTGGTTGCCACCGTATATCTTCCAGCCGCCGAATTTCATGTTCTAGAGTCTCTAACTGTGTCCTCAGCTCTTTCTTGTGTCTCGCCATTAATGAGAGTGCCTGGCCATTAATAACTGGTCCAAAAGCTCCCCACAAGATCTGATGGGAGTCTACTTGGTTTGTGTTCTCAGTGAAGTAGTGGTCCACCCCTTTTAGAATTTCACAATTGACGTGCTGAATCTTCAAACACCATGGGTATATGGACAGGGTAATACGTCTATTCACATGGGGCAGAGCTGACTGAATAAGAACAGGAGAATGGTCAGAGATATCACACGCCAGGAACCTGGCTGCAGTAAAATTAGAAAGATCGACGATATGTGTGAGCAGATGCTTAATTCTGGACTAACTACCGTGGGCGCCTGAGTGGCATGTACAATTGCGTGCTAGGGGATTAAAATAATGCCCAAGAACAACTAGGCCAAAGACTAAGGGGAAATCCATCATCGGTGAGGTGTCATGCGGTTCTTGTCGAGGAGGACGTCGGTCAACTTGACCATCTACTGTCAGGTTAAAATCGCCTCCCAGCAGCAGGATGCCCACGGGCAGATTAAGTAAGAATTTTCCCAGATTGGCTAGTGTGGTTTTTCCAAGGCAGGGGGGACATAAATCAAACGTACATTAAGGGGTCTCCCTTCCCATGTCACAGCCACCGCAGCAAATCTACCCTGGGCGTCAACCCATGTGTTATTTATTAGGTATGGGCATTGTTTGGGATAAAGGATACCAGTCCCTCTCGAACCGGAAGTAAAGCCTGCAGGAGCAACCAATCTGTAGCCCCATCTGTCGAGTGCCTTCTTACATGTGTTGCCAAATGTTAGACCTGGCACCTTGGCGTGGGTCTCCTTTCCATTTTTGCTGTTGCCTCATGTGCTTTTGCTGGTGTTGGATGCTTTGGGCACTGTGCCACTGCTGTCCAGTGCCACAGTGCAAGTGTTCCCTATTGTAAATTGATGTATGGATTATTGATTCGGTTGATTTGGTTTACTGGTCAAACCCTAGTACAGTGCACTGAGTGTGCCCAGGGCTTGTAAACCAAATGCTGCTAGTGGGCTTGCAGCACTGGTTGTGCCACCCACAGAAGCAGCCTGTAAAAGTGTGTCTCAGGTCTGCCATTGCAGAGCCGGTAGGCAGTCTGGTACTGCCATGCTGACTGGGCAAGTGCGCCCACTTGCCATTCCCTAAACCTTCTTGTTTCTTCATATTAGACACCCCTATGATAGGCCCAAGGGCAGGGTGCATTGTAAGTAGAAGGTAGGACAAGCCCTGATGTGTGTGGCATGTCCTAATGGTGAATTACAACCATTTTCGTTTTTCACTATTGCAAGGCTACCTATTCCTCATAGGCTAAAATGGGCAGTTAGATTATTACATCTTATAATCCTAACTGACTCAGGGAACTAGGTAGAAATTCGAGTTTAGTATGCCTGAACTCAGAATGATAAAATACATCTTTTAGTAAAGTTGGTTTTAACATTCTGTGTTTGCAAATACCACTTTTAGAAAGTAGGTATTTGCTTGTCTAACCTTTCAAGCCTGCCTCTGCTAGGTTGTGTATTCCTTTGTCTGGTTTTGTGAGTGACAGGGCTGGGGGATTCCAAGAGACAGGATGAGTCAGCCCAGTGGTGAATAGAGAGATCTACATCTAGATGAGAGGTAGAGGTTGCACCTGAACCTTGAATAGGGCTGTGCCTGCCTTCCACAATGCTGGCTCCACCTCCTGGGGAGCGGCTGATATATCTGCCTTGTCTGGAGTTTGAGTGACAGGGCTGGGGGATTCCAGGAGACAGGGTGTTGGACTTGGCCCTGCTTGCAGGGTCTTTTGAAACTTTTTGCATTCCCTCTAGCCTTTTTGATGTGATGGAATTGGTGGGTTCAGGATGTTGGACACTTTAGCTCTGGTTAGCAGTGCAAAGGGTGTGTGCTATCTGCCTCCCATGGGCTTACATGAGGAACACCCCACCATGGGAGAGAAAAGGTATGCCATGTTTGGCATGTGGGTGAACTGCGAATTTTAAATGCTGCGCAATGGTGTACGCTGGTTTATTAAACCCATTGTAAGAAATGTCACTTTTAAAATGTCACCCTGTCTGTGTGCTTTGGGCCTGCTGCCTCAAGTGGGTTGCAGGTCTAGTGTTCAAAGTGACCAACGCTGGCTCCGCCCCTGGGATGTGTCTGTCACCCAGCTCCCAGCTCTTGGCAGGAAGCCTGGCAGACAGGGTGCTCTACACCTCCCCAAAACCAGTTGGGACAGGTTTCCCCAGAGAGCCTTCTAGAAGGTTCTAGCTCTTTCTGGTTGGTGGGGTGAGCGGGGTATATATAGGAGGGCTGTGCCTCCATGTGACAGACTGTGCGTGGACTTTGATTGAGAGGGGACACTGCCAGGAGGTACCCCCGCAAGGGCCTGTTTGCTGGCCCCTATGCCCATCTGTACCCCTCCTCTGTCCACAGGGCCAGTGAGAGCCCTTCCCTGGAGTAAAGACTGCTATGCCAGGAGGAGTGCCACTGTGTGGGAGTTGACCGTTTCTAGGAACTGCTGTCCTGTACTGATGAGTGCCCACTGTCTGCTGATCTTGCCCAGCCTTGCTTGCCTTCTCTTCTGACCTGGCACCTCGCGAGCGCTATCATCTGTCTGCCTTCTCTCCAAGGAGGTAAGGAGCATGGGCGTTACTTTACTCAGTGGAACCCTGGGACTGTGAGCCATCTAGCTCCTTGTGAGCGCTGACTCCAGCACCTGCCCAGGAGAAGAAGGTGCGTGGGTCCTGCAGCGCATGCTGCCAGGGGGAGCTGGTTGTTTTAAAAGTACAGCGGGTGCCTACCCCGCGTTTGTGCCCCCAGGAGGAGAATCCATAATCCCATTGGGGCTCCCGTGTGCCGGAGTGGAGCCCCGCGTTGCAAGGGAGAGCGGGTGCCTACCCCTGCATTTTGTGGCCTTCGCGGGAGCCCACCACGCGTTATTTCTGCACTCTTTATGCTCTTTAAACCAAGCGGGAGCCCACCCCGCATTGGTACAGCGCTGTGGCTTATTTGAATTAAGCGGTTGCCCACCCCACGAATTGACAAGAAGAGTGGGAGCCTACTCCGCATTCCTGTTTATTTAAATAACGGGAGCCCACCCGCATTTCTACATTGCAAAGAATCACCACCACGGCCCATGGAGAAATAGTGCCGGCCCGACCAGGAAGCCTGGTTGCGGGAGTGTCCTGCTTCCCCCGGGCCAAAAGGAGCATTCAGGCGGGAGCCCACCCCGCACCGTACAATGCCAGAAGAAGCCCGGAGCCCCGTGGACTCTACACCAAAGTCCGGGTCCCAAGAAGGAGGTCTGGATGAAGTGAGGGGAGCAGGGACGACGAAGGCACCCTGCCGGTGCCTGGTTCCGCCCAGGAGAGCCCCGGAGCAGCACGAAGAGTCCCGGTGAGTGGGGCCGCTGCAGGCTCGTTTTTGGGAGAGAGAGGCACACTGCGGGTGCCTATTCACCTGAGCGGCCCGCAGGACGGTGGGCCGCTCCGTCATCGGGGCAACTACTTTTGAGGGCCAGTCTCCTTCTTCTGGATACCAAGCGGTGTCTCAGTTGCGGACCGCTGCAATGTTGGCCACCCGAAGTAGGGGCTCTCCAGGCGCCGTCGCGCCACATGATAAATTGTACAGCGGCGCCGCAGGGGAAGGCAGAAAACAACTGGGGGTTGGCTCTAATCAGTAAGCCTGAGCCCAAATCATTAAAGAACAAAACAGAAGTGCCAGTACTGATATGGGTTGATTTAATTAAACAAATAATCATCCAGAACTCGAAAAGACATTCAAGAGCGGGGATCGCTAGTTAATAGCTTTTCATTTTAGCAGTTTTTTGAAAAAAACATTACTCATAAATTTTTCAGTTCATCATACAGAAAGAGAAGCACTCCAAAAGGACACATAATACATTATAAAGAATTCTAACTAGGCATCAATCATTCATTCCTCGTTACATGCATATCACAAACATACAATAACATTCAACCAATTGGACAAAAAAGCAACAAAAAACATATAATACAATATATATACAGTATAATACAAAGAATTGAAAAAAGAAACAAAGCCACAGTCTGCAAACGATTTTTCAATGATGTTAGGAAAAATAATTTATACTAAGTACATTCCTATATATTGAACCAAGTGGTCAAAAGAATCCTTAGAACTATTAGTCCTAGGTAATGTACGACATGGAGTGGCGGGAAAGGTTCATTCGATAACCTGCGGCTCTCGCAGACCAAGATGTGGCAAAGCCTACGCGTTTCGAATCCCACCAATTTATATGGGATTCTCTTCAGGGCCTCATGCAGTATCAATAAGTGTGGATGCCGAATGTTCTGGAGGGCATCGCAGTTATATTAAGAAACTTGAGTCCGAGTCTTATGTATGGAGTGCAACAGTAACTCTTTTTAAAGTGTCCGTAGGAAGACGGTGAAACAATGCCAGGATCAGAACATGAACCCCTAATGTGAAAAATGTTGTATCGGGGCCCGGTCGGAGTGAACAATCATTCCATGGTTGGTCTCGGTATGAACATCTTTGGAAGCTTTTGAGATCTGGAGTTTGGTAAAGTCGGACGTGTGGCTGCTTTATACTCGCGCTTCGTCGCGTCTATAAGATGGGCTTAACGGAAGAAGTTGTGCTTAATTCAGGTCCCGCGAATAATGCGGAATTCAATTCAGAGCTTGGGCTTGTCGTCGGAGCTATCAGTTTCTATGTAGCAGCCATAGTGCGCACAAATTGCGGCTTCAACCAACAAACGGATCGATGGCGTTCAGATCGGCACTACACCTTGGCGCATGCGTCTTACCACATGATAAATTGTACAGCGGCGCCGCAGGTGAAGGGCCCGCTGTGACGTTTTTGGGGGCAATATCACTTTTGGTTCTAGAGACCCGGAGGGAGGGCTCCCCCGGGACAGTACTGATTTGACTGAACTCAACTGCGCCACCGGACATTGGGCAGTTGCCACGATTGGGACCATCCTGAGGCTCAGAATCCCAATGAGGGGGCACTCCAGGTGCAGTTGCGCTGCCAGCTAATCTGCCACGAGGGGCTTGACATGATGGTAGTGCATAGTGTGTTAACGCTGTGGATTCATGCAGTTTGATTGATGCATACTGTGTCTATGCCAGCAGGGCCTATTGCACAATGTGATTTAGGCTCCAGAGATTATGCCCCAAGTCATTCTATAATGCTAATAAGGTTAAGCCTAACGCTAATGGGTTCATGCCGGATGCAAATGTGATTCATGCCCCATAATTGAGGTATAGTATCTTCTTGATGTATAGTTATGATGTTGTAGGGTTAGGCCCACTGCCTAATGCTTTCACCCTAATGAGGATTCCTCTGTGCCCACTTGTTGATTTTTTTGGGTGTAAATTGTGTTTTTATTGCAGATTCAGAAAATATACAATCGTTTGGCCCGACTCTCCCACCCCTTACAGATATCACACGCAGATCGTAAAGGAAACATCACACAGCCATTTAGCCCACATCCCGGAGGCTGGGCGGCGATAGCTAGGAGGCATTGAAAAATAATATAGCAAAGGAAACAATGACATCTGCTCGGCAGGTGGTCTAGGATCTGCTTTTCTATATCTACCCAACCCCTAACCCCAACAAATAACTTGTCCCATCGCACAAATGACAATTGTGGATAAACATTGCCATCATACTGTAGTAGCCCTCTCCTACCAACGAACATCCTCACACGTGTGTCATCTAAAAGCCAAACTCAGTGTGCTGATCCCGAATTAGGGGAACACTGTAAATAGGCACTCCATTCAAATGTCCTCACCCTAGGCACTTAGTAGTCAGTCATCTCCTGTATCATCAGCAGGACCCCTAACTGCCCCTCCCCCACCCTCCCCCCCACAACTGCTGCTGGTGTGGGCATAATGCAGGACTAATCCCAATCGGACAAGAGCTGAAGGATCAATGCTCACCTGTCAGTATATCACATGGAGTCCTAGGCAAGATTCTCAATCCCTAGTCCATCTTGCTAGCCTGGGAGTTGCTCAGTGTTTGCACCAGTCCCTCCCATGCCCGTGCCATTTCCAAACGTTTCGTATTAGCAGTACGAGATGCCTGCCTAAGTCTTACAGTACTTTCACTACGGGCCCATTTATGAAATTCGGTAGCCCATCGCCTACTAGATGGCCCTTCTGACGATTTCCAATGCCAGGTGTTTTCCCTCTGGGTTAAGATAAGACCTAGATCAATGAATTTACTAGTGACTTTCGTTTTCTTCGTGTGAGGGAACCAGAGCAAGAGACAGGTCGCCATGTCGTAGTCCACCTGCCTATCAGTTACTTCATTCAGCACCGGCCCCACCTCAGACCAATATGACCCCAATTTCGGGCAGGACCATGACATATGAACCAGCTCCACCTCAGGTAGCAAGCACCTAGGACACTTCGCATCCTCCACATGGAAATACTTCCTAATCCTCCCTGGGGTAAGGTAGGCTCTATGCACTACAAAGAAGTGCACCTGCTGAAATCGAGCGTTCCTGTACCCCTTACACGTCCTTCTCAGGATATGCCCCCATGTCGTGTCCGGTATGGGTTTCCCCACACTCTCCTCCCATTTTTGTTTTAGGGCCGTGAGGGGTTCTAGTCCTTCGTGAAGCATTCGAGAATGCAGGCAAGTGACCGCCTTAAACGTTCCCGCCGCCATTACCACATATTGGCAGGCCATCTTGGTCGGTGGTTCCGACTGCCAAGTCTTCCAGTGTTTCCTTATCGCCGACGTCACAGCCATATGCAAAAGGAAACCTCCATCCGGAAGACCGAATTGATCCTGCACTGCTCGAAAGGGCAATAACTCGCCATCCGCATATAAGTCACCAATCATGTGTAGCCCCATCTCCTCCCATTCCATGAGGGGGGACCAATCCCCCCCATGTGGCAACGCTGTCAGCATGCCCAGAGGTATTTCATGTGCATATGGATGTGCCACTCCTGCCCTCTTTTGGCTTTTATTCCAGCATAACCTCAGAGTTTTTTCCTCCAGGGTCAAGTCCCTCACATCAAGTTGCTGCTGCATGACGATGTATGACAGGACATGCCTTGGTATCCCTGCCCCCTGATTCTGAATAGGGCCCCTAAACTCTCTTGTGACATTCTGTGTAAGGATCTGTAGCTGCGCTGCCAGATAGTAGAGTTCGAAATCAGGAACCGCCATTCCCCCTTCCGACTTCGGCCTCCGCAGCGTGTCCAGCGCCACCCGTCGTCTCCGCGCCCCCACAGAAAGTCAATGGTGAGCGTTCGCAGTTCCCTAAAGAACCTGGGCAGAATCCACAGTGGCAGCGTTTGGAAATAGTAGAGCAGTCGCGGCAAGGCCACCATTTTGAGCAGCGCCACTCTCCCAACCACTGAAAGTGGGAGGGTGGCCCAAAACGCCATCGGCACCATGATAGATCCGTTCTCCTAAATAGGTGAAGCACGACCGCTCCCATACCATATCTGCGACCAGTGGTGGTTGGGGCATATCCGCTCGCAGTGGGAAAATACACGTTTTGTTCCAGTTAACTCTAAGGCCCGATAGCGTCCCAAATTCTGTAAGCATATCTACTGCTCCCCGCAGCGCTACAGATGTGTCCTCTTTGAACATCAACAGGTCGTCTGCATACAATGAAATAAATTGCTGATCACCTCCGCACATGATTCCCCCGTATGCCATCCCCGACCTAGCCAAAATAGCCAGAGGCTCAATTGCCAGCGCGAATAACAGAGGTGAAAGTGAACATCCCTGTCCCGTTCCTCTCTTTACCGGATATTCTGCTGATATTACTGAACCCAGACGCACCCTGGTGGTAGCCGAGGAGTATAGGACTTTCGTCCATCTTCGAAACTGAGAACCTAGGCCGAACTTCTCCAGTACCCTATCTAAGTACTCCCATTCCAGGCTGTCAAACGCTTTTTCTATGTCTACGGACAACACGGCTGGCATCACATCCACACTCAGGTCGCTCCCTAACACTCTTACGAGGCGGCGGATATTGGCCGATTTATTCCTAGTGGGAATAAACCCAGCTTGGTCCTCATGGATTAGCGCCGTCATATGTGGCAGCAATCTCGTGGCCAATATGCGGCTCAGAATTTTATAGTCCACCGTCAGCATGGACAGCGGTCTATAAGAGGTCACGTCACTGCTCTCTCTCCCAGGTTTCAGCAGGGGGATGACCAGTGCCTCCCTCATGGACCCGGGTAGGTGGCCCTGCTCTACCGCCTCCTTATAGACCTCCTGCAGTTGGGGCGCAAAAGTGTTAATATACTTGACATAAAATTCTATCGGGAGTCCATCCGACCCCGGGGTCTTGTTTCTAGCCATCTGCGTAATTGCTCCCCTAACCTCAGCCAGTGTGATAGAGTGACCCAGGCTCTCAGCATCTTCCTCCTCCAGCTGTGGAAACTGAATCCCTGCCAGGTATTTCTCTACGTTCTCCACCTCTGCCATCAGGTGGCTCCGATAAAGGGTTGTGTAGTAATCCAAGAAGCGCAAGAGGATCGCTGTTTGGGAATAAACCGTCCCCTTGTTTCTGTTCGCACACTCAAAACCGTGCATCCCCTTGGTACCGGGTTCGCCAGCCTTGCTAGCAGTATGCCTACCTTGTCCCCCTCAGCATGCACCTTCGCCGTGTATTGTCTGTAATCATAGCACCGCAATCTTTCCGTCTCTGTCGCCACTAATTCCTTAGCTTCTAAAAGCTGCGCTTGTAATGCCCTGTGCCCTGGCCTCTGCTTCTCTTTGTCCCTCAGCGCCTCCTCTGCTTTTTTGACCTCCGCCAGAACCATTGTCCTTTCCCCAGAGTGCTTGCTAATGCATATCCACCTCATCACCACCTTGAAAGCATCCTATTCTACTCCTCAAGTAGATGCCGTCCCTTTATTTACAGTGAAATAGTATTCAACACCCTTCCGAATCTTAGAGCTAAAATCCTGATCTTCTAATGTTTCCGGATTCAATCTCCAATTAGGAATCACGGTCCTCACCTGCTGCCCTTGAAGGGATATCAGTTGGTGATTGTGATCAGAAATGGTCCTAGCCAGGTATTCTGAGTGTAGCGCCAGGGAAGCTATCGTGCGGTCGCATAAGATCGTATCAATTCTAACATGCAATTCATGGATTGCGGAAAAGAAAGAATAGTCCCTCTCCTCAGGGTGGTGTCCTCGCCATATGTCAATCAGCCCCCATCTGTCCTGCCAGTCCACCCTCTGTCTTGCTACTCTGCGTACCGGGGACTCAACTAGTGGTGGGTGCGATCTATCCAGTGTGATATCAGTAATCGAATTGAAATCTCCCCCCAGTATTACAGGACCCGCCAAATAATGTGCTAATGCACCGGAAAGTATGTCGAAGAATCAGGACTGATCTATGTTCGGGGCATAAACACTGCAGAGCACCACCTCTCGGCCATACAGTTTCCCTTCTACCGCCACATATCTGCCCTCTGGGTCAATAGCCTGATTCGTGACCTGGAAGGGAATCCCCGCTCTTACCCATATCAAGACCCCCCTAGCAAATGCTGAGTAGGCTGTACCAAACACCTGGCCCGCCATCGCTTTTGCAGCACAATACACTCTTGTTTGTTAAGATGGGTCTCCTGGAGCAATGCAATTTGAATCCCACGTAGCACCAAATATGCATGTACCTTATGACGCCTGGACATAGTATGCAACCCATGTACGTTCCATGTGATACATTTCAATTCAGGTAATGGCCCCATTGCCATTTCCCCTCAATGTCCTCTCCTCCAAACCTTGCCATCCCACACCAAAACCGCTAACTCCCAACCTTTGAACACCCCATAGAACACCCATGATTCACCCTCCCAGAACAGGACCTAATAGCAAGGTATCAGTCCCCATCCAAACTATCACAACAATACACACAAGACTATCCTGCAGTAGCCACTACAGGTTGCCTTAAGGGCAATGGGAGCTTGGCTCGACCCCGACAGGTGGCAGCACCCGCCCCAGCCTCCCGCCCCGCAATCCCGCTTTGTAGCATGGTACATTGATAATGTTCATACTGATTACCAGGTACTTCAGCTCCTCTGATTTCAGTCCATAAGCAGAGATTCACCTAGAAGGCCATGTAGTTTACAGATCATCTGCCGTTCTGGGTGTGACCTCCGGTCCCTAGGCGCTGTCTACATCCCATAGTTCAGTGCCTGAGTGTCTTCTGACATCCTCTGAATCTGACCCCCTGACCGAGTCCTCCTTCTGTGACCCCGTTATCGCCGCCGTCGCCGCGAGTGCATCCTGCTTGTCAGCAGCCAGTTGTGTGAGCTGTAGGGCCTGTTGATTCTTGTTCCTCTTACGGATACGTTGCGACTGGCGCATCCTCAGCGGTTTAGGTTGTCCTCTGTCTCCCTTGCCCCTACGATCTGTGCCTGCCCTATAGGATTCGAGCCAGGACCAAGCTTCCTCCGGCGTAAGGAACCGTCCATGATGATTCGTAATTTGGCAGGGAATAACAGTGAATACTGGATCCGCTCATCTCTGAGTTTTTTTGACTGATAAGTAGGAGGCTCTGCACCTCTGTATCTCCTGTTTGTAGTCCGGGAAGATCGGGACAGTGCCGTTCTCCACTTTAAAAGGCCCCACTGCCCGCGCATTCTGAATCAAGAGATCTCTATCTTTGTAGTGAAGGACTCTAGCCACGACAGGTCGGGGTGGGCGGCCCGGCAAGAGTCGCCTGGCCGGGATTCTGTGCGCACTCCCGAGCGTGAAAAAGGAGGAGAGACCCTCTGGGGCAACCTGTGTCCTGAACCAAATCTCAAGATAAGTTATCATGTCCGTACCCTCGATTTTTTTCGGCACGCCGACCACCCTTACGTTGTTGCGCCGATTTTGACTTTCAGCATCCTCGGCCTTTTTCTCCAGCGTTGCCAGTCGTTGCAACGCATCCTCCATCTTACGTTCTATTGTCACTACCGCCGGCTTCAAGTATTGAACCACCAATTCAGTTTCTTTTACCCTGTCCACCAGTTTCGAGTGGTCAGCCCTCAGGAGTCCCAGCCCCGTCGCGACCTGCGTGATGTCGTTGTGCAAGGAGTCCTTCGTCGCTGTGATGGCCTCTAGGATTTCATCTAAGCGTTTGTTCAGCCTCCTTTTGGACACTGTGCTCTCAGCAACGTCCCCGGTATCCTGAGCGTCTGCTTGGCCTACCGCGTCCAGCCGGCAGTTCGGGTCAGCTTTCTCCTCAGTTCCAGACCCAGCCGTCCCTATGCCTGCAGGCGTGTCCCCGCGTCCTCTCTCCGTCCAGCGGCGTGGGCCTGCCCCCGCCTCCGCAGCACCAAGCGCAGGCCCGCAGCTCCACACTCACCAGGGCCACGAAGGAAACACGCCTGCCAGCTGTTCACCATCCTCAGGGCTCCCGCTTCGCTTTCCGTGCGTGTCTCCTGCCCGCAGGACACCGGGGCCTGTCCTGTAGTCCACGAGCGATGGTCTCCAGTTTCTGCCCCGTAGGCTGCGCCGGTCCTCGCGAGTCCTGAGGTCTACAACGCCACCGCCGGGTAAGTGCAGCACGTCGTCGCCCAACCTCCACGGGCGCCAGAATCCAGCCGTCGATCTTCCGGTCACCGGATCCAATGTGCAGCGCTCCCTAGATGCCTCTCGCGACGGCCGCCATCTTAGCGTGTCAGGCAGGTCCCTTCTCGGCTGGTCCGAGTCTGCTTCCACCAGCCCGCCTCACCAATCGCACCAGTTACGGGAGCACATCTGCCGGCTGCATTCCCCTCCGCGCTCCCGGCAGTCGTCAGCTCCGTCCCCGCATCAATCCAGCAGCGGGTCTCTCGGCTTTGATCAGTCTGAGCAGTCGATGGCCGCCGCCATTTTGTGGGTCCCTCCTCCGCTCCTCCGGCACTTCAAGGTCCCCTCAAAGCTCTGCAGAACCTCCGTCTGCCGCAGTTTTGGGCTCAGAGTATGCCCCTGGACTTCCGATACAAGCTCCGTTACCTTGAGCTACCGGCAGGATGTTGCTTCAGGATAATAGCCGGGATCGGGCGCGGAGCTATCGGCTCACGCCGCCTGCTCCATCGGCGCCCAAGCCACGCCCCTGTGCCCACTTGTTGATACTTAATATTGAAATGAGGATGCCCAAGGTTCTTATGTTGGGGTGGTGCATAATGTATTTCTATGCCAAACCTGGTGTTTCAGTCTAATCCTAATGTTGCACTTATGTTTGTGGCTATGCCTAATCTACTGTGAATTATGATAATGAGGTGTGCCTAATGTCACACTTGTAGGCAGATGTTGATGCCAGATTCTTACATGCTCATGCCTACGCTGTTTCCTGCTTCATGATAATGTTTTCTCTCCCTGATGCCTACATGGTTGGTTCATGTTTATGCCTCATGCTAACGCTGTTATGCCTAATGGGGTTCATGCTCATGTGCTGAGCTGAGTTAATTTATTTACCAGTAGCTATTGGTGGTGATTACTGGTGGTTGTACCCTGTGCTCGTGAAGATTCTGGCAGCGGCCCAGTTGGCCCTGCCATGTAAATAGTGCCCTGTGAATTGCTACCCCGTGCCGGCTGGCACTGTAGATATGTACCTGTGTTTGCATTCTTATGTGTTCGTATAATACACAAGTTATTTTCATGCAACCTGGTGTGGAGTCTCTTATTGTAGTATTCCTAGTGTGTCGCTTGTGAGTGGCTGCGGGATGCTTTACACAATGCTCCTGGTTTAGCCTACCCGCTCCGCACCATGCTATCCCGTTTCTAAAACAGGTGAGTCAGCCCAGTAGTAAATGGAGAGATCTGCATCTGGATGGCTGGGAGGAGTTGCACCTGGGACTTGAATAGGGCTCTGCCTTCTCTTCATAATGGTGGCTCCACCTCCTGTGGTCTGATGTCTCTGCCCTGCACTGTGAAAGGAAAGAAGGAGTCATGTAAACAGAGTGCTCCAGGACTGACCAAAACTGGTTTGGACTAGGCAAAGGCCTCTCTGCCTTCAGAGAACAAAGATAAACTGTGTATAAGAAAGAGAAACCCCAGAGAATTAGATCACTTTTGGGACAAGAAGAAACCTTTGCTGAGGAGTGGAACCAGAGAGACTGAGGAGAGACTATCCCTAAGCTGAAGTGCTTCTTGGGGGATTGGCCTGCAGTGGTTGCCTGACCACCAAAGAAAGGAGAGAGGAACTTTGTGTGTACTTTCATCAACTTGTGTAAGGATCTCCAAGGGCTTGAGAACAGATCTTGTCTCCTGCTGAAGTCTCAGGGACAACAGACTTCACCCACCAGCTCTGTGCTGGACTTTTTGAGGACCTGCGTGTCGCAAGGAGCTGGAAACGCGACTCAAGAACAGGAAGCGTGTCGCTGAACTGCCCCTTCACAACGCGAAGCGCCTCGCATCGCTGGCAGCAGACGCCGCCGCATCACCAGGAAGCGTGTCGCAGGAGATGAGGATCAACGTCACATCAGATGGCTCCACATCTCCAAGAAGCGTGTCCCAGGGCCTGTCACGGCTCATCACCAGAGAAGAGGATCGACGTTGCAGCAGACGCCTCCGCATCACCGGGAAGAGTGTTGCAAGGCCTGTCGCGGCTCACATCATTGTGGAAGCAACTCGCATCGCCAGGGGAGAGGATCAACGTTGCAGCAGATGCCGCGGCATCACTGGGAAGCGTGTCGCAGGGCCTGTCACGGCTCGCATCGTGTAAAGCATCTCGCATCGCCGGAGAAGAGGATCAACGTTGCAGCAGATGCCGCCGCATCCCCAGGAAGTGCGTTGCATCAAGGAGAAAGCACCATCTTTGTTTCTCTGCACCAGATCTTCACAGCATCACCGCCCTTGCGTGTAAGGGACTACCGCATCACCTTTCCTGCAACACTTTTGTTGCCCTGCCTGTCGCATCTTAAGGTATATTGACTCAAAGTGTCACATTTTAAGATCTAAAGAGAACTAAGCTAATTCTACCATTTTAAGTACAGTATTGTAGATTTTTGTTGTTTGTGGTCTTGTGATAAGTCTATATAAAGAATACTTATTTTTGATATAAAACCTTTGTGGTGTCCATCTGTAGTGTTGTCACTTGATTACTGTATGTGTTCACAAATGCTTTACACACGGCCTCTGAAATAAGCCTGTCTGCTCGTGCCAAGCTACCAAGGGGGTATTTTAGGAGTGTACCCCCTTCCCTGATTAAAGGCTAGAGTCGCTATTTGTCACAAGTACCTACCTGTGACAGCTAGAGACCCCCAAATCTAACACCAATTAAATGTGTCTCCTGCAGTAGGGCGATGTTGGAGGCCTGCCTCTTGAGGTATTGGAGCACAACGCCTCTTTTTAATCTGTCCCCAGCCTATTGACATTCTAAGTGATAATACGGAGCATCTTATTCATACTATGGTCGGGCATGATGCATTGGGGCGATTTGGATCGCTTCTCACCGACGGCGTGAGTGTAAATGTCGATTATTGCTACAAAGATGACGATAGCCTTCGCTGCAGTTGCATTGATGATGCCACGTCCCCACCACTATCACAACAAGATAACAGCAAAAACTAAACAAACAAACCCCCCCAGACTGTCCCTTCCCCTCCCCACTCCCTGCCTCGGGGGCACTGAACCTCCCGCCACCACAAACTTGCAGAGTGCCTATCACCCACCCTTGGAATACTGGGAAACGTAATCCAACCCCACTCCCTCAGTCTCACGTTTTTAAGGACTAGATGCGACAACATGCTAGTTGTAACAAGTAACAAACTATACCCCGTGTCAGGTTGCGATTATATACTTAAAGCATCCAGTAATGAGTTCAAGCAACACCAGAGTCATGGTGTGGAGCAGATCAATGCCAGGTTAGCTTGTGCAAGGTATAGGCAATGAAAGTCTGACACCTCCGGCTGTAAACCAATGTAACGTTTAGTTCAGTCTGCCTGATGCGATTCCGGTGAGCCTTTTACCATTGTGGTGCCAATTGGGGTTCCTGCTTGGCGGCCTGCCCTGTCCTTGTTTGCAGTTCCACAGTTCTCTTTGTGGATTCGCTTATCAATAGTGCGCCATCCATTGAGCCAGACCCATGCATCCTCAGGACTAGTGAAAAACCATGTCTTACCTTCGGACTCAACGTCTAATTTTTTATGGAAATAACATGGCGTACTTGATTTCTTGATCTCACAAGGCGCGTTTCACTTCCAGAAAACTGTGACGTTGCCTTTGCACTCTACGCATAAAATCTGGGAAAAGGGTTATTTTACTGTTTTCAAGGTTGACCGGAGGGACCACTCTTGCCGTGTGGAGTATTATATCCCTGTCCCGGAAATTAAACAGTCCTGCAAGGATGAGCCTGGGAGGCGCGCCTGGTTTTGATCTTCTGCCCGGTAGTCTGTGTGAAGAGAAAAGTATTTGGACAGCCCCTTGGTTTGGAGATTTTGCAGCACCAGTTCTTCCACGAATAGATCTGCTGCCTGCCCCTCCGCTCGTTCTGGCAGCCCTAGTATGCTGATGTTGTTGCGTCGCATCCTAACTTCGTATTCGTCGAGTTGGCGTTCCAGCATCTCTTGCCTAGCCTGAAGATCCGCGACTTGGCGTTTGAATAGGGTGGTGTTAGTTGTTGAGGCCTTGGTTGTGGATTCCACCTCCTTAATATGATCATTCATGTTCTGCATGTCAGTCCTGATCAATGAGACCTCCAAGGCGACGGTGTCAATCGGTATTTCTCTGGACGTGCGCACGGTCGTTATGTCCACCAAAATGTCTTGCATGGTTGGGTCTTGTTGGTCCCCTGTTGATTTCGAGTTTGCATGTGCGTCTTCTTGTCCTTTCTGCTATGCATATTTTACTTGCAGTACATTGCGGCCGCTACGGCCACTCACCATCCTGTGCTCAGCGAGTAAAGTGCTTACTGCCAAGGAGAAATTGAGGCCACGCTGCCTACTATCCACCGCCTGCTAGAGGGCCAAGGCCGGTCCGTCCTGTCGGGATTCACCAGTTAGGCCTTTATTGGATGGGAGCACTGTCTATCTTCCACGCACTCTCAGAGGGGGGAGCACTTGTTTTTGTGTGCCATAGTTCTGGCCCCCGCTGTCGTTTTCATACCCCGGTTAGCACCGGAATCGTACGCACATCTTCACTGCGCCTCAGTGCCTGCTGTTATCTCGGGCGCCACCCATGAGAGTTGGAATGCGTTTATTGCAGCGGCCGCTGGCTGCCCTAATAAATGAAAGGGAGCCTGCATGGCGCAATGATCTCCCGGTGATCGCGGGGGCTAGGCAATAGAGATAGCAGGTATGGGTGTATGTATTAGGTCTGCTGGCGCCCCTGCGATAAATAGTTCGTATTTCTTACCGCACTCGCAGTTGCTTCGCTGTTGGTCGACCGGGGGTCTTTGGGACGCACTCCGCGTCTCACGCCGATGAGGTCCGGGTTCGGATAAAGCTCTGCTTGCACTGGCACAATCTGGACAGCGTTTGGTACACTGGATGCCTGCGTTGTTGGGACTAAGTGGCCTCCGTTAAAACGATTTACACTCAGGGCATGGTGTCTATTTCTCGTATTTTCGGGAGTGGTACACCGGAGCCGAGCGAATGCGCGGCCATTTCCTACGGCAGTTGGCCACGCCCCTGAAATAGAATTTTTTGGAATAATGTAAGTATGTTAAATGAAATGAAATTAAATATTTTTTTATTCTTTAAACAAATAAACACATCCAAATGAAAATGTCTATATTTAAGTGTTAAAAGTTACTTACAGTTCTGTATATTTTTAATTTAATTCAATTACGTTTTATAACAAATTAAAGTTACATTTTAGCTCAATTGAAACATCCATTTAACTATTTTAATTTATAATTTATATTTAATTATTAAACATCAAAATAATGTTGTATACCACTTATTTTAACTTTATTTCCTATGAGTTCTATTTTAAGTCCCTACCTCCCTTATTTTTTGTGGGAGGGGGTTTTAGTGCCTCCCAGTGGCCATGGATGGTGCTAGACTAACCCCAGCACGGAAATGGAGAACCTTTCGAACTGTTTTGGGTCTATTTTAGCTGTAGTAACTTTAGAAGAGCAGTTTCAGAATAGCATGGGGCTTTCTCTTTTGTTAATGGGTGTATGTCCCTCCCTAAACCCCTCCCCATCCCTCCCTTACCTCCTTCCAAAATCCATACCATTTAGTGGTAAATAATCCCCATTTCCCACCCATTCCACCTGTCCCGCCCGCATTTACTACTAAAACATATATTTAAATGTGCAGAAATCTCTACAGTGAGGGTGGAGCTCTCTACGCCTAAAAGTTAGAAGAGGCGGAGGCATAGACCTGCTCCTACAATACTACAATATGCAGTTTGTGAATAGTTCCCTAAACCTTTGTCGCATCCCATGACCACCTCACCTGAAAACTGCCAAAATAGTCTGTGGATGGACAAACACCTAGGGGCAGATTTACAAGCCCCCTGCGCCTCTTTTACTCTGCAGTTGCGTCACTTTTGTGATACAGCGGTGGCGCAAAAGATGCGCTATGGTGCGGGGCATTGACAACGTGACGCATTTCCCAGATGTGTCTCCTTGTAAAGCCCTGCGCCAGAAGTAGGCGCTCCATCGAAGGGGGGGCGTTCCGGCGCAGGAACGCCTCCCAAAAGTGGCTGAGTGAAATCTACAAGATTTCACTTAGTCACTTTTGGGCCCATGCTGCGTCAAAACCCTGAGCCTGCTTGAAGCAGGCGTAAGGATTGATGCAACATTGTGGAGATAGGCCCTCCCAGAGCATTGCTGGAGCTGCGTCGCGCTTGCGTACCACACCCCTCCAGTAATGCGCCGCTTTTACTGCACAGATGCGTGGTGCCTCTGTGCCATTTTTGCCCCATGGTGCGCGCATTGTAAATGCGGCGCATCCAGGATGGCGGAGCTGCGGCGCACAATAACTGGCGCATCCCTGCTGATATGCAGGGATGCACCAGTTATTGTAAATCTGCCCCCTGCTTGAAGCAGGCGTAAGGATTGACGCAGCATTTTGGAGATAGGCCCCCCCAGAGCATTGCTGGGGCTGCGTTGCTCTTGCGTACCACACCCCTCCAGCAATGCGCCGCTTTTACTGCACAGATGCGGGGCGCCTCTGTGCCATTTTTGCCCCATGGTGCGCACATTGTAAATGCGGCGCATCCAGGATGGCGGAGCTGCGGCGCACAATAACTGGCGCATCCCTGCTGATATGCAGGGATGCACCAGTTATTGTAAATCTGCCCCTTATTTTGCCAAATTCCATGCAGATTGGTCAAATTGTGTCAGAGTGATTCATCGTAAATAATAGTTTACTGTGTAAGCAGAACTTAACCAAAACTTCTCATATATTCTCAGCATCGTCAGTCGACTATTGTTTTAGTGAAAATTTAAAAGCTTCGGGCTTAATCCAAAGAATGGTAGGAATATGGGTCTTGTTTACTTTCTCGGATTACCTTCAATATTGGCAGTCACTAATTGTTTTTAAGGTGAGCCTAAAAAACATGAAAAAACCAAGAGAAGTCTCAGACCCTGTTTATGACGTGGATTGTAATTACCTGCATTTCAGGTACAAACGAGACAAAGTGACAAGTTGAGTGCAGATTGGCCCCGACTAAGGTGTTGGTGATCACGATTTTTGTAATGTAAAATCTGTTTCAATTCATGGTGCAAATTGCCCAATATGCAAGTTTGCATATCCCAGAACGGCGAATTCATGACAATTTCCACTTAATTGCCCATTCTAAGATGTCAGACTCAGAATCCTGCACAAAGTGCATGTTCACTACTTATGGCCCCGTGCATTCAACAATTAATGATGCACACTTTGCACCAGTGTTTACATGAGGATCATAATCAGGGCCTGTGTGCAAGTTTTCATCTTCCTGGAATGCTGGCTTCTAATAGGAGCCAAGTGAAAGCCCACTGTGCTGACATTCAATATTGTATGTGTTTAAAGAGCTTGACCTCTCGACTCCTCGTCATCTCTGGAGCAAAGTCTGACTCATGACTTGAGAAGACAGCAGAAAGCTCTGGCTGTAGGCCAGGACTGTTGCTGTCAAGGACACATCTATTAGCTGCAGCCTCATTCCCATGGCGCAGATATGTCAATCTTGTTGAAGTACGTGGGCACAACACGCACCCTGAGGAGATAAATGCTGTGGTCACAGGTGGGCCAGCAAAAACATTTATTTTGCTTAGAGTTTTCGGTCAGTGCTTCAGAGAAGCAATCAGCTTGTGTTTCATTAAGCACTTGCTGCCATGAAGTGCTGGCTTACTATATCACATGTAATGAATAACATATCAATAATACTGCATCTACTACATAAACATACCAAATTGTAAGATATGCATAGAATTCCTATTCTGAATTCCACTTTTACTTACTTTTTAAGGTATGGATGGTGAAGTTAAGAATAGTCCTACCTTTGTTTGGAAGGCTACACACAGATCTCTGTGGTAAGTGCATTTGAACAACAGAATCCTGTTTCTATCTTAGTGGCAACATTGTTTACATTCTTGTTTTTGTGATAAATTATGCACTGATGTACAAGGAAGGCTTCAACACATTGGGACTAATTAACAAAAAGCATTTATGAATACAGGAAATTGTACTACAGGAGTACATGTTAATGTACTCTTACGCACCTGTGTTCTGAAAACTTCAACTACCTATTATGAAAAAAAGAGCAAATAGAGCACAGTCCTTTCTATTTGTGCTAATTGTAAACCAAAATCCCTGAATATTCAAGTTTTTATTCCCATTTTAAATGTTTTTGGGCCAATTCACACAGACGTGGACGAATAAGTAAAAACAACTGTAGGAGTATTATTATACGCACCCCAAAAGCCCTGTTGCATTGTTTATTATTGAAATCCATCGAGAAAGAAAATTATTTAAAAAATCTTTGCCAAGAAAGCTGCACACAGGTTTCTAGCATGGGGTATGTTAATGTTTTGATGCCAAAATATTTGCTTTAATATTGCTTGTTACACAATGACTTTGAATTATTTGGTTGCATCGCTATTATGAGTGAGCAAGCGTTTCCAGTGAAGTCCTGCACCCATTGACTCACAATTGACGATTGTGTAAATTACAGGAAATCACTGCATGTTCCCGCCTCATTCCTCTGCAGCTCTCACATTATTTACAGACCTTCTGTGCCCGACTTTGTACCAGGGATTCCAAATACAGAGAACTTCTTCCTGGAAAATGTAAAATGTGCGAAAAGACTATTGCTGTGTGAGAAGTGTTTCTGAGTGCGCCCTTGCTACATACACTGGAGCACATCACACACACGATGCGGCTTCCACGTGGAGAGCAAAGACTGTTCGAGGGCAATTTCATCGCAGTTGGACTTTGTCCTGGAAAGTACAATTTAACATGAGGCAATGCAGTGCTCATCCGTTGTTCAATTCTTCTGTGTACACTTAAAGAGTGTAAAAAGATAGCTTTGCAGGGTCACTGTGTGCCCACTGTTGGAACCTGGACCTCGCTATGGTATACCACTAAGTGGTTATAACAGGCACAGAGTCCAGAGATTCCTTCAGAAGTGTACAGGGCTCAATGTTAACCCAAAGTGCTCAATTTATAGTAGTGTGGGTGAGCAGCCTTGGGCCTAACACAGAGGAGTGTAAGACATTTGCTATGCACACAGTGAGATCCACAACAATTTTAGAAAAGTAAGCTTCTTCCATGGTATATTTTAAGACCAAGTTGTTTGCAAAAAGGTAAGTATGTTTTATAGGAAAAATACTTAATACTTTAAAAAGGGGACACTTAGGGCATGATTACGATGTCGGTCAGAAAGCCTCCGACCGACAATCGGATTCTCTTAGATCGTGTCGGAACTCATCTGTCGGAAACAATTCCGACTGAGTGATTACGATACAGTCGGTCGGAAGGGAAACCGTTATGTCATTTAGAATCGCTTCCGATCAGAACTCAGAGAATCTGAGTCGGGTGGAGCTGAATTATACAGCTCCATGGACAGCATTTCCAACCGAGCAATTACAATGTCGGATTCTGATAGACTTTCCGAGTCGGCCTGTCCGACACGAAGACGCTGTTGGGAACTGACTTTAGAGGACCTTAGCAAGCCCCCCTTCATCCTGATGTCTTCGGTTGGGGTATGTGGGGGTACCCAAGAGGCCCACCTGTAAAACCATGCACAGTGTGGCAGGCATCATGGGGTGCCCCCAACAGGGTGCAAGATTTTGTGCAGACACCCATTTTTACCATTGGAGCCTGTGTTCTCGTTCAGAACACAGGCTCCCATTGAAGTCAATGGGAGTCCTTCCGAACAGTGTTCGGAAGCATCGTGATCAGTCATGCAAAACTGCCGAATCTGTGTGGGTCAGAACCGAATCCGAGATGGTGTCAGTCATAATAGTTTCCAACTGACATTGTAATGAGGCGATTTAAAAAAAAATTCAATTCTAACCTATGGAGGAAAACAAGAATGCTTTTTTTCAGGTAAGTACACAACTTACAGTTCAAATCTTTGGGGTTTCAGGTCAACACCAGGCAAAGTTTATATTGGCACCAGAATTGCACCACCAGCGGCACAGGGGTGGCTGGATTCAGAGGTCAGATTCGGGGTTGGTGCCCAATTTTAACCAATAAAGTCTGGGAGTTCTCGAAGATACGCTGCTCAAAGGTGAGTAAAGCGGTGTCAGAGGCCAATCTCTGAGGGGTTAAGGTACGTACAAGGGAATCCACAAGGAATCACCAAACTTACACCCTCAGCAGCACAGGGACTGCCGAATACAGAGTGACAACACAGTATCAGGTGCCCAAAGCAATTCAATATGGACGATTGAGGTTGAAGAAAAGCTGCAGGCTCAGGCCAGGAGGCCGGATGAAGAAAACCCACAGCTGGCCAGGTAAGTAGAGATGTTAGGGGACGTAGGGACACCATTGATCAGGATCCCCAAGGCACTTGGGTGTCAGATACAAGGGTGGCCTTTGGCGTCGGAAAACAACTTACCAAGCAGGTCGCGATCAGGGGAATTCTTCGAGTTGATGCTGCTGGTGTTGAGGTGGAGTCTTGCAGGGGTCAACCCACGGTGGACTTGTGCTCAGGACCAGTGGGCCACTTGGACTCAGGGCATCGGCGTCTGGTGCAGAGGTGCCGGAGGTGAGTTTGTGGTTCTTAAAGGCAGAAAAAATGTCTTTGTAGATAGTTTCTTCTGGACAGGTCCACTGTCCGACAGGAGATTTTGGAGTCTTCATGGACTGCAGGCAGTCCTCCCAGGGCTTTGGAGGTTGCTGGGTCTGCAGGATGAGTCATCTCTTTGTAGCAGAGGCGAAAAAACAGCAGTCAGGCCAGCAGAGCTGGCACTGAGTCAGTCTCTGGTCCTTCTACTCTCTTGCTGGTGCGGAACTTCGGTATCCAGGCTTCTTTGGTCATCTTAGATCAGATTTCAGGGTCTGGGGGAGCCACCTAAATACTAGATTTAGGGGTGTTACAGGAAAGTAGCAGGTAGGGGGCTTACCTGGGCTGTCTACATCTACTATTATGCCACCCTCCTGTGGTAGGGGGCATAGCCGTAGCCTTGATTGGAAAAGTCCCACCATTTTCAAGATGGTGGGCACCGACAAATTTGTTTCATTTCGCCTCCAGCACCTGAGTGGTGGAGTTAGCTAAGGGGAGCACACCTCCTATTCTATCTTGGTATTCTCATCGGTTCTCCCGTCAAAAGTGGGGATTTGAGCCAGGACTGCTGCCTGCTGCTAGCAGCAGAGGCTGGGTATGCATTACAAAGGAGGCCAGGCTTTTGAAGCCACTTAACCTTCCCTCTCGAGCACTGTGCTCATCCTTTGGGAGGAGGGGAAATACCTATGCTCAGGATGGGCTTTGTTACTAGCCTTTATGGCCTCAGAGAGCAGAGGCTCTCGACCCAGGGGTCCAGACACATGTCTGGTAGTGGCAGGCTGCCTAAAGCCAGTCAAAGACCACACCAGGATTCATAGGTTTTCATGGGCACCTCTGAGTTGCCCTCTTGGTACATGTTTCAATAAATCCAACCCTGGCATCAGTGTGGGTTTATTGAGAGGAGTTGTTTGCTACCAAAACCTCCTCTGTTCAGTGAAGCCATCATGGTGCTGGGAAACTTGAGTTGTCGAGTTTCCAGCCCCTGTACTCTCAATGGATTTACTAGCACGTACAATATTTGAGAATAGATTTGGGTATTGTAGAGGCATGTCTGCTCTTGAAGATATGCCCATACCTGAGATGTAGTGCGCCATGTCTTAGGGCTTGTAAGGCCTGCTAGAGGGGTGACATACCTATACCTTGGGCAGTGTCTTACTTGTGTGAATTTTGGCTGCACAAAGGCATGCAGACTGCAATGACAGTCAGCATTGCCTTGGTGATAGGCTCCTAGGGGACCCTCTTTAGTCCACATGTCGTAGATAACAGGGTACCATTTACTAGGGACTTATAGGGGTGTCTGAAGCTGCCAATCGTGGTACAGTTTTAAGGAAAGAACACTGGACAGCAGGAACCCAGTACCCAGTTAAATTTGCATAAAAACAGGCAAAACGTGTGGGGGGAATTGCAACAGAAACCCACTTTCCCACAAGGTTCAGGAGACACAGCCAAACCTGGGAGAGTCTACCTAGTCTGTCAGCTGAGGAAGAGTAGTAGAAGTGATTTGAATGTTGCAGGGACTACTCTGCCTTACATCCTTCAGTCGAGGTTCGTCCTACTGGGGAGCTGGCCTACCAGTTTCAGGACCTAACTTACAATGCTTCTTTACTAACTCTTTAGTGTCTTCATCCAATCTTTTTAGTCTGGGATCAGAGGTGTCCATCTTTGCAAATTCTAACTTAGCCAGGGCAATACCCAGCTTACCTAAAGAGGTGACCCACAACTTGAGCACCCCCACCATGACCAACAGGGTCAATCGGCCTAACTTGCTATGTGACATTGTGTCAGGCCACCATGCCAGGATTAGTGCAGCCAAAAAGCTAACACCTATCAGGGGCCATAGGCAGCTGTCAGTGCACAGAACCACACCTTCAGCTCTTCACTGACAGGTAAAGGTGCTAACTTACAGGCTTTTTTAGGTTCAGGTTGCTTGTCTGCTGTGTGGGAGTGGGGGTCACCACTTCTGGTAGTGAGCACCCTATGTACATCCCCTCTTCTGTCAGCTCAGCAGCCACTAACTCAGCCTGAACAGTTGCCTGACTAGTCAGGTCTTTTTGTGGTTCAGGTAGGACTTCACCAGTGCCAAATTTGGACCTCTCCCCTACTGGTGTAGAATCCCCTTGTCTCACTGGAACTGTGGCTAACAGTTGCCCACCTTTCCTACACTTCTTCGTTTGCTTCTTCTTTAGGGGCTTAACTGCATTGGCTGCAGGTTCAGCCTCAAGATTCCTCGGATGAGGTTTGGCATTGGACCAGTACCTCACTTTGGCTCAGACCAACCCCTGGGTGGTCATTCCCAAAGAGACAGTCAAGGGGGAAGTCTTTACTGACTACCACCTTTTTCCAACTAAGGGAGCCAGCTATTTTTAGGGGCACTACAGCCACAGGCCTAACAGTGACCTCCCCTGAGACATCCCTTACTATTTTTGTCTCACCTAAGACATACTGGTTTGAGACTACCCACCTGTCATTCACCACAGGTATTTCTCAGGGCAGTGGCTGGGATTCCATTCACCAGTTTGTGGTGGAAGTGTTTACGGCCCTCTGTAATCTCCAACTCACCTTTTGGTGGCAAGGAGGACTTCCTCATCTGAGGAACCACCCTCAAAGGCTACACTGGCAATCTCTGTTACACTAGGGGTCTGGTTTTAAGGACAGCAAGGGTCCTTAAAAAAGGTGCCCTGTCTTGAGGCATTTAAGGGACCAATCCTTCTTGGGGTCCCAGTTCTTACACTGGTAACCATTTTAATTTTGTGAAATGCCCCAGGGCCCACCCTCCTGATTAGGTTGTTAGGGCCTACAGGGGACTCCTTAATGTTATCTTTTTCAGAGTGCCCGTCTGTTTTGGCTGTGGGGGGTCATTTTGACCTCAGTCTTTTGGTCACCCCCTCCAATTCTGGTTTAGGTTTCTCTGGTTCTTACCCAATGATCAATTTTACACCCCAGCTCTAGGGGAGAGACTGGCCCCAGGTCCACTAGGTATTGATGCAAAGTTTTCTACACACAGTTACTTAACAGAGAATGTATGTCATTACATCGCATTCTAATACCACGCATGCCATTACAACGCGGGTATAACTACGCGATGTCAATGACAACGACATGCAATTACATCGCATACTTTTACCACGAGTATGCCTTTACCACGCATGCCATTACAACGCAAAGGCATGCATGGTAAAGCTATACTTGTGGTAAAAGTATGCAAGGTAAGTTACATCCTTATCCCTACGCCTACACAACAGACTACTCCCACCCCTACACTACCCCAACCCAAAAACACTACCACACTTCTACACTACCCACACTACTCCCACCCCTACACTACCCTAAACCCTAAAACACTACTATGCTACCCACACTACTCCCACCCCTACACTAACCCAACCCAAAAACACTACCCACACTACTCCCACCCCTACACTACCCTAAACCCTAAGACACTACTACGCTACCCACACTACTCCCACCCCTACACTACCCTAAACCCTGAAACACTAATACGCTACCCACACTACTCCCACCCCTACACTACCCCAACCCAAAAACACTACCACACTACTACACAACCCACACTACTCCCACCCCTACACTACCCTAAACCCTAAAACACTACTACACTACCCACACTACTCCATCCCCTACACTACCCCAAGCCAAAAACACTACCCACACTACTCCCACCCCTACTCTACCCCAACCCAAAAACACTACCACACTTCTACACTACCCACACTACTCCCACCCCTACACTACCCTAAACCCTAAAACACTACTATGCTACCCACACTACTCCCACCCCTACACTAACCCAACCCAAAAACACTACCCACACTACTCCCACCCCTACACTACCCTAAACCCAAAGACACTACTACGCTACCCACACTACTCCCACCCCTACACTACCCTAAACCCTGAAACACTAATACGCTACCCACACTACTCCCACCCCTACACTACCCCAACCCAAAAACACTACCACACTACTACACAACCCACACTACTCCCACCCCTACACTACCCTAAACCCTAAAACACTACTACACTACCCACACTACTCCATCCCCTACACTACCCCAACCCAAAAACACTACCCACACTACTCCCACCCCTACACTACCCTAAACCCTAAAACACTACTACGCTACCCACACTACTCCCACCCCTACACTACCCCAACCCAAAAACACTACCACATTATTACACTACCAACACTACTCCCACCCCTACACTACCCTAAACCCTAAAACACTACTACGCTACCCAAACTACTCCCACCCCTACACTACCCTAAACCCTAAAACACTACTACGCTACCCACACTACTCCCACCCTTACACTACCCTAAACCCTAAAACACTACTACGCTAACCACACTACTCCCACCCCTACACTGCCCTAAACCCTAAAACACTACTACGCTAACCACACTACTCCCACCCCTACACTATACCAACCCAAAAACACTACTATGCTACCCACACTACTCCCACCCCTACACTACCCTAAACCCTAAAACACTACTACGCTACTCAAACTACTCCCACCACAACACTACCCTAAACCCTAAGACACTACTACGTTACCCACACTACTCCCAACCCTACACTACCCAAACCCTAAAACACTACTACGCTACCCACACTACTCCCACCCCTACACTACCCTAAACCCTAAAACACTACTACGCTACTCACACTACTCCCACCCCTACACTACCCCAACCCAAAAATACTACCACACTACCACACTACACCCACCCCTACACTACCCTAAACCCTAATACACTACAATAAAACAAACACTACAACACTACACTACCTTAAAACCTACATCACTACACTACATAACCACTACACTACACTCCCCAATACACTACACTAAACAAACACGACAACACCACAACACAGACTAAAACGTTTTTAAAAAACACACACAACACAAACATTACCACACTACTTTTAAACTACACTAAACCCTACAAAATGACCACCCCCTTGCACAAACCCCCTTACCTCTCTCCTCTCGTCGGATTCTGCTTCCTCCTTCCTGCTTGCTTCACGTTGTTGTGAGGAAACAGCCTAAGTTTCCTCACAACGACGTGGATAGCCACCCCCACCGTTGCCATTACACATTACATCGTATGCGTTGTAAAAGCGCATGTGATGTAATGGTATGCGTGGTTTTACTACGCGTTGTAACATCGCATGCGTTGTAATGCATGCAATGTAAAAGCAACGAGTGGTAAAACCCGCGATGTAATGGCTGTTCCCCCTTAACAGATGTTCTTTCTTTATCAAATTATATATCCCATCATAATCATGCACATTGTCACCATCCAACCACCCTCTTAGTGATTTCACTTAGTAGTCTACAAATTCTACACATGTCTGGATATGGGTTTTATGAGCCTCAATGCTTCTCATCTTACACTCCTCAGTACTAAATCCAACCCCCTCATTCAGGGTACCCTCCATGTGGCCATAGGAGGTAGCATCTTTCTCATTGAGTGTCAGGAGTCTATCCCTGAGAACATTTCCCAGAGAAAACACTGAGATAGCACTCCACCTCTTCCTGTGGACCTGTCTGCCAAGACAGGCTCTCTCAAATGCAATGAACCACTTAATGATATCATCCCCCTCAAAGCATTTTGGGATAATCCCTTCGGGGATTTTAGAGTCAAATTATTCTATTTACTTCCTATTTATTATTTTGTAGCCACCAGAGATGGGTCTTAGGCCCATCTCAGCTCTTTCTTTTTCTATAGCCAAGAGTTTAGCTTCTAGAGTTATCCTCCTGGCCAGTTTCTGAAGATCTGAAGATCTGTATCTCCAGTATCTACCTCATCTGGGAAACGGCTGGGGTCACTCCCAGTAGTGTTACTATCTGAGGGGGTGGAGATGGAGCCAGAGTCCCCGCTTATACCTCTGGGGACTCATCATCCTCTTCCCTAGTGGGGGAAGTGTTACTTGTCAGGGCCTTATCATTCTCTGACAACTGCTGGAGATGGACTTTTGTGGGTTTAGGACCCATTGCAAGTTTCCATGCTTTGCACAGGTCTTTGAGTTGTTGAACTCGCAGGTGTGCATAGGGGCCCAGGTTGAGCTCCTGGGAGGTCTCTGCATTCTAAGTCATGGTTTTTAAAGTAGTTGGGGTCTTACTAAAGACTTCTACAAATGCTAAGGAGTGCTAAGGCCTAACTACTTTACTGACTTTTAATTTCTAAACAGTGGGGGACTTATCACAAATCTGATTTAGAGGTCAGATTTGGGGTTAGTGCCCAATGTTAACTAATAGAGACTGGGGGTTCTCAAAGATGAGCTGCTCACAGGTGAGTAAAGCAGTGTCAGAGGTCGATCTCCTGGGGTTAAGGTAATTACAAGGGGGGCCACAGAGCAGCACCAAACTTACACTCTCAGCAGCATGGGGTGGCCGGGTGCAAAGCGCCAACATAGTGCTGGGCACCTGAAGCAATGTAATAGGGAGATCAAGATTGAAGAAAGATTGCAAACTCAGGCCAGGAGGCTGTACAAAGAAGACTCACAGCTGCCCAGGTAAGCAGAGATGCTAGGGGACAAAAGGACACCATTGATAGGCTCCCGAAGGCCCAGGAGCATTGGGTTCAGTGGTGTCCTCAGGCATGGGAAAACAGCTTAGCGGGTAAGTCACGGTCAGGGGAAGTCTTCAAGTTGAGCTGTAGGCATCAATGTGGAGTCCGGCAGGGGTCAACCCATGGTGGACACATGCTCAGATGCATTGGGGAACCTTCGCAGGACCAGTGGGCCACTTGCAATCTGGCCATCGGCATCAGCTGTAGAGATGGATCCAGTGAGTTTGCGGTACCTCAGGGCAGAGTTCTTTTCTTTGTAGATGGTTTCTTACGAACAGATCCACTGTCCACTGGAGATGTGAGATTTTTGATTGAAAGCAGGCAGTCCTCCTAGGGATTTTGAGGTCACTGGGCCTGCAGGACGAATCATCTTTTTGTACCAGCGGGGAAAGGCAGCAGACAGGTGGCAGGGCAGCTGCAGAGTCAGTCACTGGTCCTTCTTCTCTCATGCTGATGCAGCTTTTCTGTGTCTGGGCTTCTTAGGTAGTCATAGTGAGGTAGGGACTCAACACAAATGAATTCAGGAACATAGACTTTATTGGCTGTATGTCTCCACAGCTTCCAGGAACTGAAAACACTGCCCCTGGGATTCAAACTGAAAAGTTCTATCACTATGACAATGACATCATAGATATCTCATGCAGGAATCATGGTCATAAGGTTAAAACAGAGAGTAGAGACTATAACAACATCTCCTATCTTTCAATAAAGAATAGCTTACATGAAAAGAAATGGGAGAGAAATGAAAGGAATTTTTTTTTTTAAATGAATCGGAAAAAACAAAAATCAACATTAGTTGAAAACATGTGGGACAAATGCCCAAAACAAAGCTAGATAAAAGCATGTTACAAATTTAAACAATTTGGCGGGACAATAGTGCTGCTAGACCTACGTGGAAGAACATATTTCATGGAACTTTTGTTATCAACATTATTTTGAGGCTGAACATTTTTCTCTACATCCAGACCCAACTGCAACACAACTTTTAAAGGTATTTTATAAACTCTAGAAAGATTCCACCAATTCTTGCCATTGATTCTAATAGCAAACCGAGAGGAAGCATCCACTTTGGCAGGAGGTCCACATTTTGACAAACCTTTAGGAACATTGAGAGGAGATTTAATCCTAACCCAATCTCTTTATTTCAATTTTAGAGTCATAACATTCTAAACTCTTGTTCTTAACCTGAGAAGAGTCACAACTTGTGCCTTGATCAGGACAGATTAACCGGTTCTTGACTTCATTGGTTTCATGAAATTTTGACAAAATGCCCCATTTTTTCATCCAGGCTGGACACATGTGAAAAGATGCCTCCCTTCCTCTTAGTAGTGCAAAGGGACTTGAACCAGTGACAGAATTTGGGGTCGCACGATGTGCCCACAACATGCTTTGTACAGCTTCCTTGATGTCAACATTAGCTGACACAGCCATTGGACACACTCTACTAAAATGTGGTTATTTCATTCTATAAAACCATTGGCCTGTGGGTGATAAAGCGCCACACGCCGGTGTAAAATCCAGATTGATTCAAAAACGCAGACATTTCCTTAGATGTAAATTGTACCCCATTGTCGGATACCATTTCTTTTGGGAAACCTTCATTCCCAAATAAGCTTTGTAAAAACGTAACCACTTCTTGTGAATTAGGATCTGTCATGAAATGAACTTCCCACCATTTAGTGAAATAATCTGCAACCACTAACGCAAATTTGTACTTTCTAGGCAACACATTGAAGGGTCCCACAAAGTCAATAGCCAACTTCAACCATGGACCCTCAGGGAGGTCAACACACTGTACAGGTGGTGAAACAATCTTATTAACTTTATCGCTGGTACAACACGACACACCCTTCCACAACATCATTTATTTGACGATCCATAGAAGGCCACCAATAAACCGCATGTATTCTCTTTTTCGTGTTGGGTTGACCAAGGTGTCCTTCGTGACCATAACAAATGATTTGACTCTTAAGTGACTCAGAAGGAATACATTTGTCACCACGCATAATCATACTCTCACCCTCCAGAGTAAGTTCTTCAGCAATCTTAGCAAAAGGCTTCAGATCAGCATCCAAATGCTTTTCTTTAAGCAACCCAGACAGAATGAACTCTTTGACTTTTTTGAGCAAAATATCAGATTCCATGCCTTTCAACCAATCAAGTTCTGAGAAAGAACCAAAATTATATGCATCCACAACTACAATGATACATTCATCTTCAATCTCGTTATCACAATCGCCCATCCTTGTAGGTAGAAGAGATCTAGAGAGATAATCAGCTCTTGTATTTCTCCCACCTGGTATAGGAGCAATCCGAAAAATATACTGCAATAACTTTAAACTTAACCTCGCAACCCTGGGAGTATGATCTTTAACCACTCTCCCCTCCAGAATAGGAATAAGGGGTTTATGATCAGTAAAAAGCTTAAAAGATCTTCCCCACAAAAAACACTTAAAACGCTCTAAAGCCCAGCAACACAAGAGCAGCTCTCTCTCAATAAACAAGTAATTTTTCTCACTCGGTCGCAAAGCACGAGAAGCAAAACCAACAGTTTACTCCTTTGCCTGTTTGACTTGTGAAATCATTCCCCCAAGACCATCAATGCTGGCATCAACTGATAAAATACATTCAATAGAAGGATCATAAGGAGTAAGAATCTTACATAAACCTAACTCTTTTTTGATTTCCACAAATTCCTGTTGACATTCTTGACTCCACACAAGCACAGTCCTCCTTTTAAGTAGTTCCCTCATGTGCACAGTCTTTGCAGCAAAATGTTGAATGAATTTAGCATAAAATTCACACAAACCTAAAAATGAGGAAACCTGCTCTTTAGAAATGGGACACAGGGCATCAGAAATGGCCTGAATAAGACCCTCCCTTGGCACAATGCCCTTGCCTGAAATACAGTGACCTAAATATTCTATAGATTCCACCCCCAAAACACACTTGAGTTTGTTTGCCACTATGCCTTTGGATTCCAAACTTTTCAAAACGATAGCAACAGTAGAGTCATGCTCAACCATAGTTTTTCCAGCCAAAAAAATGTCATCCTTGAAAAACAACTGTATTAGGAACACCCTCCAAGACTTTTTCCATAATACGCTGAAAAACTGAGGCAGCAGAAGCTAGCCCAAAAGGCATTCTTCTGAACTGAAAAGTTCCAGCTGGTGACACAAAAGCAGTCATATGTTTAGAAATAGGATCAAGCTCGACTTGATGATATGCCGAAGCCAGGTCTATCTTCGAAAAATATCTGGACTCAGCAAATTTGGAAAGAATTGACATTTATATAAAATAACAGCATTTCCTAATACAGTTAAAATTCATATAATCTAATGCATAGTTAATCGACATTTTTACAATATTAAAACAATGTTCTAACATATCAAGCATACTACACAGATCTTTATTTAGTATGTTACTTGGAAACTCGATATCATTGCAGGACCCTCTAATTTGGCAACTAAGTATGTCATGCTAGAAAAACTTTTGGATTCCTAATAATGGGAGTGATTTTTAGCACTATAATGAATTTTTTGTTTATGGTGATGCAATGTTTTACTCCTAATAGACAGGTACGCAATATGCACTTTATGTTGGCCATATAAAAAAACTGATGGAGGTACTCTCAGAAATAGGACTATGTCTTTTCTGATTTGTTTTAATATTGTAAAAATGTCGATTAACTATGTATTAGATTATATGAATTTTAACTTTGTTAGGAAATGCTGTTATTTTATATAAATGTCAATTTTCCTCATAATATTCTTATTTTATTACAGGTGTGGTAGTTTCCTGAAGAAGGCGTATGTTACGCCGAAACGCGCGTCGATAATTACTACTATATTGTGTATTTTTTAATTTCAGATGATTTTTTATGTGGATTTTATGTACTGTTTTAATTAGATTTGATTTGTTATGTCATTCTTCTCCAACATATTAGAGTTGGTACATACTATGCAATAAAATATGCTGTACTTTTGACATTGGATTCTGTTTTTTGGTGAGCCCTCCATGCAGTATGGTTATTATTATCTTATAATTGCCTAGGAAATATATGTTTTCACATTGTTGTTTTCCCTGTCCTAGGAATTTTGTGACTTAGAATTCAGGGGGCCATTGATATTTACAAATATCATAGATAGCTCATGCAGGAATCATGGTCATAAGGTTAAAACAGAGAGAAGAGACTATTACACATAGTTCTGATTTTAGGGTCTGGGGATCCAACTAAGTACTACATTTAGGGGCGATACAGGGAAGTAACAGTTAAAGACAATTGGATTCCTTATCAGGGGTGTCTACACCCACTATTATACCACCCTCCTCTGAGTGGGGGGCCTAGCCCTAGACCGGATTTGGTAAGTCCCACCATCTTCAAGATGGTGGGCACTGAAAAATGTGCGTATCTCCGCCTCCAGCACCTGAGGGCTGGAGTTCGAGAAGGGGGGCTCACCTCCTCTCCTTTCTTGGCTTTCCTGCCAGTTCTCCTGCCAAACGAGGGGGTTCGAACCGGAGGTTGTAATCCGCTGCTAGCAGCAGAGGCTGGGGTTGCATTTCAAAGGCAGCCAAGCCTTTGAAGATCCCCGCTCGAGCACTGTGCTCATCCTAGAGGAGATGGGGTAACACCCCCATCCAGGATGTGCTTTGTTTCTGACCTCAGAAAGCAGAGGCTCTCGACCCAGGGGTTCAGAAACATGTCTGGTAGTAGCAGGCTGCCTAAAGTCAGTCAGAGGCCACTTTAGGCTTGGTAGGATTTCAGGGGGCACCTCTGAACCACCCTCTGGGTACACGTTTCAATAAATCCCACACTGGCATAAGTGTGTGTTTATTGAAAGGTGTTTTTTGGTACCAAACACTCCTCTGTTCAGTGAAGCCATCTTGGTGTTGGGTAACTCGAGTTGTTGAGTTTTCAGCCCATGTCCTCTCTATGACTTCATTGGCACTTCCAATATTTAAGAATACACTTAGATATAGTAGGGGCATATCTGTTCATGCAGATATGCTCACACCTGAGATATAGGGCACCCTGCCATAGGGCTTGTAAGGCCTGCTAGAGGAGTGACTTACCTATATCTCGGTGGTGCTGCGTGGACAAGGCACACAGGCAGTGTGCCATGTCGACTTGTGTAATTTTTGTCTGCACCAAGGCACGCCGGCAGCAATGGTACTCAGCATGGCCCCTAAGGGGACCCTCTTCAGCCCCATAACATAGATAACAGGGTAACATTTACTAGGGACTTCCAGGGGGTCTGAAACTGTCAGTCCTGGTACAGTTTAAGGAAAGAACACTGGTACTGGGAACCTGGACAGCAGGGACCCAGCACTCTACAGTCAAAGTTACATCAAAAGCCAGTGGGGAAGGTACTGCAGTAGAAACCCACTTTCCCATACCCACAGTTCACACTGAGCCTTGTGTTACAAAGAATACCTCAAAGAGTGACCACCTCAATCCAGGTAATCAAGATAACAGTGTCCAGTCCTGAACTTTTGATTTACAAATCATTGATTCCAGGGGCAGTTTTATAATAAGGGCGCACTTTTCCTATTTGTGCTGGCGGCGCACCTTCAAACAGGTGCGACATGCTTAAACATGGAAAGTGCACCCAATTATGTTGAATGCACTGTCTTCAAGGCAGCCACAAACTTGTGCTGCTCGGGGGTAGCACATTCAATCGAATTACGGCTGCTTTAAAGCCTTTCCGTTTTTCACGGAGCTTGTGGCAACCCGCCTGCCCTTTCGAGAGGGATTAGAGCTACCCTTGCAGGCAGGTGCAGTGAGTGGCTGCATCCACCTGCAAGTGGATGTCTGAGGGGTCCATGGGACAGGGATGCATACAGGGGGTGCACTGACAGTGTGACACCTTTTTGTTCATGAAGGCTTCTTTGCCTTTGTGCAGCATCCATAATACAGAGCGGGAGCAGAGGCAAAGAGATTCCCTAATTTGCATGAGACCATACCCCCATTCAAATAAGGGAATGCCCTCTTGAAATAGCGCTGGTGCTACATGTGTGCCAGTGCTATCTGTATTACAGAAGGAACCCCACAAGCAGTTATGGCCCCTTCTGTAATACCAAAGTGCCTAGCGGGCGCACAAGGCTGGCACCCATGCCTGTTGCATCCCCAAGGCACTTTCTGTAATACAGCCCCACGTGTGTTAGTCTGATCAGTACAATGGAAGTGAACCAAGGCAACATCCAGAATGCATTGCTGCTGTAAAAGTCTAAGTGTGAAAAAAGTGTTGCAGCATCATGTGGGAGGCATGCCATTCACTGAACATTGCTCTTACCAATGCCTCTCCAACTTTTTAGCCTTCGGTGAGCATGAGCTCGAGTGGTTGTGGAATTAAGGAAGATGAAACACTATTTGGGACGGTGAGGTAGGAGTTCAGGGCTGGCGACCCCTGTGTAGTTCATGGAAGCCATTTTGCTTATAGCCATAATTTAGACTCTAAACAGGGAGACACGATCCAAATAATGGTGAGTTGAGAAATATGTCTTTCCTCTTTTTTTATTTTGTTTTATTTGTAAGTTTTATTAAAAACAAAGTACATTAGGTGGAAAAACAGGACAGTGCATACACAAAGTAGCTTGAAATATACAGATGTACAATTATCAATTGCATTTTCATTGATTACATATTAGAGTTTAGTCAATATACACTTTTGAGACATAGAACTTACAGAAACATCAACCAGTAGAAGAAACAACTGGAGCAGTGCAGTACGTTAGCATATCTAAGGGCACAGTCCATTAATTATAAGGCTTGGCATCAAAAAGCAATGCAGTGAATGCAGTTCAACAATAGGCGAACATATATCTAGGATTTATAGCAAATCTGGGTTTTGCAACATGTAACATGTCAATGGTGCCCAAAAGTCTTTAGGGCTGAAGGCCTCTGGCAGTTCTTCCGCATACGTGGCCAACTGCTATTTAGAATACACAATCTCTTTAAGCCATTGCAACAGTTTGGGTTCACATTCCCCACCCCAATGCTTGTCGACCAGTCGTTTGGCCGACAATGTAGTAACAGTCACAATACGCCCATTACAAGGCTGAAACTTTTTTATATTACCCAATAAGCAAATCTCGGGTGTACATTCCACAGTCTCACTTATAATTGCTGTTAATGTGCATGTGACATCCAACCAAAGTCTATGAACAGAGGCACACACCCAAGAGAGATGCACAAAGTCGGTTCCTTCGTCCTGCATCTTCTACACCTTGCATCGTCATGCAGCCCACACCTTTTTAACTTCAAAGGTGTGTAGTATAGTTGATGCAAAAATTTGAAGTGGATTATACGCAGGTTATATTTTGCTGTGAGATGGCCAGTTAGTGTATCTACTTGCTCATTCCACTTATCTAGGTATTTAGAATCATGCACCTCAGTCTCCCTTTGAGAGGTTTTGTAGAGCCTGGTAATGAGACCGGCGTAGTCTCCCAGCGACAATACCACCTATAATGCTTTTAGCATTTTTGGCTCAGTAGGAAACCTAGGATCCAATGCCCTGACGGCCATACCTAGTCTAGAGTAGGTGAACGTCTGCATCAGTGTGTGTTGAGACCCTTTCGAAAAGCCGACAAGTGATATAAACGTGCTCAACTGAAACATATCCCCCATTTCATTGATACCTGCAGCTGCACGTATATTCAATGCTCCCTTTTCATGTGTGACTGAGATATACGGGTGCCCAGCAATCGGCATAGATGGTGCATAGACATGGGAGTCCAGCACGTTTTACAAGTGCCCCCCATGCATTGACAGTGCATGCTACTGTGTCGAAGCCCGTCATACCCTTCAATTTATTATAATGTACTACCATAGTGGGTAGAGGTGTCGGGTGTGCATTGTCTGCCTCGACTGCAAGGTGTGGGCGATAACTCTGTGGAAAGAACCAATAGTGCGCAAATTGGGCCTGCGCACAAAGATAGTACTGACTCTAGAGCTTCAGGGCCGCCTCTGTCAAATGGCAATGTTAATGTTACCTAGCTACATATAGGTGGTTTACCAGCCCATACCATCCTCATTAAACAAGTCTGTAAGGTGGCTCTGTTAAGTTTTAGAGAAACATATATAAACAGGTACAATAATTTAGGTAGGATTGTCATTTTGATGACAGCTATTCTATCAGCCAGAGATAAAGAAAGACGGGTCCATCTAGCAACCTGGTCAATCAGCTTAGCAAGCACCCTGCTGTAGTTCATATTGATCACAGTATTCAGATCCCTATGCACCCAGACACCCAAATACCGCACTGGGTCCCATGACCACTCCAGCAGGAATTTCAACTCCGTCTGTGTAGTGCAATCAGTGAGGGGTGATACCATGGACTTATTCCAATTAATACCGAGTCCAGAGTATCTCTCAAAGCAAACATATTCTCCCAATAAAGGTGCCAAGTGCAGTGTAGGTTCCTTGAAGTATAACAACATGTCATCCGCATATAGGGAAATTGGCAATGACCTCTGTCTGAAACCCAGTACTCAGGCAGCATGCTTTTGCCTAATTTTAGACACCAAGGGTTCCAGCGCTAAGGAAAACAGCATTGGGGATGAAGGACATCCCTGCCGGGTGCCTCTATGTATGGCTATGGGATCTGAGACCTCCCCATTGACCTGTATCCTGGTAACCGGTCTATTATACAAAAGTCGAACCCATTTCAGAAAAAACAGTGGCATTACCATTCATTGCAGCACCATAAACATGAAGTCCCAACTCAGGGAATCAAAACCTTTGGCTGCGTCCAAGAGGAAAGCAGCCGCTGGAAGCTGAGGAATTAGCTGTTCTAGGACCGCAAAAAGGGTATGTAAATTATGTGTTGTGGATCTCTTAGGTACAAATCCAGATTGGTCCGGTGATACCAGATTGGGGACTAGAGGCTGTAGCCTATTGGCAATTATTTTAGCCACTATCTTGATATCTATGTTCATCATAGAGAGGAGACGATATGACTCGCATTTGTTTGCAGCTTTGTTATGCTTTAATAATGCAACAATGGGGCTTCTCTGAGAGAGGGGGGGAAGGATGTCGGATTCATAAGCTTCTGCATAAACGTCCAGTAACCGTGGGGCTCGCAAGTCTATATATGTCTTATTAAATTCAATTGGTAAGCCGTCCAGTCCAGCCTCTTTTCCATTGGGAAGGGATAGTATAGCCTCTTTTACATCCTCCACTGTGATGGGCTGCGTAAGATATTCTCGTTGTCCAGGGGATAGCCAGGCCACTCCTATATCTTCTAACTATCGTGTGAATTCTGCTTCCTACATCAGGGGCACAGGGCCATATAATGTGGAGTAAAATTTCATAAACACCTAACCAATACTCAAGGTTATATTGGGGATCAGAGTTATCATCTAGTAGCTCAACAATAGGCTCCTGGCTCCTAATAGGTCAGAGTTTGTGAAAGGCCAGGTCTGCCTTCCTCTCCAAACTGCCATGTGACCCATCTTCTAGATCTATGACGCGATTCCTGTTCAGCCATTTCATCATATTCGGAAAAGTAATTCCCGAGTTTGTGCTAGCACGACTGGGGCCAGTAGTCAGGCATATATGTATTCCAGTTCACATATTTTGTCTCTTAGCATGTGTAGCTTGGATTGCAGCGATTTTAACACCCCAGCTTGGGCTGCAATACATTCCCCACGGATAGTAACTTCAAATGCCTCCCACAGTAGTCCTGCCCCCTCAACCGTACCCTAGTTCTCAGAGAAATAGTTAGTAATGGCCACACCAATTTTAACTCGAAATACTTGAGCCAACAGCTCAGAGGGTAGTAGTTGCCACTGAAATGCCGGCTTCAGAAATGCAGGCACAGACAACTCCTGAAGCACAGGGAAATGATCCAACAGTGTTTTTGCAAGGTGTCGGACAGATGTGATCCATGCACTTGCTTCCCTAGAAACTAACCAATAATCCAATCTGGACCATGAACCATGTACAGTGGACACAAACGTGCCCTCCCTTCTACTAGGATTTCGTACCCACTATATATCCACAAGGCCTTCCACCTCCAGTATTTCACTAATAATGTGTGCTGCCTGCTTCCCATTCCATGCTGTGTTTGCAGATCTATCCATTTCTGGGTCCAAGTAGACATTAAGAGACCCTCCTCAGGGCACCCCATCCATATGTCATTATAAAATGCAGGATCATCTATATTAGGGTCATATACAATAATAAACAGCAGTCTCGTACCACCCAGACAGCCCTGAATCAGAAGTGTTCTCCCCTGATCATCCATTACAGTGGGAGTCAGAACAAATGGAATTCCCCGATTAATCAAAATTAACACCCCCCCTGGAGTAAGTTGAGCATGATGACACCACCCTGATCGTAGACCAGCGTGTGCCCACCTTATGGTTCATGGTTTAGTGAGGTGTATCTCCTGTAAGAAGGCCACCGAATATTATTTCTGTCTAAATATGCTAGCACCTGGACGATCCTTTTAGGATTGTTGAGGCCCCGCACATTCCATGTCAGTAATTTAATAGAACCACCACATTATAATTATTTGCTGCCTGCCTCTACAGCAGACGTTTGAGAACATGACCCTGCAGAGTATTGAATCAATTGTTACATGCTTCCTATACTGCAACTGCAACAGACCCCAAGAAAAAACCCCATCAGCTACCCACTTGAGTAACCACAACATGCCAAAGCCATCCCTGGAACAAAAAAAACCAACTCATTGTAAAAACATGTGTAAGAAATAGATGTGGGGTACACCCATGAGTGAACACCAGAGCACAATCAGCCTCCCGAGTGTAAGGGGAGGTGGCTGAACAGCACAATTCTAGCTAATCTAATGTATTATGTACGTAGTAGAGCAATATACAGTACACCATGTGCCAACAATCATATCCAGTACCATGCCAACACAATCCATTAATCATAAAGGTAAACAGCAGTGTAGCATTGATAATATAGCCAATTACAGACACATTCATTCGTATACAGGCTTCAGTGTGTAGCATCATCCTCCAGTAAGCCTGGCAAACCACAGTCACCACAATTCATTGTGTTGTTAGTCCTCATCATCTGGAGTGCTGGATTTCTCTCGCCGGGATCACTTAAGCGTCTGAGCCTATTCCATGGCAGACTTGGGGTTAGTGTAGATTCTGGCTTTATCCTCCGCACCTATGCACAACCTAGCAGGATACAACTTGTCATACTGCACTTTCTAAGCAATCATCAGCTTCTTAACAGACTGAAATTCCTGCCTGGCTGCTTGGACCAACACCGTAAAATCCGGGAAGAAGGACAAGTTATTGCCCTGAAATCTTATTTCACCCTCTCACAGGATATTCTCAAGACTGAGTCCCAATCCCGGTAGTTCAGGGGACGGGCAATATTAGGCCTTGGAGGGAGGGGCCCCAGGAGGTGGGCGGGTGGCCAAGGCCCTGTGAGCTCTTTCAACCACTAGCACTGCAGATAGATGCTCAGATCCAAAGATTTCACGAAGCATACCCTCCAGATACATCTCCAGCCTACCAGTGTTGGTTGATTCTGGCAGGCCTGTGATCCTAATAATATTACGGCGAGACCTAGCCTCCAAATCCTCATTTTTCGCTTGGATTACGGCCAACACCTTTTCCATACCCAGTGTTTCGGTGGTCACAGTTTGTAGGCCATCCTCAGCGTCCGATATTCTTGTTTTGGCTTCACCCAATCTGGCCCCCTGTTTGTCCAACTTGGCAGACATATGGTCAATTCTAAAATTGAGGACATCAACGTTGCCGTCAATAGATTGCAAGCTACTTTGCATAGCCAATAATATAGCTTCCATTGAGGTCGCGCTCCCCGAGGGTGCATCAAGCTCAGATTCAGGTGCGCCTTACCAGATTTCCGGGCTTAAAAAGTGAGGCAGGCTTAGTTTTATCTAACTTACCCATTTTGCATCTAAATAGATGCGCTGGGTATCCACAATATATCACGCACCTTATATTGGCCACACAATGCGCTACACACAATTACATGGGTACGTGAGCCCAGCAGGACAGCAGGGTCAGACAACCAGCCACTGCTAATATAGGCAGTATATGATCCACTCGCAGTGCATCCCGCTCACCTTCATTGCCTGGGTCCACACAGGCCACCGCCCCAGGGGACTTACCAATGCTTGTAGTGGCCACGTAGTACAAGCCGTGCTATCAGCTCAGCTGCGAGGTCAGACTGTTTCCCAATTCACAGCTATCACAGCAGAAATAATGTTCAAGAATGGCATGTGAAGCATGCAGCCAGGGCCACACACCCTTCCCAATGTACCACACCACTTATGTAGGCAGCAGGGAGGGCCTGTCCCCGCTCCTTATCTCTTCAGGCGTAGGGTGGCACTACAGGTGCTGGGTAGAGGTGCGGGCGATCCCGCAGTCCAGCGCAGCCTTCCAATACACGCTCATGCCCAGCAATATAAACAGACACAAACAGCCTCCAGTCTAGCGCGGCGTAGTGCATACCAAAGGCCCATGCAGGTAATCAGAGAGTCTCCTCAGAGACACGGCTTCAGCGATGCATCCCCCCAAAAACGGCCCAACAAGAATACGGCGCCGGACCCCAACTGTCCAGCTCTGCCCACGATCGTTTCACTCCAATCAGCGGGCCCCCTCCGGGACAGAGAATTGTAGAGCATAGGCGAGTGTCTCAGGCTGCCACAGCTCCAAGGCGATGCCGCAACTCCACACAGCCAGGGTATTGGAGCATGTAACTACGAGTGAGGCCCCCAAGGTAGGATTCACTCTGCAGGGCTAATTCAAGGCAGCGGGGCTCACCTATGGGCACCTCCGCAGAGTCACTACACACAAAGGGCCCGATTCACAGAATGAACTTAAGACTCAATCCTAAATTTACTACTATTTTGGTATTCACAGAATGCACTTACTACTTTTGGCATTCACAGAATGCACTTACTACTTTTGGCATTCACAGAATGAACTTACTACTTTTGGTATTCACAGAAGTTAGGATTTTGTCTTAAGTTTGTCTTAAGACAGACTTAAGACAAACTTAAGACAGACTTAAGACAAAATCCTAACTTCTGTGAATACCAAAAGTAGTAAGTTCATTCTGTGAATACCAAAAGTAGTAAGTGCATTCTGTGGATGCCAAAAGTAGTACGTGCATTCTGTGAATACCAAAATAGTAGTAAGTTTAGGATTGAGTCTTAAGTTCATTCTGTGAATCGGGCCCACTGAGCCATTTGCAATCCGCAGATCACAGTGTCCGCTCGCTCCTGCAGATTACTGATCTGGGCCAAATTTTACTGGACAACATTTTTCAAAATGGCAAATGTGTTGTAGTGATGAGGTAAAATTTCAGGAACCATGAGACCAATACACTTCATTTTGGTGTCAAAACATAGGTTTTGGGGGGTCAAGTGGTCTTATAGAGACACAAAATAACTCCTTAGAGCAACCCTTCTACCATTTTCCAAAAATGGCACTATTATAGAGGAATTAGAAACATATATAGAAATTAAACGAACAATAGTGTTTTTAATTCTTTGATGTATACACCAAACAATGTTTATGATCTGAATATTTTTTTAAAATGTTTATCACTTCTGTTTTAGCCTCATTTTCATAGTTCAATTTATTTATTTGTTTCGGCAATTGCTCATGGTACTTTTGCAGAATGTTGAAAGGTCACTTAGCGGGACGGATCTCTTAAACTCACTGTACCGAAGCTTGTCAAATGTGTGAAAACCAAAACTCATTTTCCACTCACGCACAAGTTATTTTTCTACATCTTTAAAGTCACATTCTTCTTCTGTCTCAGCAAATCCCTTTGGAAACATCACAGGTTCAAGCAATTACGGCTCATGTGTACGAATTATTTGAATCAACTGAAAACATGAAGCAAAAACAATATTAAAATAAATTTCTAATAGGATAGCTAAAAACACATCTTTATAGAGCCGCAATTATGGAAAATAGTGTAAGGGTTGCTCTGAGGAGTTATTTTCTGTCTCTATAAGGCTACTTGACCCCCAAAACATATGTTTTGACACCAAAATGAAGTATATAGGTCTTTTGGTTCCAGAAATATTACATCATCACTGCAACACATAGGCCATTTTTAAAAATGTCCACCAGAAAAATTTGGCCCAGATTAGCAACGTCTAATCAAGAAAAATGATTTCTCTAATGATTCAAAAACACAAATCGGAAATGAAGATATCTGGACAACATTTTTTTTACAGAAGTATATTAATGGGTCAGGACTATAATGGGTCCATCCCTGTGGGGCACTTGCATGTATCTTTGGTACAAGCTTGGCTACACAGGCTCTCTTGTTAAGAGATACAGGGTCCAGAGTTTCTCTAACATGCCCTAACAATGCTGTTGGCTCATTGATAGATGTGTTTCTGCCTCAGAGAAACTATGCTCCATTTTACGACATGAACACTTGTAGAGCCCCCCACCAGGTCAGACACACCTGAAGCTTCGTCAGACACACCTGAAGCTTCCTGTCCTATATCCTAACCTCCACTTCTATAAAAGGATGCCTCTGAACGTTTATGCGTAGATGCCCTACTTCCTTTATGGGGATTCTGCATCACTATTTGCGTCTGATTTGAAGTGCGTGCACATTTTATGAGTGCACAACTTGCACATTCGCAGGGGCTCTGTTGGCTCGTCCGCTCCTGCATGCATGCATGAGCACGTCCCCTTCTCAGCCTGTGACTCTACCTTCTGCAAAGTCTGTATGCTGGGAGTTTAACCATGTCTGCATGATGTTTAACCAGTGCTTTAAATGGGCCTGTACTGGCCGGTATGGAGTACCAGCACTTTTTTTATTTTGAGAGGGAGAGTACCAGCACTTTTCAAGAGTGATGTAATACGTTTAATTGGAGAGTACCAGAAGTTTTCAGAAACAAGCAGATACACTGGTTCAGAGTACCTGCACTTCTATTTTCTGCACTTTTATTTTTCCATTTCAAGCACTGTGTATAACTTTACTGAATATCGCTGCCTATACATGTGCCCAGCCGTCAAATTTTGTGCACTTCGCAAATTCTCTTTTCCTAAAAAAACCACAAATCACTTTTCCAACTATTAAAGAATATTACACCTCAGAAAAGGCCAGAACGTTGAAGGAAATAACATCATCGGTGAAGGGAGTGCCAGGTTCGTTTTCACTATTTTTCAGGCCTTCCCTTTGGAGCCAGCAATCTGTCATTCTCTGCGTAAACACGCACCATATCACATCCCAAACATTTGTTTAACCCTTCTCTCTTGTGCTTTTAACAGCAGGGGAAGGTGCTCGGCGGGGGCTCTGGGATTCCTAGATTACCCCGGCAGAAATGTCAGATTTCCTATACATTGCACCCAATCTGTAATGTGTCAAGCAGCCCTTCTGCCCAGCCTCCGAAGCGGTGCGTGGTACTGCATCGCAGGGCTGCGGCCTACTCCTGTGTGAGCGCGCGGCTCCCGGTGTCTGCTGCAGACATGTCCCTGATTACATCTCGGGGCCCACTAAGCTGGAGCCAGGGTTAATTTACCCAGGCAGTGGGAGTTAAAACGATATCTTGAGTATCCCTTCAAGCCCTGTATTGTGGGAAAACCAGAGCTTGTGTTTCCACGTAAAAAGTACATTCTCCGACATCCAATTCCCTGACGTAGGCAAATTTCTTAAGCTCCTGCAATATCAAGTTTTCTGTCGGAGGATACGGCGGTGCTTTTTTCATTGTCCAAGAGTGCTCTTACATGTTACTTTGAGACAGGTCGCGTGAAGGCCTGCACGTGACAGCACGTATGTTTAATGAAAGAAGGACGGTCGCATTCCGATCGACGTACGACAACACGTCCCCCATACATGCCAACATTTTGGAAGAGGAGAGAGTGAGAAACAAAATCGAGAGAAAGCCTTTCCCCCCATTGACTTCATTGAAGCAGCCGCAACTTCAAGCAGGCGACAGCCAAAAGAAAGTAATTTTTGGCTTTCAAAAACAGGGAGTATCCCAGCATTTATTGGCATGTACGCGTACTACGAATCATTCCCGTCATCCTCTTCGTGCGCACTGCTCTTGCGTTGACGCTGACGCAGGCAGTGCCGGGGAAAACTGAACATTTCCTAAAACACCACTCAGCGGTTTTAAAATTCCTGCTCATAGTTCACACATTCTTCCTGAGAATTCAGAACAGTTCCACCTGGCAAGGGTCAGCACCAGGGCAAAGATTCAAGCCTGTGTGGGTGCGAGGGAGGAGAGAGATTCTGCAGCAAGGCCCAGAGATCAGTAAGAGGAATGCTCTTCATTTCCAATGTAAAAGGAGATTTGTAAAAAAAATAATAATAATAAAAGTGACTATACTTCCCAAAATATATGACTCGACTCTCTCTACCCCCAGCCCAAATTGGAGGCTAAATTCTGCTATTTAAAACAAATTCCTAAAAAACTCAGTCAGGCAAGAGGCATAAACAGAGTATGCAGGTATGAACATCTTGCCTCATAAAAATGCCTTTTGCCAATCATAAAGTAGCCACAATGGAAGTACACACTTTAACAAAGGCCACCTTTGATTAAAAACGTAAAGATTAGCACCCATTGCAGTTTTAAAAACCTGTTCCGTTGCTCAGTCCTGCACCTCTGACAGATACCAACAATAAGCAGTCTAGAATGTTGCTTTATTTTATGATGTCAGCTGGGATTTTGAGAAGAACTGACATCATTCACTCTACGGCCCCTTTAACATTTACTGTTCTCATTCAAGCCACTTCTCCTCCCACAGTCAATAAGCCAATGAAGACATCCACTGCTCAATATCACCATTTGATATTGTTTAGAGTAAGGGCACAGAACCCCATTTAAGAAACCATTCAAGCACTCTCATATGTCAACAAATTAATTATTGCACCGAAAAGGAAACTAGAGAGTGCTCTATTGAGTGAGGACACATCAATCAATCAATCAATCAATCACAGACATTTATAGAGCGCACTACTTACCCGGAGGGTCTCAAGGTGCTTGGGGGGGGGGGGGAGGTGTGCTGCTACTGCTCGAATAGCCAGGTCTTGAGCTTCTTCCTGAAGGAGAGGTGGTCTTGGGTCAGGCGCAGGATTTGAGGATAAAGCACCGGTGACACTGAGTGCACAACTGCAAATAGCAAAATATGCACATTGTTCTGGAATGATGCTTAACATTGTAAATTACCCCACTTTGCTCCAGGATCCCACAGGAAGGATTACACAAGCAGTGGCGTAAGAATAGCTTCCGCAGTACGGATGGGGGGACCAAGCTCCACGGGGCCCCCTCTGGCACCATGCATGGGTGGCGGGCCCCTGGCCTGAGAGCCCTTGACCGGGTCCGGGACGTGGGGGGCAGCCTCCATGCACTTTACAGGGGGGCCCATCAAGTTTCGTTAGGCCACTGTACATAAGCACATCAAGCTTTTAGTGAAATTGGCAGCACCCAGACGTTGGGGCCGAGTCACAGAACTAATTTACGACAAAATCCTAAACTTACTACTTTTGGTATTCACAGAAGGCAATTAGTAGTCTTAAATTAGGATCTTGTCTTAAGTTAAGATTTTGTCTTACATTAGAATTTTGTCCTAAACTAGGATTTTGTCTTAAATTAGGATTTTGTCCTAAATTAGGATTTTGTTTACGTCAGGATTTTGTCCTAAATTAGGAGTTTGTCTTAAATTAGGATTTTGCCCTAAATTAGTATTTTGTTTTAAGTTAGGATTTTATCTTAAGTTAGGATTTTGTCTCGTTAGGATTTTGTCTTAAGTTAAGTTTAAGACAAACTTAAGTTAAATTTAAATTTAATTTAGGACTAAATCCTAATTTAGGACAAAATCCTAATTTAAAATAAAACCCTAAATTAAAACAAAATCCTAATTTAGGAAAAAATCCTAATTTAGGACGAAATCCTAATTTAAGACAAAATCCTAATTTAGGACAAAATCCTAATTTAAAACAAAATCCTAACTTAAGACAAAATCCTAATTTAAGACTACTAAATGCCTTCTGTGAATACCAAAAGTAGTAAGTTTAGGATTTTGTCGTAAATTAGTTCTGTGAATCGGGCCCTTTGTGTCTAAGAGTCAACAAAAAAGATGACTTGGTAATTTATTTTGAGTCATTGTGGTTGATGTTTTCGATGAGAAGTCCCGGCTCAATGGTAGGATAACACACAGAAGCAGTCATATGATCAAACAAACTATGGTGGGCACATTCTGCCGAATACACTGTGGAAGCAGCCACCCAAAAGACAGCCAATGACCAGCAGCCTTGACAGAAGTGCACGAAAAGGACAGTTTGGGAGTAGATGGCACAGCAGTAATAACGTGTGCAAAAGCAACTAGAGTATGGTCGATGTATGGCTGAGGCACAGGAGGCCCATGCCAAAAGAGAAATAGAAGTAGGGCAACGAAACATATGAGCTGTGCCACCAATGATGATGTGCCTTGTAAAGCATGCAAATAAAGAAAGTTCAGGGGGACCATCAAGCAATGTATCACATAGCCTATTCCAAGTATATTTGACACCCCCCTTCAGAATGCACAAACATGCACACGGTGCCTCTACTGTGCATCTCCAATACACATTAGTCCAATTTTAAAATCATTCATTAAAAACATATCCATGAACCTAATATCTAGTATTTACTGCAATTAGATTTGTGGATTATAATACTTTGCTCAATGTTTTATCATTATCAACATGTGCCTACTCTCTTCCTGCAATGGACTTCATAGGATGTGCTAAACCAGGATGCCCAGGGCTGATTCAGAGCCTGCTCCTTTGTGTGCTGGTGCAGAGCAAGGGTGTGTAACCTGTTATATCTTGGGACAGCAGAGAAGTGAAGACAGAATATTTCCCTGTTAGATATATTGTAATCCCCCACTGTGGCACCTGAACTCTATTGAGTTGAGCATGGAAACCAAGCTTGGGAACCAAATTTTGCTCTAAACCCAGTAAGATCTCAAGGAATCTGAAGTTATCTCATGATCTCATGAAGATTTTTTTTAAAGCCTAACCACCTGTGAAGGTATCATGGAACTTAGCAGGTGTGTGGTGCTGGCTTCAAGGTACTTACTCAAAGAGTCAGGACTTCAGCTTCTTACTGAATTGAAGTGGTGAGGAGGCTCTACTGTGGTGTGAAAGGTAGATTTAGGAGGGATGTATGAGAAGGCATGACCTCCTACCCTGCTTTTGCGCATGCATGGTAATTGTGCAAGTGAGAGTCCAGCTAAGCAGAGGTACCCTGTGGGTTGGTGGAACTACACACTTCTGTTCAGGTAAGCAGGAGCTGTGTTTTGTATGTGTCGTATGGAGATTGAACTTTGTGCGCGAAAACACTCACCGTTCGGGGTCAACGCCAGTATCCATGGGCCACGGTGTCCATGGCAACCCGAACGAGCCTGAAGGCTAGAGTCTGGAGTTTGCTGTGATGGAGGGCTGTGACGACTTAGAGATCCATAACCCGGAGTTCATCGTGATGATCCCAGGTTCTTCTACTTGAGTGCTCATCGACGCAGCTACGCAAGGAAACTTCACGTCACGCGTCATATGAGAAAACGTGACGACGCGGAGATGTTATGCGTGCCGCCATTTTGGGATTTTATTGTAGCAGTAGAATTGTTGGCAAGATTTCGAGTACCGAGTTGTGTTGTTCACAGGATTACCATTTTCCTTTGGCATCTGTGATTGAAGTGCCATACATTCCACCTGACATCTCCAAAACCCTGGTTACCTTGTTAGTTCTATCAAAATTAGATTATGGTAATGCTCTATATGCAGGGCTACAAAAACAGCTTTTACTAAAACTTCAGTGGCTCCAGAACGCGGCAGGCAGGCTGATTCTGAATATTCCTAAGTTCAAACCTGTAGCCCAAAAATGAGAGGCCTGCACTGGCTCACTGTAGAAAAAAGAATTCAGTTTAAGTCAGCATGTCTAGCATACAAAACACTCCACGGTTCAGGCTCACGTTTCTTAAAAAGAAACCTAAAACCCTATGCATCAACCAGGACTCTAAGATGTAGTAATGCTAAGCTCCTCATGACCCCCAGATTCAAACAACTAAGGTGGGGGGGGAGAAGCTTCATAGGCAACACGGCAAAAACAGGGAACAAGCTTCCCGCCGAACTGAAAAACAGCCCCTCATTGTGGTCCTTCCGAAAGAACTTAAAGACATGGCTTTTCTCATCTTAGCCTAAGGGTGCACCAGAACCACCGTCGGGCAGTTTTATCTTTGACAGCGCCAAGACGCCCTCGGGCATACGAGCGCTCTACAAATCACATAATCAATCAATCAATCAATCAATCAAGTAAGGAACTCTGGTGTCTAGTTTGTGTTTTCCTGCAACCTTGTGCAACCTCTTCTGTGTCGCTAGGTTGCATAGCGGTGAGAGTTGATTTTGAAGTGACTGCTGATAAATGTTTGATAGCTGTTGACTTCACCTAATGCCACAAAAATCGGGTGCTCATTTCACCTGCCAGCCACTAAAGTGTTCGAGAAAACACAGTGAAAAAAGCAAACACTATATAGATTGACATTTGGTAATTTGCACACAACTGTTGTGGGGTGGTATGTGTTATATTGTATAGACTTTACTATGGCGTCTCAGTCCATACCTCCTCCTCTAACCTTCTTGCAAGAACATGGTCCTACATGCGTGGATTGGGAGGACTGAAAGGAGTCATTCATTACTTATCTAGAAGCAATTGGGAGTGAAGTTTTTGTTGCAAAAAGCAAATTAGCAATACTTAAGGTCAATTTAGGCGTCGAAGGCAGGAGAGTATTGAAAACCTTACCTAATGTGCATTTAGCAGTAAGAAATGTGAATGCAGGTTCATATGAAGATGGGGAGGATTAATATGAATGTGCTATGGCAGCTCTAGCTGAATATTATGGGAGAAAATTGAGCATTGCTGTAGAGAGACATAAGTTCTTTTCTTGTGCTCAAGTTCAAAGTGAAAAGATTGAACAGTATGTGGCGGCTTTGAGAAGATTGGCCATTACATTTAAATGCAAGGGTCTCAGAGATGAGAGCATAAGAGACGAATTGATTAACAGAACTAATAACAGCAAAATACAAGAAAAGTTGCTTGATTGAAAAGATCCTTCTCTAAATAAAGCCATAGAGATTGCCAGACGTATATAAAATACTTCTGTTACATCCTCCTTTTTACTGTAATGTTACATTCCGTTCCCCCCTCACTTTTTCCCTGTTGGTTTCCCCCACCTGAAGCTCACCTTGGAATGCTGGCTTACTGTCAGTGAGGAGAGTGGATGGCCAATAAAGCGTACTTACATACTCTTGGTTCCTGTCATCCTTAATTCCAACACTGGTGACGATACTGCGCAGGGGGCAGTTTTGGTTGTTTCCCCTTTGAGTGCTCTCTCCATTCCAGTCCACAGATTCTTTTGGAAAGAAAATTGAGCATGTTCAATCCTGCTTACTTTCGATTCCCCCTCTGACGGAAGAAGTTTTCTTGAGTTTACTTCCCAAGGTAAAATCGGGCTCCCCGGCCGACATTTGTCCGGCCCACATCCTTCAACGGATCTACTCAGTCTGCACTCAGCCCCCGATCACCTTTCTTAACAGCTCTCTTGCACAAGGGGTTGTAATTCCCGCCCTTAAATCGGCCTCTATTGTACCTATTTTAAAAAAACCTGGTGCTGACCCATCCTCCCCAACTAACTATCGGCCCATCTCCTTGCTACCCTATTTAGGCAAGGTGCTTGAGCGATATACCACGTCGGTACTTAGTGCTCACGTGGAAGCAACTGGCGGCTTGGCATCTTGTCAAGCGGGATTTCGGCCCAGGCATTCGACGGAAGCCGTTGTGGTGTCGGTCCAGGACGAACTCAGGGAGGGCTTGGACCAGGGCAAACACCAGGCTCTGGTACTCCTCGATCTTTCCGCCGCGTTTGATACGGTGGACCATTCCATCTTGCTTTCACGTATCAGAGCGGCGGGAATCGGGGGCTCAGCCCTGGTCTGGCTTTCGTCCTTCCTGCAGGACCGCACCCAGGCAGTCCGGCTGGGGGACTTCACATCAACTCCCCTTAAGATCACCTGTGGTGTTCCCCAGGGCTCTTCTCTTTCCCCTCTTTTGTTTAATCTGTATATCTACCCTCTTATCTTTGCACTCCAGCAGCTGGAGGTCACTGTATATAACTATGCAGATGATCTCCAGCTCGTCTTTGATCTTTCTCCCTCTTCTCATTCTATTTCTAATTTTCAAACTGTTATGATTTTCATCAGGGATTGGATGAGCCACAACCATTTGAAGTTGAACCCAGACAAGACTGAGCTGGTTCTCACGGGTGGCTCCTCCAGCCCCTGGACTTCTTTTTCCTTCTGGCCCTCTTCCTTTGGTCCCTCTCCCACTCCCTCCCCCACCGTCAAGACCCTTGGCATAAGAATGAATAACCTTCTCACTCTTCATTCACAAGTTAGTTCTGTTGTCTCTTCCTGTTTTTTCACTCTCCGTACTATTCGCACTGTCTCTCGTTTCTTTTCCCCTCTGGCACTAAAACTAATTATGTCTGCCCTTGTGATCTCCCGGTTGGACTATGCCAATGCCCTTTACAACGGCATCCCGGCCTACAGTCTAAGAAAACTCCAGCTAGTGCAGAATCAGGCGGCTCGGCTAGTCTATGGCCTTTCCCGCTCTCATCACTCCACGCCACTTTTAAAGGCTCTACACTGGCTGCCTATTCGGCAGCGTTCTCTTTTTAAGATGGGCTGTATGGTCTTTCAGTCCCGCCAGGGAACTGCCCCTGCTTTTATCTCTGCCCTGTTGAAGGAATATGTTCCCATTAGGGAGCTCCGGTCCTCGTCCCAAGCTCTCCTACAGGTTCCCCGTTTTAAGAGAAAAAAATGGGGTGGGTCCAAATTCTCATTTCTGGCACCCACCTTTTGGAACTCCCTTCCTGCCCACCTACGTCTGGCCAAAGATTATTCTTTCTTTCGTAAGGGCCTGAAGACTTTTTTGTTCAGCCAAGCTTTTCCACTGTAAATTCAATTCTGAATTGATTTCTGTTTATCCCTCTGTTTCTGCAGTCCATGTTCCCAAAAGCGCCAAGAAACCGTCTGGTGAACGTCGCGCTATAGAAATATTTTAAATTCAAATTCAAATTCAAGATTGAATAGCGAGGAGCAAACTCAGTGAGGACGTGCATCATCTCATATCCAGCATTACAACACAGTAAGATGGCCATCGTGTACTGTTTTCTTACCAGTATGAACTGTGCACTAGCCTTTTCATGGTAGACAGCAAAAGGGTGTTCAAGAAGTCTCCAACTGTGCATCGGAGCACTCTGGAATCCTGACAAACATCCTTCTTATCCAGGACCTTCGTGATCTCCTGGAGTTCCTGTCTTGTTCAGCAGGATTCCTTCCATCCAGACACTTCATCACCTTCGGGTTAATGCCGTGATTGAAGCGTCAGCCGGTATAGGTACTATGACGGATCCAGCCAGCGTGCCATCCTTTAAAGGCAGCTGTTCAAGTATTTCCGCCAGTGTATGCGTCGGGCGCACCAACCTCTAAGAGCTGCATCTATTGTGTCCTGTCAGGAACTGCTGACACATAAACTTCTTTGAGCCGTCCTGTAGTTCAGCCACTGCACAGCATTCCGGAGGTCGTAGTTCGTCGGGTGACTGGTTCCTGAGGCGGGAACTAATTATTCTTGTTCCTGTGAGGCACCCTACCGCGATATCCTGGGTGAACTCCTGGTGGGCAGATCACAGATTCAGTCTATACAAAATCTTGCTATTGTCAGGCGCTCTACAGCCGAACTTCAACGTCATCCTTGGTAGACTCATGGTGGACAGATCGTCGCTTCAGTTCTCTAAGGTGGGAGGCACCATAGTTTAACACCTAGCAGCGTCCTCTACCTTGTGGCTGTGCTCATCAAAGTTCACCCGGCTTCATCTTGCACAGCTGTTGACGTACTGGACAGCTATTTGCACACAGCGAAGGATTATGCAGTGTTTATTACTGTTCAGGTAGATTAGAACAGTACTAGGTACACACTTGTGATTCAGCCTGCTGGGGTATTTTGATGCAAACTTCAGTTTGTAACTTTCAAAATTTGACATTTAATCCTTGAGGGCATAACTGTTGGAGGGATAGTCCCTGTTTTACTTATTCTCTTCAGCTTTGCAAACCCTGGGATAATTAACTGAAGTATCTCTATTTCCATGTTAGTAGTCTTTTACCTTTCCTTTAGTTAGCACTGTGTAGAGCACCCCTCTTAAATTTTTGTTTGCCGCCACATTGTTATCTTCTTTCTTCTGTCATGGCAGCGGCAGACATGTGCCAACCTCCCTCCTTTTTAAATGAAATTGGCGAACCTGAAATTTGTTGGAAGGAGTGGGTGAAGTTGTTCGAATCTTATCTCATAGCTATTGGAGGTGAACGCTTTAGCTCTGTGCGCAAACAACACATCCTTCTCCACAATTTGGGAGTGCATGGACGAAAAATGTATGAGACTTTACCTGAACCAGAAGAAGAGGAGGAGATTGGGGAAGGGGTGGATTTGTTTGCACGGACTATGGGGAAATTAGAGAAACATTTTGGTGATAAAGGGAATGTAGTGTTAGAACGCCACAAGTTTTTTAATAGACTCCAAGGCAAACAGGAATCGGTTTTCAATTACATTGCAGCATTGTGGGGCCTACCGTAGTTGTGCGACTTTGGCAATCTCACTGATTATCTTATAAGAGATCAACTGGTGCGCTGCACCAATAATCCTCGCATTCAGGAGAAACTTTTAGTGAAGAACCCTGGCTTAAGAGAAGCAGTAGAGATTGCAAAATCAGTAGAGCACACAGCTAAGTGTATAAAGGAAATTAAACCAAATGCTGAGGTTGTTGCTAGTATTAAGGAGGAGTACTCAAGCTCTATTAATCTCAATGCACTAAGCACTTTGCCTCAATGGCAATTGATCCTCTATCAAATGACTTCTGACTGCAAAATATGTATTTTCTTTTTTTTGATATCACAAGATCATGATGGACATATAGCACTCAAGCTCTACTAATCTCAATGCACTGTGCACTTTGAGTCAATGGCAGTCGATTTTAAACAATTGATTAATAATAAGATAACGACACTCATTTTTAATCCCTTGTTCTCCTGAACTAATCATATTTTCCCTTTTTTTAATGCAGGTCCAATGTGCTATATTGTTAGGGTTTTAATTAATCACTCAGTAAACGTATTTCTTCTCCTACTTAAAGCACGCCTTGTCTGCTCGGTCATACTACCCTTATAATGGTAAATATGTGAATGGGAAGGGTATTGATTGGAGAGCCTTAGCTCAGGAACTCCGGTGGTAAATAACAACACCCATCAAGGATATTGCCCAGGAACCACCGACGGAAGCATTACCCAAAGAAAAACCTCAAAGCTGTGGTCAATACTTTAAATGTGGCATGTCGAAGGGGCAGTGAAGTCTCACTAGCAGCCACAGTTCTTTGGTGTTTCTGAACATCCTGAACTCATGGTCCAAGTGACATTCATTCATCTCTAGTTTGGTTCAGGCTGGTTGGGCTGTAAGGCTTCACAGACATAGCTGCATTGAATTAAAATTAGGTATGCATGCTATCACTTCATGCTTTGCCAAGAATGCCTGCCATACCTCTCTGTTAACTTATTCCATCCTGCTTGCCTCTGCGTTAGACTATACCATCTATCTTGCATGGCAACTATCGCTTTGTACATAAATGTTGAAGTTTTCTGTCATGATTACACACCCTTGAAGGGCTGTAGTCTTTCTACACTGCTGTGAAACTATAACAGTGAAGATTAACTTTTTCCACTGCTGGATAGACAGCATCTCTACCAGAACATATAAGGCACACTTTTTGCCCACAGCAGAATCAACCACTTAAGGTATTCATAACTATACAGTGTTGTTGGTGGGACCCTGGAGAATGAGAACTAGTGTCAGTGAAAGAGAATAGAAATATGAAGAGATAATCAAATATGGAGAAGATACAGCATTCATATTTTGGACATGATGGGTGCAGACTTACCGGGTACATCACTATATCCTCGTGAGCCATCCCCGTGTCTCCTTTTCTCAGCCTTGCACTACAGTGCCAGAAAGATGCCCACAAAAGATCATGTAGTGTGATTCTTCATGGATTAGTCAGTAGCAGGCTCACCAAACGTACAAATCTGAATAGTTTTAATGCTCAGAAACAATGAATACGTTTTGCACCCAATTCCCTGACCAAACCCTATAATTCTTGAGCTAATTTCTCTTCAGTCTAGTCTCACTTAAAAAAAAAATTAAGATTTTTATAAATGAAGATCATAAATCAATTAAATGTTGGCGAGAGAGGTAACAACAACGCATATTTTGCATACTGCTGATTTTCTTGCTGGCACTGATCTACATGTATGTAGGTATGTGGTATTTAAATAATGCATTCCTAGCTGAAAGGCAGTAAAGCTCCATATAGAGTCAATGTAAAAGACCCAATCAATGTTTGATTGGAGGGGTATCTGGTTTCTAAGATCAAAAGTGGATAGTTACCATTAAAGAGGGTAGCGACAAGGCGAGGGTAGTAGTTCTCAGGAGGGAGCATAAGTCAGCACTGGCCAATGCAAGGGCTGAGTGGGATTGGAACCACTGGCATGATCTGACTGAAGCCCTTAAAACCAAAGACTCTAGAAAATTCTGGGCCCTGGTAAATAACGGAACGGGGGAACTCATATCCGCAGTGGAACCCAACATCGCCCCCTCTGTTTGGGAGGCCCACTTCGGAGCACTTTATCAAGAAACCACTCTATGGCCCGAAGGGACGGCGGTGGAGTCCCCCTGCCCTCAGGATATGGCCCTTGAATTTACCTTAGGCGAGGTGGTGATAGCACTGGAGCGCTTAGCGCGGGGGAAGGCACCAGGGTTGGACAAGCTACCCGGGGATCTTTTCAGACACCATCCTGATATCTGGGGTCCGTACCTTCTCATCCTTTTCAACGCTATACTAGGTGGTATGGCGGTCCCATCCTCTTGGTTAGGGGCTGAAATAGTGCCGATATATAAGAAAGGGTCTCCCCTGAGCCCGGCCAACTATAGGCCAATTAGCCTTATAGATGTCCCCAAAAGCTTTTTGCGCGCCTTATTCTGAACCACCTACTAGACTGGGTAGAGGACAATGACATCATGAGCCCCTTGCAGGCTGGCTTCAGGAAAAACACGTCGACCATGGATCAGATCTTCCGTCTCGTCCTCCTCTACTGGAAGACGGTGAGGATCGAGGGGGGTAGACTGTACATGGTCTTCGTGGACCTGAGGTCAGCCTTTGACCTAGTCCCGCGCAGGAAACTATGGGAGGTGTTGGAAAAGCTAGGAGTACCCCCCCAGTTACTTAACATCATAGCCAGGCTGCATCAGAACAACTATGCGCAGGTCAGGTGTGGGAGAGATGGCAATCTTTCGTCCAGGTTCCCTGTTCGTCGAGGGGTGAGGCAGGGTTGTGTCCTGGCACCGACCCTGTTTTGCTTATTCATCAACAATGTCATTTCACATCTGGAAAACGTCAGGGACAACGACGCCCCATATTTGGCAGGCGGGAGGGTTCCGGCAATTATGTTTGCCGATGACACCCTCCTGCTTTCCAAATCACCCATGGGGATCCAGAGGATCCTGGATGGGTTTGGTCTTTTCTGTCGTCAGCACGGGTTGGAGGTGAACACAGAGAAGACCAAGTACATGATCTTTAATCCACCAACTAAAACTAGGCCCAATCCCACCCTGGGTACTGCCAGCCTTGAGAGGGTGTCTACCTTTATATATCTGGGGATAACACTGCAGGAAAACTTATCTTGGGACCGCCAGATAGCACGATCAAGGGTTAAATTGTCCCAACTGTCGGGCGCAATCCTGAAGGTGGCTAATACCTCCTCCTTCAAGCCCATAAGTCCGGCCCTTGAAACTTACAGGACCCAGGCCAAGGCAGCGGCCATGTACGGCAGTGAGTTATGGGGGTACAAAGCTGGAAAGGACCTACCAATAGTTGAAAATGGCTTCTTAAGGCGCTTACTAGCTCTCCCACGAGCTACGCCACTTCAGCCACTGAGAATGGACATGGGTCTCCCTCCTATTGCAGAGGAGCTTGTGTCAAAGCCAGTGAAGTTCTGGCACAGGCTCTGGTCCACAAATGAACTTCACCACTATAGGGAGGATCTTACCCCCGTCATGAGCTTGAACTGCAGTGGCAAAATCCCCTGGCTCACCTTTGTGAAAAACGAACTGCTTGCCATGAATCTCCGTGAGCTATGGGAGGATCCTGCGCGAGGTTGTCAAACGATCTCGCGCAAAGCCCTGTCCCAAATCTACAAAGACAGGTCCCTTGCACACATGATGGATGCTCAAAACAGCAGCACCTTAACTTCACGATTCTTGAAATCCAAAAATTCATATGTCTTTGAACCTTTTATGGATTTTATTTTTCCCATCCTGGCGAGGAAATTGTTTGTCCAATGGAGGCTTGGCACACTTCCCATCAACTCATTCACCTGCAAGTGGACCAATGGGGGTGATAAAATATGTCCCTGCTGTAACATTCATGAGGAAGATGACCTCCACATCTTGTTTGTGTGCCCTGCATATCAAAGGCCTAGAAAATATTGGATAGCGCCGCTTTGTAAGAACCTAGGGTTCTGAGAGTATGCGCAGGCATACAGAATCATGAAAACCAGCACCTTGGGCCACATTGCGTTCGCTGTATCCAAATTTCTAATGGCAATGTGGCTGATTAGAAAGAAAAAAGCCCCCTGAACTTTTTTAATGTCATTATAATTCCTTCCCCGCTGGATGAGAGAGCATTTTTTTACTATGTATTTTAAAATGTATTTTAATGTATGTATGTCCTGTACTGTATCTTTTATGGTCTATATGGCCGAAATAAAGAATTTTTGGATTGGATTGGATAGTTACTGCATCACAATGTAGTGTTCTTTAAAGGTCTTTGGCTCTTTCCTCAATAAGAGCAGAGTTGTTGAAGTCTTGATGGATACATGGATGATGGTGGTGGTGTTCTAAGTCCTGGCTGCATAGATTTACAATGCCTGTTGACTTGTTTTTTCTTTTTTGCACTTTTTAGTCTTCAGGCTGTTAATGTCCTTGGTATGTATGTGCCGCGAACCACTGGAAATGGTGAGCTTGAAAGTCAAATAAGAAGGCCTGCAGGTCATGATGGCTTTGTAGATGATGCAGCTGGTTTTGAAGATGCTTGTGGGCTGGCAAAGGAGAGGTGAAGACTTGATCTTTACAATCGTGGGAACATGTTCAGTGGACACCTTAGAGCATGTGAACTGCTATTTGCCACATGTTGTGTTGTTCACTCCCATCTCAGACTTGTTCACCTTCGAGTTGGTAGTATGCAGAACCACAAAACATTACAATGTGAGCCCTTAGTTTGGTGTTGAAAAAAATCCATGATGTTGAATTGTGAATTTACGTCTCTGAATGGTCTCGGAACTGGTATCATGCAGAACCACAACACATCAAAATGTGAGCTCTTCGTTTGGTGTTGAAAAAATCCATGATGTTGGATTGTGAACTTATGTCTCTGTATGGTCTCGGAGCTCTGTAGTGACTTGCAATACCTTTATGATTTGTGGTTGGGGCACTATTGTCCCATTTGTAATGTGGGACATTGTAATGTTGGACATGCAAGGCATGAGAAGCACCCAAAACAAAATTCACGGTTCATCCCTTCTCACCTCTTGCTGTGATCAATTTGACATATGCAGGAAGATGATTCTCGGGCAGAATGCTCTAAAACGCCGACAGTGGGCTCCATAAGTGGATTGCAATTAATTTCCAAAACAGAGAATGCCCCATGTCATTCACCTGCTGAGTGCACTGTTTCAGTGTATCTGTGTTTACACTGACCAAGACAAACAACCCACATTTAGTAGCACTCTACTTAGTTACAATTAATTTTCACAACACTAATTATTTTACTATTTGTGCGTTCCCAGATGCCCCTTGGTCTGTCTGTATGTGATAAATTAGTTGTGGGAAACAATATCCCACATGGACCCACACAGGGCTAACTTTTGGAAATGCATACTTTATTGCTAGACTGTTCCATATCTCCAAAAGAGATATTAGAATCTTATATCAAATATTCTGAGGATGAGAAAGGAATGCTGCATTGAAAATCTGTAGCAGTGATGACATGTAATTTAGGATACCTGTCGACGAAGATCCTAAAATCACTTTCCAACAGCATCCTAAATGGGGAGGACCCATCCTCCTTTTTGTTTCAGTTCCACTATTAGTTTCCCTTTTAGCCTTGGAACTTAAAATTTCCACGTACAGTCATTAAACTACTACTGTACCTACTTCCTATCCACTTATGGAATTTTATAACAATTGTCAGAGAGAAGAAGAATATTTTTATGGAGAGGACCACGGTTTTATGATACCAATGCGCCTTATAAAAAAAAATCAGTTTCTATCTCCTGTCTTTAGATGAACTCTCAAATGCATCCAAAAACCTTAATGCCCAAGTACCGGATGGGGGCATGCCTGTTTACCAATCCAGAGGTGAATTGAGTTTAATATTTTTATAAAGAGCAATATGTTCCTAAAATGCTTTTATAAGGCAGGGACAATACCCTAGTAGGTAAAGACGTCAGAAGGCATCAAAGGAAAATGCCAGCAAAATAATAAACAAGCATTTACAATGCAACGGTCTCGCCTTTGCAAAAGTTAGAGCTATTGGCATTGTAAATGACAATATTTTTATTTATTTTTTGGTTTTGAAAACAGATAAATAAATGTCATTGTCATTTACAATGCCAATCGCTTGCAAATGTGAGACCTATTGCATTTGCACACACACACAGAGCCACACACACACACAGAGCCACAACACAGAGCCACACACACACACACAGAGCCACACACACAAAGAGCCACACGCACAGAGCCACACACAGAGCCACACACACACAGAGCCACACACACACAGAGCCACACACACACACACAGAGTCACACACACAGACAGAGCCGAACACACACAGAGCCACACACAAACACAGCAACACACTCAAACACACACAGAGCCACACACACACACACAGACAGAGCCACACACACAGACAGAGCCACACACACACAGACAGAGGTGATACTCCAATAGCGGAGTATGTTAGTTATCAATCGGTGCTTGGTGCAAGTCTGCATTGGTACCATGCATTGCTACCCGTGCTTTCCAAAATCACCATAAAAAAACACGCAGTGTAAAAAATAAAAAATAATCTGCACTACCCCATATGCACTACACGTCGTACCAGAGAGAATAAATTCGGCTCCATGCCATGATCTAGGCTGTGCCACATGTCGAGCACCCTGAAATATGTGGGGTGGGTGCTACAAGCGACCTGAATCCCTGACAGCAAAGCGATACACACCTGCGAAGCACTCTCTCAAGACGCTACAGACACCTACGGCTGTTGTACCAGCGCAGGCAGACATCTTTAATACGAACATACACATATCAAAGGGATGCACAGAGCACACCCTGGTTCCCTTATTCACGGCTAGTGAGAAGCCAGCCCTTGTGACTAAGGCCGCACAGAGCAGAAGCAAGCCCCCCCCCCACTTTAAACTGTGACTCATTCAAGCTGAGAAAGACCTCCCAGGAGGAGGCATCATGCGGAGTGCAACCCCCTCTCCCAGATCTGACGTGACTTGGGAGTGGGCGACAGATACTCTCCCAATCACCACAGAATACAGCTGCGCTATCATGCAGTTACATCGAGCTTAACAAGGGTTATCTGGGCTGAACACAACTGTGGTATGAATGTCAACCTAAGCAGGACCGTGGAGCCAGCTCTGCAGCGGGCACTCAACCTGCGGGACAATATACACGAGAAAAAAAACAGCGGAATTAATCATCGGGCCGCTGAACTGGTTCCATTAAACGCCTCTGCTCAAGATCTCAGCGTTTAGAAGAAGCAGGCAATGGAAAATATTAAGATTATGTAATTAGGCCCGAATCACTGTGTTTCAGGGGGGAGGCGCCAGAATAAAAATAGATGTCACAAACCCCACGTACTCAGCATTTTATTTGCCCTTAAAGAAAACGTGCAGAGCAAGCACAAATAATAGAACCGTCCCCATTGCGTCCTTCAGGCTGCAAATATATTTCTCCAGCAGGTGCATCAACCCACTAAACTATGCTGTGGCTCATGGTACATAGCTTAAGTTTCTCTGAGACAGCCGCGCATCGGCATTTACTGCACTGCCCAGGTACCTGGGCACAGACTGCTCTGATGCCGGCGCCCATTCACGCACCAGAAGTCCTTACACAGGCACTGCCGGCAAGTGCAGGCAGTGGTCAGGCGCAGTTGCGTGACTCTTTGCCCACCCACTAGCCGGTGAAATACGATCAGGGGGGGAAGCACGTCTACCGGCCATTTGCAGGTGAGCAACTCTGCACTAGGCTACTTAGCAAAGAGAAAAAATTTGTGCACTGGGATTTTTGGGGGTGCACTTGTACAACTACCTTAAAAGCGAACAGTGAAAACACGTTAACGCCGCATGCTTTTGGAGCAGTATGAAAACTGAAGAACTTGAAATACAATTATTTAAATGCCAGCAGTAGCCATTCAACTCCCCCCCCCCCCACGCAAGTATAGCGCTAGCAAGGAATCTCTAATCCCAGAGTAAAACGGGCCAACCTGACCCAGCCGCTACAAATAATAATGAGCGAACATGAGATACATCATGGAGCTGTAATACTGCAAGGATGTGAATGACTGCACGTAAACCCGGTGGCCATTTTGAATCTGGAGCTATGTCAATTTCCTAGGGAAGCCGCCCGCAAGCCCCTCCCCTGCCTTGTCACAAGCCCTGCACGACTAATCCTCGCGTACCGGTTGCTGTTGGTCTGCGATCTTCAACTACCTTAAAAGAGAACAGTGAAAACATGTTAACACCGCGTGCTTTTGGTGCAGTATGAAAACTGAAGAACTCGAAATACAATTATTTAAATACCAGCAGTAGCCATTTACCTCCCCCCATGCAAGTATAGTGCTAGCAAGGAATCTCCAATCGCAGAGTAAAACGGGCCAACCCGACCCAGCCGCTAGAAACAATAATGAGCGAACATGAGATACATTGTGGAGCTGTAATACAGCAAGGACGTGAATGACCTCATGTAAACCCGCCGTCCATTTTGAATCTAGAGCTATGTCAATTTCCTAGGGAAGCCGCCCGCAAGCCCCTCCCTTGCCTTGTCATAAGCCCTGCACACCTACTCCTCGTGTACCAGTTGCTGTTGGTCTGCGATCTTCATGCACCTTTCAGCCAATCGCACAGCAGTTCATGCCTGCTTCTCATGAGCCAGCAGGGCCTTTTTGGCTTCCCATTGGCTGCGATACTCACACCGTCTCCCAGTGCACAGACCTAGTTGTCTCTCATTGGTTGTCTTCACTCTCACAGCGCTCACCATTTGTGTCAAAGCCCCGTCCTTTTCAGGCTGGGTGGCGTGTTTTTGACTGTTGTTTACAGCCTAGAAAGAATGTCAAAAACACACCCCCCAATCCGAAAAGGACGGAGCTTAGATCAAAAGAATGACGTCACTGGGACCTCTTCTCCAATGGCTGGCCGCCTTTCAGGAGGCCAGCCAATGAAGAAGAGGGCGGGGCTTAACCTCGCTACTAAGAGTCATTAAATCTCGCCAGCAAGACTGCGCATGTCGCAGCCTACGCTAGCCGAGACCTAAAAAGGCAAGGCTTTCTTTCCCAAAAGCAGGGTAAGAAATAATCAATCTTAACTGTATAGGCCATTTTTAGGGCTTGCGCCCTGCGTTGCACTGTGCAGCAATGCTCGCGCAGGCGAGAGCCCTTTTGTCCGGGGTTTCAAATGGACCCTGGAATTACAGACGCTTGTGCGTGTGCTTTTCCTTTTGGGTTCCGCTATTGGGCTTTGCATGCGTGTTTTTTTTAAACAGAACACGAAATAGGCCAAAGGCGGGCGCATTGCTCTGTCCATGGTCTATTGGTGTCTGTTATGCGCACCAAAGCCCTAATGTTTTCAATTATCGTGCCCACGGGCACGATAATTGAAAACATATGCCTCGCAGAGGCACGCGCGGGCGCACCACTCTCAGGCTTTTTTTTTTTACATTTCACTGCCGCTTGTTTTTTGAGATGCGTCTTGTATTGTGCTTCTGTAGGACGTCGGCGGCAAATGTTGATACCTTCTAGACAGCGTGGGAAACTGGGATTTAAAATGTCCAAGAGCCCTGGGATCCTGAATATATATTGGGTATATGACTCTAGCATTCCGTGTAAGTTAAAGACATTGCTGCTGAAGTAAAGACGCCACCTGTTGCACTAATGCAGTGTACTGGGACGAGCCTGCAGGCAACAATTGAGTTATTTTGATTGGTCCTGCGGGAAGCTGTTCACGGTGCCACTGGCAGGTGGCACATATTTTTACCAACATTAGTGTCAATAATACTGTTCAAAAGTTAGAGGAATGTGAAGGACGTGTGTAGACTTGTTCTGTATTTACCAGGAGCAGCATTCACTTTCCCCTCTCGTCTGTCCCAAGCCCCTTCCGCTTTTGTCTGTGTGATCGGAACTGCAGCAGCCACCCCTATACTTTCCTGGCTGCCCTGTCAGTGTCCTCAAGGATGCCGGGCCCCTCCCCAGGCTGTCAGGAGCTCACAGCTGCAGCTCCCCACCCCTCGCCTGCCTTTCCCTGGGTGTCAGTGAACTTGGGATAGCTGAACTACTGCTCTTCTCACCTTTTTTATAGTTGCCCTGTATGTGAGCTCAAAGATGCAGCGCCCACCTTCTCTTGCCCTCCTTGGTATCGGCCTCTCTTGCTACCCTGCTACTTTGGAGACTCCGACCCGCATGCTCTCTCGGATCACGAGTCTGCCTCGGTACTCAAGCCCTGCTGCTGCTCCTCACCAAGACTCCCTTTGCCTCCTGCGTCACACTTCGTGCCCCTAGTGGCAGATACAGTCCGACGAGCCCAGCGACCTCTGAAGACATGCATGGGAAGAAAAACATATTTGGGCTGTTCTTTGATTCAAGTTTTCTCAGCTGACTGACGACATGCAAAGTCATGGGTCTTTGTCTAAAACATAGGCCTACCCCTCTATTCAGAAAGATTCAGAGCGTCCTTGCATCTCGCCGTATTTGATGCGTAGAAAGTTGTCAGCACAGTACATCGTAACTCGGTCTTTTAGTCACTAGCACTTTGATAATTGTACTTAAGTTTCAGTTTTCTCTATCTAACTTTGGGCCTACAAGTTCCAGAATGCAACATGCTTTTGACTAATCAATCAACCTACTTTTGGTTAAAGGAGCCACGCTTGTGTGGCTAATAGGGAGATAAAGATCATTGAGCCAGATATATAAAACTATCAGGGCACAAGTCCTAAAACAAGCATTTGCAATGCAATAGGTCTCGCATTATTAAAGTTTGAACTATTGGTGTTGCATTATTTAGCAATGCCAATAGCTCAAACTTTAATAATGCGAGACCTATTGCATTGCAAATGCTTGTTTCTTTAGCCTGAGGAAGCTTCCTCTCACCTGGAAGCACTGATTTCTAAGGGCTAGCGAATGCAAGCGCGACTCAATGAGAGTGCCATGGTATATAGTGTCTAAAAAAGATGGCAAGGTTTGATTGAGCCGTGATGAGGTAAGCTTTATGCGCTAAACAAACACATTTATATTGAATTCTTAAATTGAATTATCTGCCTCACTTCCAACCAGTGAATATTTCTATTTGCACGTGAAATATGATCAATTTTTACCAGGTGGTAAGTAAGTTACACACCCTGAAGTTTGTCAAGAACATAGGGGCACATTACCAACAACTAGCAATAATTATCGTTATGTTGGTTTAGCGGCGATATTTTTATCGCCGAGCTGCGGCGATTTTTATCGCTTAGGAACCTTGCTATTATCAAGGTATATCTCCTAAGCGATAAAAATCGGCCGAAATGCATGAATATTGCTGAAAAGTCAGCGATATTCATGCATTACCGAGCTAATGCTCTTAGCCATGTTATCCACCTATCATTGGATAACATGGCTAAGAACTGCCCTGGGGCAGGTGTTAGCTTTTGGAGATATTCGCGCTTAGCGCGAATATCTCCAAAAGTTGGTAATAGGAGATAGCGATGTTAGCGACTGTTTCCAGTCGCTAACATCTTGGCACGCCCACTTTGCATGTCATTAGTGATAAATATCACTGACATGCAAAGCGGGGCCCAAGATGGTCGCTATCTCCTACTAGCTGTCGCTAACTGGTGTTAGTGACAGCTAGGTAATAGGGAGATAATTTTATCTCCGCTTTCTTGGCTTTTAAAGCCAAAAAAGCGGAGATAAACCCCCTTGATAATATGCCCCATAGTGCGGAGGGGGAGGGGACTGGGTGCATTCTGTTTTTCATTGCAAAAGTCTGTAGTTTATTCAGATTTATTTGATAAGATAAATCGTTAGAAGTAAATATTAAGACTTCAAAAACCCAGGGATAAGGCTGCATAGTTGTGTGGAATCAAATGAGAACGTAAGCATAAAAAATAGACAACATATATTTAGGCATCATACTCATCTAAAACAGGTGGTAAATTATCTCAGTGAATGGTCCCATGCATAATGCATTAAGGAGGGATTAAAGTGGGTACATTTGCCTGCTTCCCCTTCCACTGTTCCTTTAAACTTCCAGCCATTCATTAATTAAGAGTATAGTTCTATGAACTGTTATATATAGAGTGATTAAAGTGCTTTTATGAAGATTTACTGCAACACTTTATATTACACCATCATACAGGCTCAGCTTTCTTTCTTAAATAGTTTCTCTGCCTTCAGACTGAGGCTATGTGATATGAATAATATCGATCGAATTATGAGCTTTTGTAGATAAACCCCTTCTCAGGAAAATACCTTGCTGATGAATGTGTATCACTCCCATTGACGTAACATGGTTGTCCATTCAGCCGGTAAAGTCACATGAGACCTCGGCTCTTGTGATTTAACCAGCCCCTGCCCGACCCTCTTCTGTGGCACAGTGAAGAACAGAACTCCCCCCCCCTTGCTACCTCACAGAATATCCGTTTCCCTCATGCCTTCCACAACCCCCGCCTCCCGCCAGCACCAACAGCCCCACTCACATTTGCCACCTAATGAGGCAGGTGGTCCGTGGGTGTGGTATCCAAATGGAAATGGGAATTTTATATGGAATTTTGGGAGTGACTCGCAATAGCCAGAATTATATGTAGAGATACAAGCCAGAAGAATTAGTTCTGGCCATACAGTATCCCCACACATAACTGTGCATTACTTGTAATCAGGGAGTCTGCCTCTCACTCCACCCCCTTCTTTTACCTGTCCTCTTCTCCTTCCTCCCTTTCTCCCCTTCTGTTCTACTCTCTTTCCCCCTCTTAACCGTTTTATTTTCCCTTATCCTCTGTTTCCCTCACTTAATCCTCCCCTCTCTCTTTTCTCTATCTGACTCTTCTCTTCTCTCGCTCCCATTCTCAATTTTATCTCACAGTTTTCCCGTTCCTTTTGTTCTTTTTCATCCATATCTTGTCTTCACTTCTCTCGCCCTCATATCCTTCCTCCAGTTCTCTCTTAAAACTCTTATTTCTGCCCCCTTTCTCCTCACATACCCCTTTGCATCTGCCTGTCTCCTTTCTCTCTCTCATCCTTACCTCAGTTCCATCTTCTCTCAAGTTGTACTTTCTTTAGACACTTTACCATTCTCATTTCCCCCCCCCCCCCCCCCCCCCCCCCCCGCAGCTCTCTGTTCTACATTTCCCTCTTTTACTATCCTCTCCAAGGTCGTTGTCAACCACCCGCTATACCAGCTTAAGTGGGGGTGCTACTGAGGCAGATTAGTTTGTTTTATGACTCTTCTTAGCATCTACCTTTGGCTCGTAGATCATCGCAGATCACAAGTTAAAACTAATGAACTCGGTAAGTAAGAATAAAATATTATAACACAGCTGTGGGTTGGGCCAAAAGAAAATATTAAAACAGCCTAAAACGGTGACAGAGAAATACGAACTTTTAAAATGACGAAAACATAAAGTTGGAGGCCAGTGGGGTGAGACAGCACAAAGGGAAGCAAGGACAATGCAAATAATGAAGGAAGGGAAAGGGAAGCATGACGGAACGAGGGAACAAATGAACACAGAAAATGTAAAAAATGTGAAAAGAAAAAAGGAAGGAAGAAAATAAAGAATGAGTTGTGGAAAGAAGAGATGGAAAGATCAAAGAAATAATAACAAAAAAATGAAAGTAAAGAAAGAGGGAAAGCAGAAAAATATAATGCAATAATAAATATGAAATTTGAGACGAAAGGTTGGGCTATTGAAGGAAAGGAGAAGAAAATAATTATCTAATGGAAATAAAATAAAAAGAAAAGATGCAAAGAATGTGTGAAAGAATGGCAGGAGCAAAATAAGAATAAACAGTTAGAAAGTAGAATAGAAAACTCGAAAAAAAAAGACAGATGGAATGAGAGAAGAATAGACAGAAGGTAAGGAAGAATTAAATAAATAATTAAATATTCATAAAACAAACTAAGATGGTGGAAAGAAGAAAGAAAGAAAGAACGAAAGAAAGAAAGAAAGAAAGAAAGAAAGAAAGAAAGAAAGAAAGAAAGAAAGAAAAGGGAAATGATGAATAAACGAAATAGGGCAAAATAGGTCAATATGTCGTTTTTTTTGCCAAATTCCTTTAAAATCATGGTATAATACTAATTATTTTCTGCAAATTTTCTTCAGGGGTACATGAATTCACATGACACTTCATAGGAAGGATTGGGATTGCTCACTTTACTCGTGAATGTATTGCTATATTTGGGTCAAAGTGAGGTTTATTTTATTTTTTTGGCTACTCCCTTGCTATCCTCTCTTCTTGTTCATCCCCATTTCTCTCATCTCTGTAGCTCGGCTTCGTTTCTACTTCTGTTTCTCTCTCTGCCTTCTCAATGTTCCTCTCTTTCTGCTCTGAATTTTCCATCTGGCTTTCTCTTTCTTTCCTGTGTCTTCTACCTTGCGCTACCTGCCTCTCACTGTTGTTTCATTTTTTAATTTTTTCTATCTTTTATCTCTCATCTGCTGGGACACTGCCTACAGCACAGAGCCACTCCTGTCTCTTCTATTCCATGAAGAAGTGGGAATAGGGATCTAGGCTCCTGGTAGGCACCCGTAAAAGAGAAAGAGCGGGGTCTTAAATAAACTGCAGTTGAAGCAAGTGACAATGGGAATCTCTCTCACCCCCTGGGCCCCAGTGCTACTGCACCAGTTACATTACTTACAGCTTCATCCCTGATCACTCCTGGCATACATAGCATGAGCCAGGAATTTTGCCAATGTCTGTGAAAATACTTAACAATCAGCAGTAAGTAATGATATCCATTATGATCTGATCATTCTAGGACTAGACTAGATTTAGGAAAGGTGAGTATTGAGGCCTCATGTCAACCAAGCAGGGCCGGCTTTAGTGTTGGTGGCGCCCGGTGCGACAATCGTTTTTGGCGCCCCCCACACCCCATGACCGCCTTTTCGGATTCTCTCACTACCACCGGGCATAAGTGCCCCTCATCTCTCCAATCATATGTTATTGCTAAACACAGTACTCCCCTCTGAGGTCAGCACCCCTCCACAGGTCAGTGCCCAGAGCGGCCGCATCAGTCGCACTGCCCTAAAGCAACCAAGCAGTGTCTTGTCCTTGGCAAATGACACAGATGATAATCAGTTTTAAAATGTTTTTCAATTCTGATCTCACTATCTGAAACAGGCTTCTCCAATGACTGTACAGGCTGTTCCTGAGAATCGGTATTGGGGCGGGGAGCGGGGAGGGGGCTGTAAAAATATAACATTACTTTCCTGACGGTCGGCTGGATGGTCGCCTCCGTCCTCTTCCTGGCTTCTCTGCTAGCAGGAAGCACCTTGGCTCTCTAAACCAATCACAACCGGCACCTCAAAGAGCAGAGCTGTAACTAGTTCACAGGCATAATGGGACACCTGTTAGAAGATATGTTACACCTGGCATCCCTGGAGTGGTTTCCCCTGTCTTTTTGCCTCAACCACCTGTATTTTTGATGTTATGCTGGACTTTGTTTTCGCTGGTTTAGATACTCTGGGCACTTTACCACTGCTGATCAGTGCTAAAGTGCAAGTGCTTCCTGTGTAAATTGTGAATGGTTCTCCATGAATGGCATATTTGATTTACTGGTAAGTCCCTAGTAAAGTGCACTGTATGTGCACAGGACCTGTAAATCAAATGCTATTAGTGGGCCAACAGCACTGGTTGTGCCACCCACAGGAGTAGCCCTCTAAACTTGTCTCAGGCCTGCCATTACAGTATCTGTGAATGCAGTTTTAAACTGCCATGTCGACCTGGCAAGTGCACCCACTTGCCAGGCCCTAAACTTTCCTTTTACTGTATGTAAGGCACCTGGAATGTAGGCCCAAAGTATCCCCATGGGCAGGTTGCAGTGTATGAGGACGGTAGGACGAGTAGTAGTATGTTTCACATGTCCTGATAGTGAAATACTGCCAATTTAGTTTTTCACTATTGCAAGGACTAGCTCTCCCATAGTGTATCATTGAAGCTGCCTTGTAACATTTTACAAGTGTAACTTTCAATTGGGAACAGCTAGAGATTTGGAGTTGGGGCTCTCTGAGCTTAGGATTTTAAAACACTTATTTTAGTAAAAATGGTTTTTAAATTGTGTTTTTGAAAATGTCACTTTTAGAAAGTGTGCCTTTTCTTGCTTGACCATCCTCTTTCTGCTGTGGGATCAACGTTTGGTTTAGACTGACAGGGGCCTGTTTGTGCATTCACTCTAGACAGTCACACAAAGGGAGTTGAGGTGTACCCTGCATATACTGTTGGCCCATCACCAAGCTGATAGGCCTTCCTGAGCTAGAGTAGTGGGAGGAGTTGTCACATGCACCTGAATAGGGCTGTGCCTGCCCTCTCACACAGCTGTCTCTACCTCCTGGAGTGCGTCTGGAGGCAAGAACAGGCAGGACAAGAACTTGTGCACTACAAAGACAATCCTTTGAAGAATGCCTACTTCAAAGGCCAAAGGGAGTATACAAATTGAACGTAAAACCCCAGTCTGTTAGAACACTTCTGGAACAAGGGAAGACTCTGCCTAGAAGAGCTGAAGAGCTCTAAGGAGTACTACTGGCCCTTTGCTGTGTGTTGCTTTGCTGGGTGGCATGCAGATGCTGCTTCTGCTTTGTAGAGAAAAAGGACTGGACTTTGCTATATATCCTGCTTGTGAATTTTCTTCAAGGGCTTGTGTGTGCTTGCCTTCTGTTGGAAGTCTTAAGGGTCCATTAGGATGTAGGGCAGATCACCACTGCCCGCATGGCGGTGGCGATCCGCCCTATATCCTTCCCCGCCCGCCACCCATTTCCCCCCTGTCATATTAGTGTGGCGGGGGTATTGTGGCGGACGGGAAGACCGCCCGCTGCTTTTCCACCCGGTCAACTAGTCGACCGGGCGGAAAAGGGTTTAATAGGGTGGCAGTGTCTGCTAGACACCGCCATCAATATTAGGATGCAGTCACAGAAAGGCATGCAGATTTTGAAGTTGGGGGCCCATTGTGGGCCCCCAGGATGTATGGGGGATACCTCTGGTACCTCTGCATAACATGCATTTTTGGCATTGCGGCGGGTGCTGCTGAAAGCACCGCCCGCCGCAATGTTAAAAATGCAGGATGCACCCGCCGGTGTGGCGGGTGCATCCTAATCACCCCCACGGGTCCGCCACACTTATGACAGGCAGTCCCTTTGTACCTCATGATGGAGAGCGGACAAAGTCCGCCCACCATCCTAATGATCCTAATGATGTGTCATCAAAAACTTTGTCTACCGCACCTGGACTCCATTGCTGGGAGACCTGTACCTGCCAAGTGGTGCTAATTCCAGTTCTGGGCCACTGCAGGTGTTCGCTGGGCTGTAACTTCAAGAAAAGGATTACCGGCTGTTAGAAATTGGATTTTTGGCAGGCTAAGGCATGTGTCAAAGCCAGGCAGAAACCACCACTCTAGTCAGGATAAGGGAGTTACACTCCTAAAAAAAACCCTGCTCACTCCCTTGGTAGCTGAGTACGAGCAGTCAGGCTTATCTTAGAGGCAGTATGTAAAGCATTTGCACATAACCAACAGTAATACAGCGTAAGCACTACAAAAGGACACCACACCAGTGTAGAAAAATATCCAATATTTTTATATACTATACCAAGACCAAAAATGATAAAAATCCATAATACAGTACTTAAAAATCCACAGTTATCAAAATACACTTTAAAAACAGTTCCTTGATGTCGATAGCAATGGGGCTATTACGGCGTCGTGAGCAAACAAATCCAAACAGCTCTGGATGACCGCGGCATTGCAGGCCATCTATGGTGTCGGGAAGACCCACAAACAGTACCTGTTAGAAATGCAGGGCGCCGAGCCCCTTGAAGTCACTCACGCGGCAGGTCAAGTTCCTTTCTGTTGGGATCAGGAGAACTGGTGTCGGCAGGCGTAGGGTGCTGCAGTGCGAAGTGAAGCGGTGCGGCGTGCTGTGACCTCAGGTCGCGGTGTGAGCAGCGGCTCAGTGGCGGCATCAGATGACATCATCAGTGAGACCAGGGTCAAGGTGTGAGGTGAAGGTAGTGCTCGTAACGATGCTGGCAGGTCACGGTGTAAGCAGCGTCATCGTCGTTGCTGAAGCAATGTCATTGGCTGACGAACGGGAGTCGATGGTGCCAGCGTCGGTAGGCCAAGGCTGCGGTGCGGGATGAGGGCGGTGCGTCGTGTAACTTTACAAGCGGTGCCCTCGAACCATGGTGCAAGCAGCGGTGTCGATTTCGGCGTGGAGCAGCGGCGTTGGGGAGGCCAAGGCGTCATCGTGAAGTGAGGCGGTGTGGAGTGCTGTGCTCACAGGTCGCGGTGCGAGCAACGGCTCGGTGGCGGAATCAGCAGGCATCATTGGTGAGACCAGGGTCGCCCTGTGGCATTGCAGCGGTGCTCTATGCAGTGCCCAGGCTTCGGCATGAAGCGAGGCGGGGCAGAGTGCAGTTACCACAGGTCGTGGTCCGAGCAGCGGCTTGGTGGTGGTGTCAGCAGGAGTCATTGGTGAGACAAGGGTCGCAGTGAGGCATTGCGGCGGTGCCCTCTGCAGTGCCTTCAGGACACAGAGTCAGCAGTGGCATCGTAGACGTCGTTGAGTTGCTTTTCTTCTGTCGCAGCACAAAACACACAGTCCCCAGTGTTGAGGGCAGCAGAGCTTGAAGTCTTTGCTGTTCCTGAGACTTCTTGAACAGGAGGCATTCTCTACCTCAAGCCCTTGGAGAAACTCACAAAAGCAGATTGCAGAAAGTTCAGTCCAGTTCTTTCACTGCCCAAGACAGAAACAGCCACTGTAGCCAACTCAGCAAAACACACAGCAAAGTGGTAGTCCCTCCTCACAGCTTCTCCAGCTCTTCTTCTTGGCAGTCTTCTTGATCCAAAAGAGTTCTAAAGTTCAGGGGTCTGGGCCCCAGTATTTGTATCGAAAAATCCTTTGATTCCCTAGGCAGAGAGTGCCTGTGCTCAACCAGAACCAGTTCTGCCTTCTTTGGTGTGATTTCCTGGCAGGGGTTGGAGATGGCATTGTCAGAGGCAGAACAGGCCCTTTGAGGTGCAAGGAAATCTCCTCCCTCTTCCCCCATCGCAGCCCAGGTCTATTCAGCCCTTCCCTGACCTACCTAGACTATCGGGAGCCACCCTTGCTTCCTAGCCATCTGTCGTCCAAAACTCAGACAGGCAATCCACATTCCTGCAGAGGCACATCGGATGACTGAGCAAGAAAATACCCACTTCTTAAAAGTGGTATTTTCAAACACAGAATGTAAAAATCACCTTTACTAAAAGATGCATTGCTAGATTCTGAGTTCAGGCCTACTAAATGTTATTTTCTCACATAATTCCCTGGGCCAGTTTTGTCTATACGATGTTATAAACAAACTTCCCATTCTGTCCTATGGGGAACAGGTAGCCTTGCAATAGTGAAAATCTAAATTGGCTGTTTCACTATCAGAACATGCCACACTCACCAGGGCATGTCCTACCTTTCACATACACTGCACCCTGCCCACAGGGTTACCTTGGGACTACCTTAGGGGTGTCTAACAAGTAAGAAAAGGAAAGGTTAGGGACTGGCAAGTGTGTGCACTGGCCAAGTCGACATGGCAGTTACCAACGGCACGCAGACTCTGGAATGGCAGGTCTGAGTTACCTTTTTAAGGCTACTCACTTGGGTGGCACAATCAGTGCTGCAGGCCCTGGCACACTCAGTGCACTTTACTAGGGACTAACAAGTAAATCAAATATCCAATCATGGAGACACCAATCCATAACACAATTTACACAGAGAGCATATGCACTTTAGCACTGATCTGCAGTGGTAAAGTGCCCAGAGTCCTAAAACCAACAACAGCTGGTCTGGAAAAAATTGGAGGAAGAAGCAAAGAGTTTGGGGATAACCCTGCAAAAAGGGCCATTTCCAACACTGTCACTGTCACCGACAGTGCTGCCTGCACCAAAGCTGTGCGCACCGCTTGCTGGGTGAGCACAGTACCGACTAAAACACCACCGATCCCCTGGTCTCACCGACTATGAAGCTTCTTGCTGGCATCGACGCCGCTACCTGCACTATGGCTATGGATGCCGACAACACCAGAGACCTGGTTTCACCGATGATGACGCGGCACCACATCCCTGACTCCACTGCCTGCACCATAGCCGTGGTCACCACCCTCAACTACACCACAATCCCTGGTCTGCCAACGAAAGCACCATCGACTCTGACATTGTTACCCAATACCGCTGCCTGCACCGAAGCTACTGTCACCACCTTGTAAGGAGCACGAGACCACCGGCGTGACAACCCCACAACGCTGGGCTGACCGACAACAGCGCCTCACCAATGAAAGGCTGCTGCCTGCACCGAAGCCAAGGACACCGCACCATGAAGTGCATGCACAATGCACCTCCCATGATGAAACCGTGGCCCCGGCACTGCCGACGTCAGCACTCCTGACTTTTACCTCACAGAGGTTGATCTGCAACATGTATGATTTTAAGGACTTCCCGACTTCTACACCAACTGCAGCACCGACGCACGCGACACCTCATCACTGCACTTCACCGCAAGGCCTATTCAACTCAAAGGTACTGTTTGGGGGTCTTTCCCAACGCTGTAGCCTGCCCTTATCTCCATTGAAGTTAGACTGAACTGTTGGATTTGTTGGTCACAACACCGCCGTAGCCCCAGTTGGCGCTATCGACTTCAAGGAACTATATTTTTTCTTTATTCTTAAGAAATTCATATGTTTGCTTGTGTATGTTGGATTTTTGTTGTTTTTGTCTTGCTTTTAAGATAAATACTTGCTATATTTCTAAACTGGTGTGGTTTCCATTTTGTAGTGTTTTCACTGTGTTACTGTGTGTGTTTTGCACAAATACTTTACACATTGCATCCGAGATAGGCCTAACAGCTCTTGCCAAGCTACCAAGGGGGTGCAATCTCCTTACCCTGACTAGAAGGAAGGGTCCCTACTTGGACAGGGTACAAGCCACTGCCAACCAGAGGCCCCCATTTCCAACAAAACTAAAGAAGGGCTAGTAGTTCTTCTGAGATTAGAAATCTTTGCTAAGACCTGTTAGATAGAGAAAAACCATGAAACATTCTTTCCAGATGGAAGAGAAGGTACACCTGATGAACTGAAGTAAGGGAAAACGCAAAAAAGGTGATGGAATGTCAATAACAAGTGCAAACTGGGATACAAGCACAGGTGCCTTAAAAACCTCTTTTACCAGAGACTGAGATACAAGTGAACTGTCTTAATATGCTCAAACATTTGTACGTGTCCCAGAAGTGTAACTTTTGTGCAGGTCTAGCTACGAGCCCCAATGTGCCAGATGCAGCTTGAGTTATTCTGTGTTACCCATAAGAGCTTTTTTCTGTACTCAACTGAGGGCCTAATTAAGAGTTTGGTGGATGGGTTACTACATGACAAATTTACAAATGCCATAGCATATATAATGCACTTGTAATAAGGCAGACAAAATAGCCATCACATTTGTGATGAAGCAAAGTGTCTGCCAAGCTCTAAATCAGGCCCTTAGTCTCTTTGCTTTTGATGCTAACTTCCATTACCATCATGCCATTGTTTCCACGCCCTGACCTGTGAAAGGTATTGACCCTTACAGTTCTACATCGAGAATGCAAGTTTTGTGTCTTGTTGCTTAACACTGGATTGGTCAGATTTTATAGAAAAACTAGACATTATAGTGTTTCAAGATACCTGGGCATTAACTCCAGTTTACCATTTTGGCTATTTAAATTTTCATAAACTAGCAGTAGGCGGCCATAAAGGCAGACCTTCAGGAGGGTTAACAATATGTATAAGGCAGAGTTCTGCTTATAAGATAGTGGAAATGGAGATCGATATCATTGATATCATGGCAATACTCATTTGCCCCAATCACCCCACCAACTTACTTATAGTAAATGTATATGCTAGGGGCATGGTGAGCGGTAGATCATCCAAGACAATCACTGACCTCAATCGAGCAGGAGATTTTAATACTACATTTGAGCCTTTGGATTCCGAAGATAGCAACCTTAGTGCTGACGAAGATGCCCAGTGGGGTATACCCCACCTAGAGATACCACCAATCAAAAAGTGGACAAAGGCAGAGCGTCAGCTTAAAGGATTTAGCTTAGAAAGGGGAGTTAGGGCAGTAAATGGCCGCCCACCCTCTGACCGCCTAGGATCTCAAACATAGAACAATGGTCTGAGAAGCAGTCGTATAGACTATATCTTTATTAATGTAGAGATTTGGTCTTCATTAGTGGATATGAAGGTCTGTGTAAGGAATGAAAGCGACCACAATCCATTGCTGGTAAAACTCAAAGGTACGGGCCACGCAATATCTTTGCCCCTAGATGGTGTGTATGAGACTGCTGACGCCATAACCAGTAACGATGAGGAGGATCAAATGGTCCCGGATTGTCGAGAATGAAAGCTCCCTTGATAAAATGAAAGCAGAGGTGATGAATTCACTAGATCTTCTACAAAAATTGAACATCCAGTGTGAAATCAACCTTAATATCACCCAAATTCACAAGACCATGTTTGAAAACATGAGGCGTTTCTTTGTTTAAACCTTTTAAAACCCCCAAGAGATCTTTATTAAAGCTTGACCATTGGTATAATAAGGCTTGCAAGGTAGCATATAAGCAGCTGTCCCGGGCAATAAAAACTAACGACATAGGCAGGATAAGAACAGCATGCAAACAGTACAAATCTACGCAAACATTAGGAAAAAAGGAATGAGATGAACAAAGGTGGAAGGAACTTTGACAAGCTAGCAAAAGGAAAAACATGCAATCTTTTTGGCAGCTTGTCAAATGAGTGGAGGAGGCCAAGGTAGTGCCCCCTCAAACCATATAGCCCCTGATCAGTGGGTATCCTTCTTTGAGAACCAATTTGCAGTTGCTAAGAATATACCCCCCCTTCCATGTTCCAAGTGTAGATTCAGTAGCAACATTCTTGTTAAGGGAAGTGGAAAGAGCTGTGAATTCAGCACCAAAGCAAAGGTCCCCGGTCTTGATTGTATCCCGGTGGACCTATTTCTATCAGATAAGGATAATTGCTTCAAGTATATCCTGATTCTTGCCAATGCGATTGCCAGAGGAGCTCCCATTCCTGACTCCTGGCAAGGAGCCGAAATCGTACTTATCTATAAGAAGGGGGAACATTCTAGTCCGAGTAATTACAAGCCAATCAGCCTAATTGATTCCACCGAAAAGATTATGGCTAGATTGGTCCTGAACAGAATTCAGATCTGGATAGCAGAGAACAATACATTATCCCTTTCCAAGCAGGTTTTAGGGCCCTCATAAGTACAATTGATCATGTTTTTTACTTTGTTTCAATTTACTGGCACGTTGTACTACTAGCGGGTGGAACATTTTATGCCACCCTTGTAGATCTCAAAGCAGCATTCGGTACGGTCCCGAGAAACAAACTTTGGGCGGTATTGAGAGATCTAGGGCTACCCCCTGAGCTCTTACAGCTTGTTGTCAAACTGCATGAATCCAACTACGCGCAGGTTCGATGCTCAAGGGAACACTACCTCCAAATTCCTAATCCTTAAAGGGGTACGTTAAGAGTTCTTTCAGGCCCCCACCTTATTTTCACTGTTTATAAACCGTGTGGTCAATTATTTTATAGAGTACTCCACCGACGCACCCTCTGTTCCTTGAAAAAAGGTCCCAATATTCATGTTCGCGGACGATACCCTAATTTTATCAAAAACACAAGTCTGCTTGCAGAGAGCATTTTGTAAGAAACATGAGTTACTACTAAATGTGGATAAAACTAAATATATGGTGTTGCACAAACACAAAGTAATTAAGTCAAGGTTTTTTATGAACACTGAGCCATTGGAACAAATAGACATATTTTCTTACCTTGGAGTAAATATAGGCTGTAAACTAGACTGGAATCCCCTGATAGAAATTATGGCGCTTAAGCACTCGCAGCTCACAGAAGTGATTTTGAAAGAACACAGGCTCTCCCAGACCAAGCTGGTTGGTCCTGCACTTAAGATTTATAACACCAAGGTTATGGCTTCTATTCTGTATGGGGCAGAACTTTGGGGCTTCGAAAATCTGTCCTCACTAGCCCAGGCCCAAAAGAGATTTTTGAGAGGTTTGGTAGGCCTCCCCCAAAGTACACCTCTTATACCTTTATATTCTGATTTGGGGTGTTATTCCCTAATAGATGTTGCTAGGTTCAGGCCATTGGCCTATTGGAGAAGACTTTGATCCACCCCGGAATTAGCCCCTTATGCCCTAGCTCTTAAAGGCACCAGAAATGCTGATACGTCTCACAAGATTAGATGGCTACCTCAGGTGAAAAGCTCCCTGGTTACTATGAGCATGAGGCATCTATGGGGAGACCAGGTGCACAATACATTTCTTCCCCAAAAATCTTTTAAAGAAGTATACTGGGCTATTATTAGAACTGGTAATCTGCGTCATTCTATCTTATCATCTTTGACCAGTACCTTTTTAGATCACAAGCTGTAACCTTTGTATGAAGATTTTTGGGACTTCATAACCAAGCCCACGGACAGGAAACCTTTTTTCCAGTTCTGGATAGGGACATTACCGGCTAAAGCTTTCACCAAGACCTGGCACCATTCTCTAGATAGTAAATGTTCATTCTGTCAGAGTGAGGATGAAGCAATCCCTCATATATTATTTGTATGCCCAGCATATAGTTCTCCACAGAGCAAATGGCTCAAACTAATTTGTCTAAACAAGGGTACTAGCTCGAGTGCTACTGCTCTGCGAATATTGAAGACCAGCACTCAAGAGGCAATTGTGATCGCTATAGCAAAGTTTTTAGGACGGGTGTGGAGAATTCGACGCAAGATTGAAAGCAAGCAGACTGCGACAGTGCCTAGTTAGACACTGTCTTCTGTGTAGCTCTCCCCCCTGGTTATTTATTATATTCCCTAACCAGTATTGGAACTCACTGGCATAGAATATTATATGAATTGTTAATAGCCTCCACTGAGATCAAATTATTTGATTGCAAAATAAAAAAGTGTGTATAAGCCTTTTTAATTGATATACAAACTGTCTGTCTTTTTAATATGTTTTATCATTTCTTATGTACAGTCCATGTCGAGAACGGGATTTTATACATGTACTTTTTGGTGATATTAAATATTTATTGTCTTTTATGATCAGTGCGGTCGAAATAAAGACTAATAATAATAATAATAATATAATGCACTTGTAATAAGACAGACAAAATAGCCATCACATGTGTGATGAAGCAACTTATCTGCCAAGCTCCAAATCGGTTCACTGACATAATATCGACAGACAAAATTTCGACCTACCAAAATATCGGGGTAAAAGTATAGAATGCCAGAATATCGACTGCCTATCTACAAACAGGTACGTACAAAAATATCGACTCCAAAATATTCATTGTAAAAAATAAAGACTGTCAAAATATCAAATTTTTTAAATGTCTTAAAATTAATTTAAAAGTAATATAATAATTATTATAATTAATTTAAACATACTTAAAATAGTTGAATAAATGTAAAATTATTAAATAATTAATGTAAATTTAAAATACATTTTTTTAATACATATATATATAAACATATTATTAACAAAACGTATACAATATTTTTGTAGTAGGATAGCGAGAGGGTTAAATTTCATATAACCACTCCAGTGAGTGCAACAGTAGGGAAAACATTGGATAGCGTACAGGTAAAAACTACTATTCCAACTCCAAAGAGCGCAACAGTAGGGAAAACGTTGGATAGCGAAGGGTAAAAATTACTATTCCCACTCCAAAGAGTGCAACAGTAGGGAAAGCGTTTGATAGCGTAGGGGTAAAAATTACTATTCACACTCCAGTGAGTCCAACAGTAGGGAAAGCGTTAGATACCGTAGGCGTAAAAATTACTATCCCCACTCCAGTGAGTGCAACAGTAGGGAAAGCATTGGATAGCGTAGGGGTAAAAATTACTATTCCCACTCCAGAGAGTGCAACAGTAGGGAAAGCGTTGGATAGTGGGAGGGTAAAAATTACTATTCCCACTCCAGAGAGTGCAACAGCAGGGAAAGCGTTGGATAGCGTAGGGGTAAAAATTACTATTCCCACTCCAGAGAGTGCAATAGTCGGGAAAACGTTGGATAGCATAGGGGTAAAAATTACTATTCCCATTCCAGTGAGTACAACAGTAGGGAAAGTGTTGGATAGCGTAGGGGTAAAAATTACTATTCCAACTCCAGAGAGTGCAGGAAAGCGTTGGATAGTGGAAGGGTAAAAATTACTATTCTTACTCCAGAGAGCGCAACAGTAGGGAAAGCGTTGGATTGCGTAGGGGTAAAAATTACTATTCCCACTCCAGAGAGTGCAACAGTAGGGAAAGCGTTGGATAGTGGGAGGTTAAAAATTACTATTCCCACTCCAGAGAGTGAAACAGTTGGGAAAGCGTTGGATAGCGTAGGGGTAAAAATTACTATTCCCACTCCAGAGAGTGCAACAGTAGGGAAAGCGTTGGATAGTGGGAGGGTAAAAATTACTATTCCCACTCCAGAGAGTGCAACAGCAGGGAAAGCGTTGGATAGCGTAGGGGTAAAAATTACTATTCCCACTCCAGAGAGTGCAATAGTCGGGAAAACGTTGGATAGCATAGGGGTAAAAATTACTATTCCCACTCCAGTGAGTACAACAGTAGGGAAAGTGTTGGATAGCGTAGGGGTAAAAATTACTATTCCAACTCCAGAGAGTGCAGGAAAGCGTTGGATAGTGGAAGGGTAAAAATTACTATTCTTACTCCAGAGAGCGCAACAGTAGGGAAAGCGTTGGATTGCGTAGGGGTAAAAATTACTATTCACACTCCAGAGAGTGCAACAGTAGGGAAAGCGTTGGATAGTGGGAGGTTAAAAATTACTATTCCCACTCCAGAGAGTGCAACAGTTGGGAAAGCGTTGGATAGCGTAGGGGTAAAAATTACTATTCCCTCTCCAGAGAGTGCAACAGTAGGGAAAGCGTTTGATAGTGGGCGGGTAAAAATTACTATTCCCGCTCCAGAGAGTGCAACAGTAGGAAAAGCATTGGATGGCGTAGGGGTAATATTTACTATTCCCACTCCAGATAATGCAACAGTAGGGAAACCGTTGGATAGCGTAGGTTGTAAAAATTACTATTCCCACTCCAGTGAGTGCAACAGTAGGGAAAGGGTTGGATAGCGTAGGGGTAAAAATTACTATTCCCACTCCAGTGTGTGCATCAGTAGGAAAAGCGTTGGATAGCGTAGGGGTAAAAATTACTATTCCCACTCCAGTGAGTGCAACAGTAGGGAAAGTGTTGGATAGCGTAGAGGTAAAAATTACTATTCGCACTCCAGTGAGTGCAACAGTAGGGAAAATGTTGGATAGCGTAGGGGTAAAAATTACTATTCCCACTGCAGAGAGTGCAACAGTAGGGAAAATATTGGATAGCGTAAGGGTAAAAATTACTATTCTCACTCCAGTGAGTGCAACAGTAGGGAAAACGTTGGATAGCGTACGAGTGAAAATTACTATTCCAACTCCAGAGAGTGCAACAGTAAGGAAAGCGTTGGATAGTGGGAGGGTAAAAATTACTACTCTCACTCCAGTGAGTGCAACAGTAGGGAAAACGTTGGATAGCGTACGAGTGAAAATTGCTATACCAACTCCAGAGAGTGCAACAGTAAGGAAAGCGTTGGATAGTGGGAGGGTAAAAATTACTATTCCCACTCCAGAGAGTGCAACAGTAGGGAAAGCGTTGGATAGCATAGAAATTAAAATTACTATTCCCACTCCAGTGAGTGCAACAGTATTGAAAGCGTTGGATAGCATAGGGGTAAAAATTACTATTCCCACTCCAGAGAGTGCAACAGTAGAGAAAGCGTTGGATAGCGTAGGAATAAAAATTACTATTCCCACTCCAGAGAGTGCAGCAGTAGGGTAAGCGTTGGATAGTGTAGGGGAAAAAATTACTATTCCCACTCCAGAGAGTGCAACAGTAGGGAAAACATTGTATAGCGTAGGGGTAAAAATTACGATTCCCACTCCAGTGAGTGCAACAGTAGGGAAAATAAAGACTTCACATAAATGTGAAAATAATTTAAATATAAATACCAATTACAAATTAATTAAAAATAATTCCCAATTTAAAATATTATAATAATTATTCAATTTAAAATAACAAAATTAATTTAATTACTAAAAAATAATTACCTATCAATACTAAATATTTACTAATAAAAATTAATTATTACAACTTTTAAGAATAACAATTCATTCAAAATAAATACCAATTTATATATTATTAAATTTAATTAATTACAATTAAATGACTTCCCACCCAATTCCCCTATAAACCCACAACCCACTACAAAAATTATACACATAAAATGAACATAATTATCAATTAATCAATTAATAAAAATAAATTGCCAATTAAAAATAATTAATTACCAATTACAAATTAAATTACAAATAAATCTAAATAAATACCTATACCAAAAAATAATTAAATTATTTATAATTAAATTACTTCCCACCCTATTCCCCTATTAACCCACAACCCACTCCAGAAAATAAATAAATAAAATTCACATAATTTTTAATTATTCAATTAATAAAAATTAATTACCAATTATATTTTAATTAATTTCCAATCAATAATTAATTACCAATTAATTATACATAAATACCAGTAAATTAAAATATGTAAGTAAATATAATTAAATTACTTCCCACCCTATTCCCCTATACACCCACAACCCGCTCCAGAAAATAAATAAATTAAATTCACATAATTATCAATTAATCAATTAATAAAAATTAATTAACAAATATATTTTAATTAATTTCCAATCAATAATTAATTAACAATTACTTGTACATAAAGACCAATAATTTAAAATCTTTAATTAATTATAATTAAATTACTTCCAACCCTATTCCCCTATAAACTGACATCCCGCTCCAGAAAATAAATAAATAAAAATCACATAATTCTCAATTAATAAATTAATAAAAATTAATTACCAATTATATTTTAATTAATTGCCAATTAATAATTAATTAACAATTAATTGTACATAAATACCAATAAATTAAAATATTTAAATAAATATTATTAAATTATTTCCCACCCTATTCCCCTATAAACCCACATCCTGCTCCAGAATTATATTACGCAAAAATTAAATACCATAAATTAACTTAGTTACTTACCTAAAATTCAATATTTTTGTTGTCTATATTCTGTCCCTCTATATTTCTGTTGTCTATATTCTGTCCATTCGATATTCTGTCCATTCTATATTTTTGATTCAATATTATTGTCCTTCTATTCGATATTTTTGTAGTCTATATTCTGTCTTATCGATATTCTGTCTACTCGATATTTAAAACTCGATATTTAACTACCTCGATATTTTTGTTGTCGATATTATGGGGCCGATTATGATCGCGGACGGACTTGCGTCGGTCCGCGGTCATTGAGGAGGAGGGGACGTCCGCATGGGCAGCGGAGTCCCCAGGGTGGCGGTCACATCCTCTATTTTTAACATTGCGGCGGGTGCGGCTTCAAGCTGCACCCGCAGCAATGTTAAAAATGCACGCATTGCATTTGCATTCAGAAAGAGGCAGGCACCGTGCGGTGCCTGCCGCTTTCTACATACAAATGCAGGGGGGTACCATAGGTACCCCCCATGTGCACCCCCCACCCCCCCTTCACCTAGGGGGCCCGCAACGGGCCCCCGCAGTGAAGTTACACATGCTTTTCCACGGCGGAAAAGTCGCCGCGGAAAAGCATGTTTGCAGGCACATACTAATCTGGCGGACGGTGTCTGAGAGACACCATCACCAGATTAGTGCTTTTCCTCCGCGGTTGTAAGCCAACCGCGGAGGAAAAGCTGCGGACGGAAACCAGGACCCACCAGCCATCCTAATGTGGCGGTGGGTCTTTGGTGGATCCGCTGCGGATTTTCCGCATCCCCCGGGCCGGCGGTGGCTTCCGCCGGCCCGGAGGATGCGGAAAATCCGCAATCATAATGAGCCCCTATGTCTGTATACTCTCTAAATCAGGCCCTTAGGGCCAGATGTAGGTCACCTAATACCGGTCGGTAACAGCCGAAATTACTGAATTTCGGCTGTTACCGACCTGTATTTGGCTTTCCAGATGTAGGTGGCATTTTTTAAGGATTCTGTATTTTACTGAACAGGTAATTTAAGGATTCGGTAAAATACCGAATTCTTAACATACCGATTCGGTAAAATACCGAATCCAGGATGTAGGAAGCACTCAAGTTAGTGCATTCCTCAGTTATTTACCACCAACTAGAAGTTTTTTTTATTTATTTTTTATTTTTTTCCAAGACCTTTATTGCAGCAAAGAAAAAATGCACAGTGTAGTAAAGAATCACTACTCCAAGAGGGTTCTAAGTATGAATTTATTAGTCATAAGTAAACAGGTGCTTCCAGCTTGGCGGCTTACTCTCACCGTCAACATTCTTACTCGCGCTCCCAGAGGCAGAGCGGACCATACCAAGGAGGGAGTGGGGTGAGGGGTGGGTAAAGGGGAAGTCGCAGCAAGTGAAGTTACAACACACCTTCCCCCCTAAGGAGAGCAAAGGGAATGGGAACCCAGAGCCCCGAGCAGGGGAGAGAGAAAGCAGTGGAAGGGGAGAATGGAGGAAAGAAAGGGGGTGAGTGAAGGGGGGGCGGGGAACAGGAAAGAGAGGAGGGAAAAGAGAGAGAGAGAGAGTGAGAGAGAGAGAGAGAGAGAGATGGTGAGACCGAAGGAAAAGAAAGACAAGAAAAGAAATGAAAAGAGAACAGGGGAGAGGGAAGGACTTTGCAAGCGAACAGAAAAGGAAGGACTGTAACATGAAAATGGGAGTCTGGGTAAGTCGACCCCCTAAAATTTCAAAGAAAGAACAACCTTGACGCTGAGTCCTGGACCCCAGAACAGGAGACAGGGGTTTTTCATTACACATTTCCCTGACAATGAGGGAAAAACTTCCAACTAGGCGCCTGTCCAGAAAGATCAGCGATACTTGTACTTCATAAGTCAGTTATTTGAGCGACACTGTTGTCACGGGAAAAGGTTACATTCTCCCGATTCTTTTCTGCATTTAGCTAACCCCGTCCTTGTGGTGATGACCACTTCCACTTTCAGCGGCGGAGTTGCTGAGAGATAGGATTGTTTGTTACGCGTGGTCCCTGGCCCTGCTTTGTCCCTTCCACGGAATGGATGACTGATCTGTCCAATAAGATGCGTTTGAAGAAGTTGAGAGCAAAAGGCTTTGCCCTCCCTTCCGTTCCCATAGGCTTAGGTCACATCCATGTTTGGTTTATGTAGAGGGTTAGAAAGGGAACGGGTGTCTATTGGTACTCTCTATATAAGTCCTCAAAAGCCGCACGGCCCAAATGATACTCTGCTGACGTGCTCAAATCCTCAGTCCCACGTACCTCCTCACCCTGCTGGAGAGTGACGATCCCGTAGAGTACTTTATTTTTTTTTTCTTTATTTTTTTTTCCTCGGGAGTTTCCTGGACCATGTTACACTGCTTCTAACCCAGCTCCTATGACCGGTTTCCTTCTCATTGACCTCATAGGTGTTATGTCCCGCATAATTTCCCTTGTGGCACGCCATGCCTGAGCTTCTCGTACTTCCTCCTGTACATGCCTCTTCAGGGACTAGACTTCCCTCCAACTTCGTCCCCTGGGTTCGCCTTGTGAATCTGGCCTTGTCTCTAGTGAACCCTAACACATCTTTTTCCCAGCCTTCTAGGAGCAACCAGACTCTCCCAACCGGATCTTAAGGGTTCTGGCTTGGTACATTTTTGAGTGGATTCTCACACATTCTTTGACAAACTCCTCTTTCCGGGTCCATGTGAAGGTCAGATTTCTTATACAATCTGAGTTTGTATTTGACCCTAGCAGTAGAGCTTCATGCTTTCTTATTCTTGAGGCAGGTTGGTTTGGAAAGTTCCTCCACTACTCTCGTGGAATGTGTAACCCCACACGTTTCCTCCTTAACCACTTCTTTTACTTCCAGAACATCATGTTCACCGATAATTCTCCCAAAGATTTTCCTCATTTTGTCTCCAACAACCTTTCCCACAGACGTATTCTGCTTTCTTTCGCACTTGACCATGGCTGTTTCTGTTTTCTTTTTATACCTCCAAACTTTTCTTTTTCTTACTTCAATGTCTAAGGATGGATAAGTGTTCACCCTCAAACTCTCCAACCTGGTAAATTGGTTACTGTCGTTTACAGCCAACCCTCTCTTGGACTCAGAACCTTTGGGATTTTTAGTTGTACTTAATTTCCCTCGTTCCTTCCCTTCCGGTACTGCAACCACTTCTTCTGCATTATTATCCTTATCTTTAGTACTTCTCTTCATGTAGCACCACTCTGTCTCTTCTTTTCCTCTCAATATCAAGTTTTCACCCGTGTCTGCTGCTTCCACTCCATTTCCTAGCGTTAATGACAAATCACTCTTCCACCTGTATTTGTCTATTACAGTACTTTGTAACTCTGAATCTGCGATAGATCCCTTAATTTCTCCACCTCTATTGATGGTATACATCTGTTTTGCTTCGCTTTTGTTCCTCACCATTTCGTTATCTCCCTCCTCTCGGCATATTTTGTTCCCTTGTACTTTGGCACTCCCTTCTCGCTTATTGTGTACATTTGAATCATTCAAGACCTTTTGCCGACCGTTTCTGTCAGTGCCCTTAAAATCTCTCCCTTCACTGTTAATATTCACTTTCCATTCTCCAACTCCCAAACAGTTTGTCCATTCTTCCGCCTCTTTCTCTGTTTTCATGGGTTCTTCCTTCTCCTCAAAAATGGATATGACGAAGGATATGCGTTTTTTAAATCTAACCTTCCTCTCTTCCTTAGCCGCGATACTAGTACCTTCTTCTTTCATTAATGGCTTAGGATGCGATAAATTACCCATTATGCCTCTTCTAATAACTTCTCTTTACTTTTCCTATAATATTCCCCAGTGCCGATGGCTACGTTCTGTTAGTTTGAGCTACTTTCACAACAAAGTTTACACTCGCTCCCTGATGTTTTAACTTATAAAGGATACAGTCTTCATGCTCTTCCCGCACATGAAGCTCCGTGGATAATTTTCCTGCGCCACCCGGTGCGTGAAATGCCCAATTGGAACGTTCCGAAATACCTCTTACTTTGGTCTCTGGATTTAGACTCGTCTAGAAGTGACTTTAATACTGTTGCTTGTGGTTCCGATTCCGATAAAAGACTATATATATTTATTTCAATTAGTTTTTTGTTTTTTTTTCGTTCATCTTGTTCTGCCTCCTAAAATATATATATTTCTTCACATTCAGAGAAGGTGTCCGGGTACTTCACATGGTGTTTTTTTCTCTCAAAATGGCCCCTCAGTAACTCTACGTAACTGACGTTGGTTCCTTCAGGCCATCGGGGTTCTTAATTTGAAGGTCTAGTTTCTCGCCTTTCCCTGAGATCACTAAAAATGCTTTGCTCACGACGCCTGTAGATTCATGATCCTTGTCAACCACAAGTCAAAGATCCAAAGAGATTACGTATCTCTCATTAGACGCGCTGTCTCAATTCTGTATCAAACACCACCACTGGTAATGTAGACTGCGAAGTCCTCTTTCTTTTTCCAAGATTACAGAACAGGAACTTATTGTCGTTGACTCTGTGGTTCCTCGGAGCAAGACCTGCTACGTCTTCTCCCTCACGAGTGTTCACTGCTTCTCACGGCCCGCACACCAGTCCTCACAAACCACGGAGGGGACACATCAAGGTGCGAGCGGGCGCCCACTCAGTGCCAGGAACGGAACAATGCCTCCGTTAGTCGTGTGTCCATGAACTTCGACAGCTTCACTCTTAGCCTCACGCTCCTTAACGGCAACCCGTTAGGTTGAAGACTGCGTGGATTCCAGAATAAAGCGACCAGATTTCTTTTCTTAGACCCACACAGACCCTGGCTCAGCTTCGTTTCCTGTCCGTTGTCCTTTGATCTTCATTCATCAACTGGGTGAGTCTTCCTTTTCACTTCAGATCTCCGCACAAGCATCACATTTATCCAGGGGGAATACACCACACTGACCCTGGCTCAGCTCCACGTCCTCGTCGCCAAAAATGTAGTAAAGAATCACTACTCCAAGAGGGTTCTAAGTATGAATTTATTAGTCATAAGTAAACAGGTGCTTCCAGCTTGGCGGCTTACTCTCACCGTCAACATTCTAACTCGCGCTCCCAGAGGCAGAGCGGACCATACCAAGGAGGGAGTGGGGTGAGGGGTGGGTAAAGGGGAAGTCGCAGCAAGTGAAGTTACAACACACAGCCATGAGCCTACAACCCTGGGGCCGGCTGCGATAACATGAATAACAGCATCAAGTGAATAGCATAGATCAGTAGTCGACCGTATGTGATCCGGCGGTGTGGAACAGACAGTTGGGTCTTGTATAGGTTTTGTATTTTGGTGATATACATAAAATAACACATAACACACAGTTGTAACTAGGAAACGTAGACCATTAGACTCTGAATTTAGCAAAATAAAGCAATCCGAAATATACAGAACACAACCTTGGAGCGAGAGCTATGATGCACATTTTACCGGTAGTCATGTCTTACACATGCTGCACCTCTGCCATAGAATGATCATCCCCTCCCGCCACCCTGGCGTTTAGATAATCTGTCAGATAACACCAAAAGTCTTTGGGCCGGGATTTCGCAGGGAGTTCCTCCTCGTATGTTAAAAGTTTATCCCTACAGCTGGCCATGTCACTTAACCATCTTGATGCAGTAGGCTTTTTAGAACTATTCCAACATTGCGCAACTTGTCTCTTCGCCAGTAGTAAGGATACAACACAGAATTTACGTTTGGCGGCCTTAAATTGGGGCACAATACCTAGCAATCCCACACGTATAGTACATACAATTTCTGTTTCTAGCATGGCAGACAGTTTAGTGAATACTTCAATCCAATAATCTTGTATACTCGGACATAACCAGGCTAAATGTATAAAATCAGCCCCTTCTCTTCCACACCTCTTACATCGGTCTTCGTCCAGTAACCCATATTTACACATGCGGGCAGGTGTATAGTTTGCTTGGTGTAGGAATTTGTAATGTATTATTCTGAGATTCCCGTTGGGAGTGAGAATTTGGATCAAAGCACACGTTTGTTGCCATTCTTTCTCCGATAGCGGGACCTCGAGTACCGAGTTCCATCGCCCCATGGTTTTGTCAGTGGAATAAGGTAAATCCGCCTGGGCCGCTGTGTATAGCCTCGAGACTAGATGGGATGTGTCTTGAGAAGTAATAATTAGTTGCAAGGCGTCTAAGCTTTCTGGCTCATTCGGGAAGGAGGGGTAATGTTCTTTCAGAGCCCGTTTCAGCCTGTAATATGTGAAGTTGAACATCTGAGATTTGTTTTGCACATAAGTTAATTCCTCAATTCCTATGAATTTATTCTTGTGGAATAGATCTCCCAGCTGTACAATGCCCACCCGTTGTAATAGGGACATACCTACTGTCTCACTCGTGACTGACAGCGCTTGGTGGTGCGCCAAAGGCAGAGATGAGGTGTATAATGGTGATTTATGCGTCAATTGTCCTAATTTACGCCACGCCTTTATAGTAGTGTCTATCGGATTAATATCTTGGGCATAAAGGGGTTGTCGTTTATGTGTGATAATAGAAGTGAGAGGGATCGGATCTGCATCATCCCTTTCAATAGCTGTGTGAGTGAGGTAAGGCACTTCGTGATACCAATACGCAGCGTATTGAGCCTGTGCGCAAAGATAGTATAACAGACAATCTGGCACGCAGAGTCCACCCCTAACGCACGGAAGCGTCAGTGTCTGGAGGTCAATATGCGCCTGTTTGCCCGCCCAGATGAGCTGTAGTATTAGCGATTTATTGCGACGGAAGACTTCACCCGGGGGGGGGGGGGGGTAATTGGAATGTTATTAAATAGATAAAGAAGTTTGGGCAGGATATTCATTTTGACGATCGCAATACGATCCGCCAATGACAGAGGTAGTTGTATCCAACGTTGTATCTTGTCTTCCAATGTGGAGATGACTGTCCCATAATTCTCTCTGATCACCACTCCGGGATCCCTATGGAAAATCACCCCCAAATAACGTACAGGGTCAGTCTGCCACTCCAACGGGTAATCAGTGGTCAGGGGAGTAGCCATGTCCGTCAGAGGGATAATGTAGGACTTAGACCAGTTTATGGCCAGTCCGGAGTGTCCTTCAAATTTCACGTATTCTCTCATAAGTGGGTTTAGGTAACTAGCGGGGTCACGTACGTACAATAGCATATCATCCGCATATAAAGATATGTGGAGAGGTCTGGCAGAAAATCGTAAGGCCGATGACTTATACTTCTGTCTAATCCTGCATGCCAGTGGTTCGAGCGCCAGGGCAAACAGAAGGGGCGATAGAGGGAAGCCTTGTCTGGTGCCTCGTTCGATGGCAAAGCTGTTCGATATATATCCATTAACACGGATTCTTGCGCAAGGATTAGTGTAAATCAATTTTACCCATTGTACAAATCTTTTGGGGAATCCCATTCTATGAAGGATAGTGATCAGATAACTCCATTCTATGGAGTCGAATGCCTTAGCAGCATCCAACATGACAGGCACTGCTTTCGTGGAGGGTTGTAAGTAGTGGGAAAGGGCGAATAGCGTCCTGGTATTATGCGCTGTGGAGCGTGTGGGGATGAAACCCGATTGATCTGGGAGCACCAGATTAGTCATCATAGGCGTTGGCCTGACCGCCAATAGTTTTGCCAGGATCTTGGAGTCAGCGTTGATGAGCGACAGTGGCCGGTAGGAGTCGCATAGATCAGGGTCTTTGATTGGTTTCAGTAACGTAATTATAACAGCTTCTCTAAGCATGGGGGCAGTTCTTCCTGTTCGAAGGCGGCACCAAACATCGCCACCAGGTGAGGGGCCAGGATATCTACGTATTGTTTATAGAATTCGTTAGTATAACCGTCTGGGCCGGGTGCATTGTTGTTCGGTAGCTACTTAATTATATCTGTGACCTCCTCAACTGTAATGGGAGATGCCAAGAATTCCCTCTGACCATCCGATAGCCATGCAATGGCAACGTCCTCCAAATAGCTGAATATTTCATCTGTTGGTGCAATGGGACGTGATTTTTATAACGCCCCGTACGTGTCAATAAAACAGTTCAAGATGTCATGTGCCTGTGTCTTATAATCACCCTCCTTCGATTTGATCCGTAGTATAGTGTTGCGCTTTTTGCCCTCACAGATTTTGGAAGCCAGTATCCTCCCCGGTCTACCACTCTCACCGTAAACTCTGGCGGTGTGTCGTTTATCTAGATATTTAATTTCAGCCTCCACATAAGCAAGATGTTCTGTGTGTATCTGCTGTAATTCTCCTAATAGGGTGCTATCTTGTGTGGCCTCAAAAGCTCTCTCTTATTCTCTCATACGTGTTTCACGACGGTTAATCTGTTGTCTTATGTCTCGTAAAATGCCCACAGTGGTGCTCATGCATACGCCTCGAATCGTTGTTTTGAATGCTTCCCATAGCAAGCAAGGGTCATCTACCATTGGTTGGTTTATCTGAAAATATTCTTTGATCGCTGTGTGAATGGTGAGGGCGTAGTTTGTGTCTGTTAGTGCTCGGGAGTTAAATCTCCATTGAAATGGGGGTGGAGTGTAGTATGGGACAGTTAGTTTCAGAAGAACGGGATTATGATCCGAGAGTATCCTGGGTAGTACCCGTATATCATGAGCCCATAATGCAATGTTATCAGAACCTAGCCAGTAATCGAGGCGGGACCAGCTGTTGTGGATAGCCGAAATGTGTGTCGTGCCTGGGGAGTCCGGGTGTCTATGTCTCCAAATATCAGTTAATGACAAATCGTGAATCATATGGTGGAGCTTCAGCTTGGCTTGTTTGTGTGGTTCGGAGAAAAGCGGTGACCTGTCCAGATCGTCAGCCAGAGCCACATTCCAGGCTCCCCCGCATATGATGTGTGTATCTTTCAGAGATTGGAGGTGACCCCATATTTCTTGAATAAATTCGGGTACATCTACGTTTGGACCGTACACATTGAGAAGCGTAATCCGCTGACCACTCAACATGCCAGTAACAATGACATACCTGCCACTTGGATCCTGTGTCGTCGACTGGTGTGTGAAGTGTGTACCTTTCCGAATCAAAGTTATCACCCCTCGAGCATAGGACGAGTAATGTGATGTATAGGATGATTCAGCCCAACGGGCACCCAAGGTGTGATGCGAGTTTGGTGCGATGTGTGTTTCCTGAATTAAGGCTACATCCACCTCCCATCTGTTTAAATAAGAGAATATCTGTCTTGTTTTCTTCGGTTGTGTGAAACCCCGAACATTCCAGGTAAGAAGGTGTATCTGAGTTCTGTTCGTATTATTAGTCACTGGTGACATCGGTAAGAGCAAGAACAATAAAAAACGCCGCCCCTCACAGGGAAGGGAGCGAGCAGAGTGCCATATGAGAAGTGTGTTCATATTACCGGATTATTTATTTGGAAGTATTCTTTAATTGCTGTATGGATGGTGTGAGCGTATACCGTGTCTGTGAGTGCCCGAGAATTTAATCTCCATTGGCGACATTTGTGATAAACATATATTATTAGCATTATTACTTTGCAAACATGGGCATGAACATAGTCATAAGTAACACATATTTGATTACACAGCACAGTTGTCATCCTCAGTTCCACGTTGGAAGTGTATACACATTTCAGTGTCGTCAGTCTCTTAACAATGAAAAAACAAACCCCCTCCTCCCCCCACCCACTCCAGCAACCAAATCCCGCCAAAGCCATGTACCCTTAACATAACTTCTGTTAACCCTCATTTGGAGAAAAAACGAATAAACCCAAACTGATGTGGGGAATACCCTTGTGGAGGTCCGCTGGAGGCACAGCTCTAACATCCAACCTAATGGATGTGGACGACTCTAGAGAATGCTTGTTGGATCATTAGTACTTAGTGTTCGCATGGGTCCTAATCAACTCAGCACAACCTGTGACACAAACCAACTTTGTAGCATGAGTCCTTCTGCAGCCTTGTGGATGCCAGTACAAAGTTGTTACCAGAATAGGTCACCGTGCGTTTTTGGATTAATCCGGTGTGTTATGGCAAACAGTTAACATAGAAAAGGGGTGGTATCCAGTGCTAAACCATTTACACCGTACATAGCTACAACTTAAACAGCGATTGCAAACGGTATGAAGCATCAGATAATGAGACTCATGTCTATAACTCAAGTATGATACTTGAATATGAAACAAGTTATACTAAAGATAGTGCCTACAAATCAGAATCCAACGCATTTTTATGAAGCTGTGAGCATCCTCATTAGGACTAGATACCAGTGTTTGGGGTGCATGCAATGTTCAATAGGTTTCCAATGCAGAGGCTATGAACCCCTACTCACAAGTGGCTTGCATTGTGCAATGGGACTACGTGCATTGGAGCCAGAGGGTTTGGTCATTAGCCCGCCGGCACAAGTAAAGTGTCAAAAAGTACATTTGCTACAAAATGTGTGCAGGAGATCAGAAGATGCCCAAGTGGCAATGTCATTGTCTTGATAAGGCAGTGATTCAGTTGAAATGAAATGAAATGAATGAAAATGAAATGAAATTTGATTTGTAGAGCGCATGGCTGCCCGAAAGCGTCCCAGCGCTTGCTTAGGGAACTCGTCCTGGTTTTCCCCTGCGAGATAACCCATTACTGGGCATCCCCAAGGTGAAAGCCAGGCATCCCGCTGCGAGGGGCCGTTGTGGAGATTAAGCAAGCTATTGCCCAGAGTTACAGAGTGTGACTCCATGATTGGAATAGGCACCGAGGCGTGAATTGTCAGGTCCGGGGTAATTTGAGCCCAAGACCCGCCGAGGCAGGGAATTGAACCTTGGTCCGGGCCAGACATCTGCATCAGGGTCTGCCGCTCCAACCACTTGAGCCACACTTCTCCAAAGCGTAGCATGACCACTGTATCATTAGATAACAAGCGCTTCGGCAACTATTGTTGGAGAAATTTGCAGTCTGTGACATAATAAGTACTACATGACCTTACCGTGGCTCAGAAGTCTGGTAACAAAAGTTTATCTGCGATGCTCAGTCCGAGTCTGCGTGCTGATCTGCTCTCTCTTGGGCCTTGGCTTGTTTCGTGGCTTTTTTAAAAAACTCTTGCGCTGGCTTTGGTGTAGCTAATATAACCGCTTTACCCTCCCAGTTGACACGAAGACGAGTCGGGTATAGCATCGAGTATTCAATATGGAGATCCCTTAGTCTGGCCTTCACCGCAGAGAATTCTCTTCTAGCTTGTTGAACAGCAACTGTGTCATCCGGGTAGAATTCTAGCTTGTTCCCCTGATGTGTGATGGGTCCTTTTTCGCGTGCCAGTCGAAGAATTGAGTCTCTATCCCGGTAATTTAATATCCTTGCTACGATGGGTCTTGGTGTGGCTCCTGGTGGAGGACGTGGAGCTAGCGATCTGTGCGCACTTTCAACTATGAAGACGTTGGATAGGGCCTCAGAGCTGAACAGTTCAGTGCAAAGTTGTTCCACATACAGTTCCATGTGTCCCGTGTTTGTAGTTTCTGGAACACCTGTGATGCGCACGTTATTGCGCCTTGAGCGCGCTTCCAATTCCTCCTCTTTAGCGCGAATGACGTCTAGGACCTTCTCGAATCCCGTGCATTTAGTGGAGGATATCCTTGACTCATCGTCCACCTCAGAAATCCTGGACTCCGCTACGTAAGGCGCTCCCCATGTTTTTCGATTTTGTCTGACATGCCGTCCATCCTGCATGTGAGATGGTCCGGTTTCCCGTTGATATCTTGTAGATTCGATTGTATGGCCTGAAGTATTTTTTCCATGTTATTGCTCTGCGCTGTGTCCTGCATGCCCCCCCCTTCAGCCATTGATTCTGGGGTTTTCGGGGTCTTTTTGGCTTCAAAGTAGGGGTGGGCGTAGTTCACGAAGTAGAGCTACGCGAAGCTACGCGAAGTGCACTTCGCACTACGCGAACTTCACGTAGCACTACGCGAGCTGCGCAGTAGCATGTTCGCACTGTGCAAGATGCGTTTTCAATGATTGCGCAGTGCGGACAAGCATCCAGCACTGTGCAATCATTGAAAACGGCATCTTGCACAGTGGGAGCTATAGTTTTCCGCTGCTCGAGTAGATTATTACTCGAGCGGCAGCTTTCTCAACGCGAACTGGTAGTTTCTCATTGAGAGCGATCGCGAGCATGCGCAACCACTCAAAATGAGAAACCTTACCTCCCCGCGTTGAGAATCTCGCCGGGATGTCATTTTGCTTGCTCGCGGTCGCGAACATGATGTTCAGGAATGCGAACAAGCAAAAAATGAGCGCTGCACTACGCTACGCTGCACTACGCATGTTCGCACTGTGCTACGTGCAGCTCACGTAGTGCGAAGTTGCACAAACTTCGCAAACTCCACGAGCGTAGCGTAGTGCTTCGCCCAGGGTTACTTCAAAGGTGATTTTTTGCTGTTGCTTTTCTGGTCTCACCATCCTCACCTTTGGTATGAGCGATGGTATATATGCCTGCGATGAAGACCTAGTTTGTCTCTTGGGTGTCGCCGTTGTGTCGCACCCCGTGAATATTCGCTTGCGCTAATGGGAACGTTGATCTGTTACGGTAGGTTCCTGAATTAGGCAGACCAGCGCCGTTGACCATATAGGATACCTCTACTTACAGTGGTACTTCAGGCAGAGATCGCTGCGATGCACAATGGTGAACGCAAGTAGCCTCTCATTTGCAAATACGATATACTGTGCACATTGCAAGTGGGCCGCTGTACTCCTGAGTTATATTGTGATAGCTACGCAAGCTGCGTGTCACTCCGGTCTTGGGAACATGACATCAGTACCACCATGTCAAGTTATTGTCTGACGTGTCTTAGTCTTGCATGCTCGTCAGGGTATCAATTGTTAGCATGCATGTGCCCAAGCTCTGCGTACTTTGTGTAATCACCAGTCCTCAGGCCAACAATGAACTATTGGAGGCAATCAGCCACTAGATGTTTGTAATGCAAGTGTAAAGTCACGACCATGGAGTGGTATAGATTAGGTCGACCGCACAGTTGGGACCATGGGTTGAGAGCTATATAGGCAACAGCGTCATCACGCCTTGGTGGAGCGGACCAGCACTTAAAGAGGCGTACGATGTCGATGTTAGCGTGGGATAAGCACCTTCCACTGGCGGGGAATCCGGTGTGGATCGATTGCCAGTGCTCTGTTATTTTGAGTGCAGCGCGTCGCGTAGCGGAATGGTCACTCCTCAGCAAGTTCGTTGAACATATCAGCTCCAGTTGTAGGCGCCAGTTTGTAATCATGCACTAACACCGGCCCCGAATGCCCGGCCGTGGCATATGAGGATGTATTGTATCACATGAAATACCAGTAAAGCGGCGTATTGGGATATCCAGGCACCTGTGCCGTGCAGCTCTGCCGAGGTCATGTGTTGTTTATAGGAAAAAAAAAGTATACTGTACACAACAAAGCATTACTTTGTTGTGTACAGTATATGTATCTAGTGATTTTTTCTTTTTTATGTTTAAAACTTATGTCATATTTGTGGTGTTCTTTGTCTGACATGAAATGTACAGAATTTTCTAATTAATTGCTGGATTCAAGGTATAAATAAATATACCAAACATATCTAACTCCAGTGGATGTGTTTCTCATAATTAAGAGCTTTTCAGAAAAATAAGTGGGGGGGCACTTTTTTCCTATAAACACTTTAATCAAGGTCCAGCCTTCCCCATTTTTTAAGGACCTAACTCCTTCACTGTAACGAGGTCATGTGTTGGGCGCTTTGTCATATGGAAGTGGTATGTCTGGAAACACTGTTTTACTGTGTGTGCAGTTCGTAATGGAATTTGGCGCCAATATCTGCCAGCCTCATAGTATCATTCTCAATGTTGTGGGACATGCGATAGTGGACCGAGTAGTCGAGGAAGCTGTTTGCACAATTTATTTTGGATTGTGATGTGATACGAGTGCTCTGGCGTCTGTTTATTCCACTTTTACTGAGTTGCTCGATCGTTACTCGGTGGGCGGCGCCATCTTGTTTTCATCCGAGTACACTCAGCAATACATAACCGGGCCGATCTTGGCATGTCAAAGTTATTTAGTAGTTATCGTGGAGCGCATGTGGGGGCAGCAATGTCTTGTGGCCCAGAATGAGAGACCCACGTTGTTTGTTCCGCAGCACTTACTGTACGATGGTTTTTGTCGGTCTGATCGGCAGTGCGAAGGCCGCCATCTTGAATCTCCTCGCTCGGTCCAAGATAAAAAATGTCAATTTTGCACCTCCCTGCAGCTTCTAGGCGGTCGCCGCAGCAATCATGTTAGGCACTAAGCATGGGCGAATTTTGCGAATTCGCGATCCGCGAATTTGCGGATTTGCGAATTCGCGATCTGCAAAATTCACGAATTTGTGCGAATTTGCGGATTTTTGTTTTTTTGCGTGTTCGCAGGGTTTTTTGCGTGTTTGCGGGGCTTTTTGCGTCTTCGCGAGCCGCTTGCATAGCGAAGTTACCCATGCAGTCGTTTATGGGAGAGGGAGAGATAGATAGATAGATAGATAGATAGATAGATAGATAGATAGATAGATAGATAGATAGATAGATAGATAGATAGATAGATAGATTGATAGATAGATAGATAGATAGAAGGAGAGAGTAAGAGAGGGAAAGAGAGAGGGAGAGAGAGAACGAGAGAAAGAAAGAGAGGCCGGATCTCTGAAGGGCCAGATTCCTGAGTTGCCCCTACAGAACATACAGCTTTTTATTTTTAGCAAAATGCATATGAAAATTGTGCTGTAAAGGTCTCTTTTAGTTTAACCCCTCCTGACAACTCAAAATGGGTGTATTTGCCATCCTCTCCCTTCTTCCTGTTTTTTATATCTGTAAGTGCTTCCTGATGAGGTTTAATTCCTTGGACAGGTGCCTCGTTGCCTACTTGTAACTATTCTCTGACCCTGCTTCAAGGTTCAAGGGTCAGAGCAGGGTCAGAGAATAGTTGCAAGTAGGCAACGAGGCGCCAGGAAGCAATTAGCAGCAGGTGTCCAAGTTGAAGTTAATTTGTTTGTAACCCTTTTGTAAAAGGTTACAAAGAAATTAGGTTCAACTTTTGCACCCGCTGCTGTAACCCTTGCTTGGCTGAAAATGTGTCCCCGCTGATTCGCGGATTTTACCGCGATTTTGCGAGATTCGCGGATCGCGAAATCGCGGAAAATCCGCAAATTCGCCCGCGAAACGGATTTTACGCCCACCCTTATTAGGCACGACACCTTCCGATTCACTTTTTTCGGCTTTGGTCCCGGTTTAGTGCATCTCAGGTCGGGTTACATGCTCTTCAAGAGTGGTCGTCCGGTGGAGCTGCCGCATTACACAGCCATGCCGCTGTGCGCCCCCTAGCGCCTCCATCAACTAGAAATTGGTGGTAAATAATGAAAACCCTTGAAAAAGCATATTTTTTGCTTTTCCAACAGTGCCATGTTGCAGACATACAGGCCCTTGGGGCATGTATGTCTGCAACATGTGCACCCATACACAATTGAGGGGTGCAACAGGGTGTCAAAGTGACACCCTGCCACCCTTCAATATTTCCCCCAATTACCGAATCGGTATTTACCGATTCGGTAATTGACATTCATTCCTATGGGCATCCAGGCCCATAGGAATGAATAGCAATTAGCGAATTGGTAAATACCGATTCGGTAATTACCGAAACTTACCGATTCTGGAATTTTTTTCGGAAAAATTACCTACATCCCATTTGCCTGTTCTTAAATACCGAATCGGTATGATTCAGTGTTAGAAATGGGTATTTCTGGTTGGCTAAGGCTTGCGCCAAAGTCAGGCAGAAACCACCATTCTAAGTCAGGGCAAGGAAGTCACCCGCCAAAGATAAACCCTGCTCACCCCCTTGGTAGCTTGGCACGAGCAGTCAGGCTTATCTCTGAGGTAATGTGTAAAGCATTTGCTCACGCACCCACCAGCAACAACATCCCAGGCCCCCACAAAAGGAACTCCACACAAGGTATATGTAGAAATAACCTTTGTATTACAAAACACATTCGATAGTAAACACACACTTTACAATGTGTCAGAGGCACAGGCAGAATTTACAAGGGATTATATACATGGGACCTTTTGCCGACCGTTTCTGTCAGTGCCCTTAAAATCTCTCCCTTCACTGTTAATATTCACTTTCCATTCTCCAACTCCCAAACAGTTTGTCCATTCTTCCGCCTCTTTCTCTGTTTTCATGGGTTCTTCCTTCTCCTCAAAAATGGATATGACGAAGGATATGCGTTTTTTAAATCTAACCTTCCTCTCTTCCTTAGCCGCGATACTAGTACCTTCTTCTTTCATTAATGGCTTAGGATGCGATAAATTACCCATTATGCCTCTTCTAATAACTTCTCTTTACTTTTCCTATAATATTCCCCAGTGCCGATGGCTACGTTCTGTTAGTTTGAGCTACTTTCACAACAAAGTTTACACTCGCTCCCTGATGTTTTAACTTATAAAGGATACAGTCTTCATGCTCTTCCCGCACATGAAGCTCCGTGGATAATTTTCCTGCGCCACCCGGTGCGTGAAATGCCCAATTGGAACGTTCCGAAATACCTCTTACTTTGGTCTCTGGATTTAGACTCGTCTAGAAGTGACTTTAATACTGTTGTTTGTGGTTCCGATTCCGATAAAAGACTATATATATTTATTTCAATTAGTTTTTTGTTTTTTTTTCGTTCATCTTGTTCTGCCTCCTAAAATATATATATTTCTTCACATTCAGAGAAGGTGTCCGGGTACTTCACATGGTGTTTTTTTCTCTCAAAATGGCCCCTCAGTAACTCTACGTAACTGACGTTGGTTCCTTCAGGCCATCGGGGTTCTTAATTTGAAGGTCTAGTTTCTCGCCTTTCCCTGAGATCACTAAAAATGCTTTGCTCACGACGCCTGTAGATTCATGATCCTTGTCAACCACAAGTCAAAGATCCAAAGAGATTACGTATCTCTCATTAGACGCGCTGTCTCAATTCTGTATCAAACACCACCACTGGTAATGTAGACTGCGAAGTCCTCTTTCTTTTTCCAAGATTACAGAACAGGAACTTATTGTCGTTGACTCTGCGGTTCCTCGGAGCAAGACCTGCTACGTCTTCTCCCTCACGAGTGTTCACTGCTTCTCACGGCCCGCACACCAGTCCTCACAAACCACGGAGGGGACACATCAAGGTGCGAGCGGGCGCCCACTCAGTGCCAGGAACGGAACAATGCCTCCGTTAGTCGTGTGTCCATGAACTTCGACAGCTTCACTCTTAGCCTCACGCTCCTTAACGGCAACCCGTTAGGTTGAAGACTGCATGGATTCCAGAATAAAGCGACCAGATTTCTTTTCTTAGACCCACACAGACCCTGGCTCAGCTTCGTTTCCTGTCCGTTGTCCTTTGATCTTCATTCATCAACTGGGTGAGTCTTCCTTTTCACTTCAGATCTCCGCACAAGCATCACATTTATCCAGGGGGAATACACCACACTGACCCTGGCTCAGCTCCACGTCCTCGTCGCCAAAAATGTAGTAAAGAATCACTACTCCAAGAGGGTTCTAAGTATGAATTTATTAGTCATAAGTAAACAGGTGCTTCCAGCTTGGCGGCTTACTCTCACCGTCAACATTCTAACTCGCGCTCCCAGAGGCAGAGCGGACCATACCAAGGAGGGAGTGGGGTGAGGGGTGGGTAAAGGGGAAGTCGCAGCAAGTGAAGTTACAACACACAGCCATGAGCCTACAACCCTGGGGCCGGCTGCGATAACATGAATAACAGCATCAAGTGAATAGCATAGATCAGTAGTCGACCGTATGTGATCCGGCGGTGTGGAACAGACAGTTGGGTCTTGTATAGGTTTTGTATTTTGGTGATATACATAAAATAACACATAACACACAGTTGTAACTAGGAAACGTAGACCATTAGACTCTGAATTTAGCAAAATAAAGCAATCCGAAATATACAGAACACAACCTTGGAGCAAGAGCTATGATGCACATTTTACCGGTAGTCATGTCTTACACATGCTGCACCTCTGCCATAGAATGATCATCCCCTCCCGCCACCCTGGCGTTTAGATAATCTGTCAGATAACACCAAAAGTCTTTGGGCCGGGATTTCGCAGGGAGTTCCTCCTCGTATGTTAAAAGTTTATCCCTACAGCTGGCCATGTCACTTAACCATCTTGATGCAGTAGGCTTTTTAGAACTATTCCAACATTGCGCAACTTGTCTCTTCGCCAGTAGTAAGGATACAACACAGAATTTACGTTTGGTGGCCTTAAATTGGGGCACAATACCTAGCAATCCCACACGTATAGTACATACAATTTCTGTTTCTAGCATGGCAGACAGTTTAGTGAATACTTCAATCCAATAATCTTGTATACTCGGACATAACCAGGCTAAATGTATAAAATCAGCCCCTTCTCTTCCACACCTCTTACATCGGTCTTCGTCCAGTAACCCATATTTACACATGCGGGCAGGTGTATAGTTTGCTTGGTGTAGGAATTTGTAATGTATTATTCTGAGATTCCCGTTGGGAGTGAGAATTTGGATCAAAGCACACGTTTGTTGCCATTCTTTCTCCGATAGCGGGACCTCGAGTACCGAGTTCCATCGCCCCATGGTTTTGTCAGTGGAATAAGGTAAATCCGCCTGGGCCGCTGTGTATAGCCTCGAGACTAGATGGGATGTGTCTTGAGAAGTAATAATTAGTTGCAAGGTGTAGTATTCCATTCTGTGCTTCACTCTCCCTTTAACCATGTACTTCCCTTCCTATGTTCCATTCAGAATTGTTTTGATTCTTACTGCCTGGGGATTCTTAGGGTTCCTTGGGAATGTAATGTTCTATTAAGATCAGTTACTACTCTGCATCTGTTCGTGGTGGTTGTGTAAGCTGTCTCCTTGGATTAAACTGATTCAACCATCAAGAAGCCTCTTTCTGTTTACTACATATTCTGGCGACGATCGGGATATCAAGCCTGAAGCTCAACTGGACCCGTGTTATTCTTCATTTATTTTTTTTTTCTTCAAAAAAAAAAAAGAAAATCCAGTTTGGAGACAGCGTTCACCGTTTACAGTGTGGATCCTTTTAAGGTACTTTTCTAAAAAATTCTATGTGTTAAATTATAACACCAGCGGCAGTGTTCCTTACTTAACGTGCCTTGATTGCACCTGCGGCTGTTTCTCCGTGTTTTATGCATCTAAATTTGAGAATTCGAGCGTTCCGCGCTCACATTCTGGAGAATTTCATTTCACATTTACTTTAGTCTGTCTCCGTGTTAAATTCCCCTTTCCGCCAGTGTTTTCGTGGAATTATTGGTGTTTTCTACGATCCTTTTGCTGAAGTGCATCTTTCAAAAGCACAGAGACTCACCTGCATCTCCGCGTGCGCTCCACTCGCTGCCGGAATCCTCTCACCATTCTCCCGGAACAGACGCGTCATCCTCACACGCTGCCTCCGTGTGTACATGCGTCGTTAGACAGCGTCCTTCTACGTACAGCGCTGCGTTCCAGCAGCCATCTTGAGTTGTCACGGCAACAGACTCCGATCCGAGTCCCGTTTTAATTCTTTGTAACGTCACAAATATTTATGTAGTTTAACTCCACCACATCGATATCCACCACAGTTATTTGTGTACCTTTTATCATTGTGTTTTATAATCTATTTCCTGGTTGTGGTTTCACTTACGAGGGAATCGTTTTGAACACCTTTATTCACAGAGAAGGTACCTCAAACTTTGATGTTATTGTTATATACTGTATTTTTGACAATTTATCCAGCCAAATAACTGTGACTTTTATTTCTATTTTCCTTTCTTTTACCTGTTTTTAATACTTGTTCGAAAAAATGTCAAATAACATAATTTCACCTGCACATTTCCTACCTTCGGCTGGTGATCCCAAAGTAGAATGGGATCTTTGGTATCCAACTTTTTTAGCTTACGTTGATGTGGTAGAAGAAGACGGCTGTTCTCCTAAAAGGAAACTCGCCTTACTTAAAAATTGTCTAGGTGGCGCCGGTCTTAAAGAACTAGGAAGTGTAATGTTCTATTAAGATCAGTTACTACTCTGCATCTGTTCGTGGTGGTTGTCTAAGCTGTCTCCTTGGATTAAACTGATTCAACCATCAAGAAGCCTCTTTCTGTTTACTACACAAGGCGTCTAAGCTTTCTGGCTCATTCGGGAAGGAGGGGTAATGTTCTTTCAGAGCCCGTTTCAGCCTGTAATATGTGAAGTTGAACATCTGAGATTTGTTTTGCACATAAGTTAATTCCTCAATTCCTATGAATTTATTCTTGTGGAATAGATCTCCCAGCTGTACAATGCCCACCCGTTGTAATAGGGACATACCTACTGTCTCACTCGTGACTGACAGCGCTTGGTGGTGCGCCAAAGGCAGAGATGAGGTGTATAATGGTGATTTATGCGTCAATTGTCCTAATTTACGCCACGCCTTTATAGTAGTGTCTATCGGATTAATATCTTGGGCATAAAGGGGTTGTCGTTTATGTGTGATAATAGAAGTGAGAGGGATCGGATCTGCATCATCCCTTTCAATAGCTGTGTGAGTGAGGTAAGGCACTTCGTGATACCAATACGCAGCGTATTGAGCCTGTGCGCAAAGATAGTATAACAGACAATCTGGCACGCAGAGTCCACCCCTAACGCACGGAAGCGTCAGTGTCTGGAGGTCAATACGCGCCTGTTTGCCCGCCCAGATGAGCTGTAGTATTAGCGATTTATTGCGACGGAAGACTTCACCCGGGGGGGGGGTAATTGGAATGTTATTAAATAGATAAAGAAGTTTGGGCAGGATATTCATTTTGACGATCGCAATACGATCCGCCAATGACAGAGGTAGTTGTATCCAACGTTGTATCTTGTCTTCCAATGTGGAGATGACTGTCCCATAATTCTCTCTGATCACCACTCCGGGATCCCTATGGAAAATCACCCCCAAATAACGTACAGGGTCAGTCTGCCACTCCAACGGGTAATCAGTGGTCAGGGGAGTAGCCATGTCCGTCAGAGGGATAATGTAGGACTTAGACCAGTTTATGGCCAGTCCGGAGTGTCCTTCAAATTTCACGTATTCTCTCATAAGTGGGTTTAGGTAACTAGCGGGGTCACGTACGTACAATAGCATATCATCCGCATATAAAGATATGTGGAGAGGTCTGGCAGAAAATCGTAAGGCCGATGACTTATACTTCTGTCTAATCCTGCATGCCAGTGGTTCGAGCGCCAGGGCAAACAGAAGGGGCGATAGAGGGAAGCCTTGTCTGGTGCCTCGTTCGATGGCAAAGCTGTTCGATATATATCCATTAACACGGATTCTTGCGCAAGGATTAGTGTAAATCAATTTTACCCATTGTACAAATCTTTTGGGGAATCCCATTCTATGAAGGATAGTGATCAGATAACTCCATTCTATGGAGTCGAATGCCTTAGCAGCATCCAACATGACAGGCACTGCTTTCGTGGAGGGTTGTAAGTAGTGGGAAAGGGCGAATAGCGTCCTGGTATTATGCGCTGTGGAGCGTGTGGGGATGAAACCCGATTGATCTGGGAGCACCAGATTAGTCATCATAGGCGTTAGCCTGACCGCCAATAGTTTTGCCAGGATCTTGGAGTCAGCGTTGATGAGCGACAGTGGCCGGTAGGAGTCGCATAGATCAGGGTCTTTGATTGGTTTCAGTAACGTAATTATAACAGCTTCTCTAAGCATGGGGGCAGTTCTTCCTGTTCGAAGGCGGCACCAAACATCGCCACCAGGTGAGGGGCCAGGATATCTACGTATTGTTTATAGAATTCGTTAGTATAACCGTCTGGGCCGGGCGCATTGTTGTTCGGTAGCTACTTAATTATATCTGTGACCTCCTCAACTGTAATGAGAGATGCCAAGAATTCCCTCTGACCATCCGATAGCCATGCAATGGCAACGTCCTCCAAATAGCTGAATATTTCATCTGTTGGTGCAATGGGACGTGATTTTTATAACGCCCCGTACGTGTCAATAAAACAGTTCAAGATGTCATGTGCCTGTTTCTTATAATCACCCTCCTTCGATTTGATCCGTAGTATAGTGTTGCGCTTTTTGCCCTCACAGATTTTGGAAGCCAGTATCCTCCCCGGTCTACCACTCTCACCGTAAACTCTGGCGGTGTGTCGTTTATCTAGATATTTAATTTCATCCTCCACATAAGCAAGATGTTCTGTGTGTATCTGCTGTAATTCTCCTAATAGGGTGCTATCTTGTGTGGCCTCAAAAGCTCTCTCTTATTCTCTCATACGTGTTTCACGACGGTTAATCTGTTGTCTTATGTCTCGTAAAATGCCCACAGTGGTGCTCATGCATACGCCTCGAATCGTTGTTTTGAATGCTTCCCATAGCAAGCAAGGGTCATCTACCATTGGTTGGTTTATCTGAAAATATTCTTTGATCGCTGTGTGAATGGTGAGGGCGTAGTTTGTGTCTGTTAGTGCTCGGGAGTTAAATCTCCATTGAAATGGGGGTGGAGTGTAGTATGGGACAGTTAGTTTGAGAAGAACGGGATTATGATCCGAGAGTATCCTGGGTAGTACCCGTATATCATGAGCCCATAATGCAATGTTATCAGAACCTAGCCAGTAATCGAGGCGGGACCAGCTGTTGTGGATAGCCGAAATGTGTGTCGTGCCTGGGGAGTCCGGGTGTCTATGTCTCCAAATATCAGTTAATGACAAATCGTGAATCATATGGTGGAGCTTCAGCTTGGCTTGTTTGTGTGGTTCGGAGAAAAGCGGTGACCTGTCCAGATCGTCAGCCAGAGCCACATTCCAGGCTCCCCCGCATATGATGTGTGTATCTTTCAGAGATTGGAGGTGACCCCATATTTCTTGAATAAATTCGGGTACATCTACGTTTGGACCGTACACATTGAGAAGCGTAATCCGCTGACCACTCAACATGCCAGTAACAATGACATACCTGCCACTTGGATCCTGTGTCGTCGACTGGTGTGTGAAGTGTGTACCTTTCCGAATCAAAGTTATCACCCCTCGAGCATAGGACGAGTAATGTAATGTATAGGATGATTCAGCCCAACGGGCACCCAAGGTGTGATGCGAGTTTGGTGCGATGTGTGTTTCCTGAATTAAGGCTACATCCACCTCCCATCTGTTTAAATAAGAGAATATCTGTCTTGTTTTCTTCGGTTGTGTGAAACCCCGAACATTCCAGGTAAGAAGGTGTATCTGAGTTCTGTTCGTATTATTAGTCACTGGTGACATCGGTAAGAGCAAGAACAATAAAAAACGCCGCCCCTCACAGGGAAGGGAGCGAGCAGAGTGCCATATGAGAAGTGTGTTCATATTACCGGATTATTTATTTGGAAGTATTCTTTAATTGCTGTATGGATGGTGTGAGCGTATACCGTGTCTGTGAGTGCCCGAGAATTTAATCTCCATTGGCGACATTTGTGATAAACATATATTATTAGCATTATTACTTTGCAAACATGGGCATGAACATAGTCATAAGTAACACATATTTGATTACACAGCACAGTTGTCATCCTCAGTTCCACGTTGGAAGTGTATACACATTTCAGTGTCGTCAGTCTCTTAACAATGAAAAAACAACCCCCCCTCCTCCCCCCACCCACTCCAGCAACCAAATCCCGCCAAAGCCATGTACCCTTAACATAACTTCTGTTAACCCTCATTTGGAGAAAAAACGAATAAACCCAAACTGATGTGGGGAATACCCTTGTGGAGGTCCGCTGGAGGCACAGCTCTAACATCCAACCTAATGGATGTGGACGACTCTAGAGAATGCTTGTTGGATCATTAGTACTTAGTGTTCGCATGGGTCCTAATCAACTCAGCACAACCTGTGACACAAACCAACTTTGTAGCATGAGTCCTTCTGCAGCCTTGTGGATGCCAGTACAAAGTTGTTACCAGAATAGGTCACCGTGCGTTTTTGGATTAATCCGGTGTGTTATGGCAAACAGTTAACATAGAAAAGGGGCGGTATCCAGTGCTAAACCATTTACACCGTACATAGCTACAACTTAAACAGCGATTGCAAACGGTATGAAGCATCAGATAATGAGACTCATGTCTATAACTCAAGTATGATACTTGAATATGAAACAAGTTATACTAAAGATAGTGCCTACAAATCAGAATCCAACGCATTTTTATGAAGCTGTGAGCATCCTCATTAGGACTAGATACCAGTGTTTGGGGTGCATGCAATGTTCAATAGGTTTCCAATGCAGAGGCTATGAACCCCTACTCACAAGTGGCTTGCTTTGTGCAATGGGACTACGTGCATTGGAGCCAGAGGGTTTGGTCATTAGCCCGCCGGCACAAGTAAAGTGTCAAAAAGTACATTTGCTACAAAATGTGTGCAGGAGATCAGAAGATGCCCAAGTGGCAATGTCATTGTCTTGATAAGGCAGTGATTCAGTTGAAATGAAATGAAATGAATGAAAATGAAATGAAATTTGATTTGTAGAGCGCATGGCTGCCCGAAAGCGTCCCAGCGCTTGCTTAGGGAACTCGTCCTGGTTTTCCCCTGCGAGATAACCCATTACTGGGCATCCCCAAGGTGAAAGCCAGGCATCCCGCTGCGAGGGGCCGTTGTGGAGATTAAGCAAGCTATTGCCCAGAGTTACAGAGTGTGACTCCATGATTGGAATAGGCACCGAGGCGTGAATTGTCAGGTCCGGGGTAATTTGAGCCCAAGACCCGCCGAGGCAGGGAATTGAACCTTGGTCCGGGCCAGACATCTGCATCAGGGTCTGCCGCTCCAACCACTTGAGCCACACTTCTCCAAAGCGTAGCATGACCACTGTATCATTAGATAACAAGCGCTTCGGCAACTATTGTTGGAGAAATTTGCAGTCTGTGACATAATAAGTACTACATGACCTTACCGTGGCTCAGAAGTCTGGTAACAAAAGTTTATCTGCGATGCTCAGTCCGAGTCTGCGTGCTGATCTGCTCTCTCTTGGGCCTTGGCTTGTTTCGTGGCTTTTTTAAAAAACTCTTGCGCTGGCTTTGGTGTAGCTAATATAACCGCTTTACCCTCCCAGTTGACACGAAGACGAGTCGGGTATAGCATCGAGTATTCAATATGGAGATCCCTTAGTCTGGCCTTCACCGCAGAGAATTCTCTTCTAGCTTGTTGAACAGCAACTGTGTCATCCGGGTAGAATTCTAGCTTGTTCCCCTGATGTGTGATGGGTCCTTTTTCGCGTGCCAGTCGAAGAATTGAGTCTCTATCCCGGTAATTTAATATCCTTGCTACGATGGGTCTTGGTGTGGCTCCTGGTGGAGGACGTGGAGCTAGCGATCTGTGCGCACTTTCAACTATGAAGACGTTGGATAGGGCCTCAGAGCTGAACAGTTCAGTGCAAAGTTGTTCCACATACAGTTCCATGTGTCCCGTGTTTGTAGTTTCTGGAACACCTGTGATGCGCACGTTATTGCGCCTTGAGCGCGCTTCCAATTCCTCCTCTTTAGCGCGAATGACGTCTAGGACCTTCTCGAATCCCGTGCATTTAGTGGAGGATATCCTTGACTCATCGTCCACCTCAGAAATCCTGGACTCCGCTACGTAAGGCGCTCCCCATGTTTTTCGATTTTGTCTGACATGCCGTCCATCCTGCATGTGAGATGGTCCGGTTTCCCGTTGATATCTTGTAGATTCGATTGTATGGCCTGAAGTATTTTTTCCATGTTATTGCTCTGCGCTGTGTCCTGCATGCCCCCCCCTTCAGCCATTGATTCTGGGGTTTTCGGGGTCTTTTTGGCTTCAAAGTAGGGGTGGGCGTAGTTCACGAAGTAGAGCTACGCGAAGCTACGCGAAGTGCACTTCGCACTACGCGAACTTCACGTAGCACTACGCGAGCTGCGCAGTAGCATGTTCGCACTGTGCAAGATGCGTTTTCAATGATTGCGCAGTGCGGACAAGCATCCAGCACTGTGCAATCATTGAAAACGGCATCTTGCACAGTGGGAGCTATAGTTTTCCGCTGCTCGAGTAGATTATTACTCGAGCGGCAGCTTTCTCAACGCGAACTGGTAGTTTCTCATTGAGAGCGATCGCGAGCATGCGCAACCACTCAAAATGAGAAACCTTACCTCCCCGCGTTGAGAATCTCGCCGGGATGTCATTTTGCTTGCTCGCGGTCGCGAACATGATGTTCAGGAATGCGAACAAGCAAAAAATGAGCGCTGCACTACGCTACGCTGCACTACGCATGTTCGCACTGTGCTACGTGCAGCTCACGTAGTGCGAAGTTGCACAAACTTCGCAAACTCCACGAGCGTAGCGTAGTGCTTCGCCCAGGGTTACTTCAAAGGTGATTTTTTGCTGTTGCTTTTCTGGTCTCACCATCCTCACCTTTGGTATGAGCGATGGTATATATGCCTGCGATGAAGACCTAGTTTGTCTCTTGGGTGTCGCCGTTGTGTCGCACCCCGTGAATATTCGCTTGCGCTAATGGGAACGTTGATCTGTTACGGTAGGTTCCTGAATTAGGCAGACCAGCGCCGTTGACCATATAGGATACCTCTACTTACAGTGGTACTTCAGGCAGAGATCGCTGCGATGCACAATGGTGAACGCAAGTAGCCTCTCATTTGCAAATACGATATACTGTGCACATTGCAAGTGGGCCGCTGTACTCCTGAGTTATATTGTGATAGCTACGCAAGCTGCGTGTCACTCCGGTCTTGGGAACATGACATCAGTACCACCATGTCAAGTTATTGTCTGACGTGTCTTAGTCTTGCATGCTCGTCAGGGTATCAATTGTTAGCATGCATGTGCCCAAGCTCTGCGTACTTTGTGTAATCACCAGTCCTCAGGCCAACAATGAACTATTGGAGGCAATCAGCCACTAGATGTTTGTAATGCAAGTGTAAAGTCACGACCATGGAGTGGTATAGATTAGGTCGACCGCACAGTTGGGACCATGGGTTGAGAGCTATATAGGCAACAGCGTCATCACGCCTTGGTGGAGTGGACCAGCACTTAAAGAGGCGTACGATGTCGATGTTAGCGTGGGATAAGCACCTTCCACTGGCGGGGAATCCGGTGTGGATCGATTGCCAGTGCTCTGTTATTTTGAGTGCAGCGCGTCGCGTAGCGGAATGGTCACTCCTCAGCAAGTTCGTTGAACATATCAGCTCCAGTTGTAGGCGCCAGTTTGTAATCATGCACTAACACCGGCCCCGAATGCCCGGCCGTGGCATATGAGGATGTATTGTATCACATGAAATACCAGTAAAGCGGCGTATTGGGATATCCAGGCACCTGTGCCGTGCAGCTCTGCCGAGGTCATGTGTTGTTTATAGGAAAAAAAAAGTATACTGTACACAACAAAGCATTACTTTGTTGTGTACAGTATATGTATCTAGTGATTTTTTCTTTTTTATGTTTAAAACTTATGTCATATTTGTGGTGTTCTTTGTCTGACATGAAATGTACAGAATTTTCTAATTAATTGCTGGATTCAAGGTATAAATAAATATACCAAACATATCTAACTCCAGTGGATGTGTTTCTCATAATTAAGAGCTTTTCAGAAAAATAAGTGGGGGGGCACTTTTTTCCTATAAACACTTTAATCAAGGTCCAGCCTTCCCCATTTTTTAAGGACCTAACTCCTTCACTGTAACGAGGTCATGTGTTGGGCGCTTTGTCATATGGAAGTGGTATGTCTGGAAACACTGTTTTACTGTGTGTGCAGTTCGTAATGGAATTTGGCGCCAATATCTGCCAGCCTCATAGTATCATTCTCAATGTTGTGGGACATGCGATAGTGGACCGAGTAGTCGAGGAAGCTGTTTGCACAATTTATTTTGGATTGTGATGTGATACGAGTGCTCTGGCGTCTGTTTATTCCACTTTTACTGAGTTGCTCGATCGTTACTCGGTGGGCGGCGCCATCTTGTTTTCATCCGAGTACACTCAGCAATACATAACCGGGCCGATCTTGGCATGTCAAAGTTATTTAGTAGTTATCGTGGAGCGCATGTGGGGGCAGCAATGTCTTGTGGCCCAGAATGAGAGACCCACGTTGTTTGTTCCGCAGCACTTACTGTACGATGGTTTTTGTCGGTCTGATCGGCAGTGCGAAGGCCGCCATCTTGAATCTCCTCGCTCGGTCCAAGATAAAAAATGTCAATTTTGCACCTCCCTGCAGCTTCTAGGCGGTCGCCGCAGCAATCATGTTAGGCACTAAGCATGGGCGAATTTTGCGAATTCGCGATCCGCGAATTTGCGGATTTGCGAATTCGCGATCTGCAAAATTCACGAATTTGTGCGAATTTGCGGATTTTTGTTTTTTTGCGTGTTCGCAGGGTTTTTTGCGTGTTTGCGGGGCTTTTTGCGTCTTCGCGAGCCGCTTGCATAGCGAAGTTACCCATGCAGTCGTTTATGGGAGAGGGAGAGATAGATAGATAGATAGATAGATAGATAGATAGATAGATAGATAGATAGATAGATAGATAGATAGATAGATAGATAGATTGATAGATAGATAGATAGATAGAAGGAGAGAGTAAGAGAGGGAAAGAGAGAGGGAGAGAGAGAACGAGAGAAAGAAAGAGAGGCCGGATCTCTGAAGGGCCAGATTCCTGAGTTGCCCCTACAGAACATACAGCTTTTTATTTTTAGCAAAATGCATATGAAAATTGTGCTGTAAAGGTCTCTTTTAGTTTAACCCCTCCTGACAACTCAAAATGGGTGTATTTGCCATCCTCTCCCTTCTTCCTGTTTTTTATATCTGTAAGTGCTTCCTGATGAGGTTTAATTCCTTGGACAGGTGCCTCGTTGCCTACTTGTAACTATTCTCTGACCCTGCTTCAAGGTTCAAGGGTCAGAGCAGGGTCAGAGAATAGTTGCAAGTAGGCAACGAGGCGCCAGGAAGCAATTAGCAGCAGGTGTCCAAGTTGAAGTTAATTTGTTTGTAACCCTTTTGTAAAAGGTTACAAAGAAATTAGGTTCAACTTTTGCACCCGCTGCTGTAACCCTTGCTTGGCTGAAAATGTGTCCCCGCTGATTCGCGGATTTTACCGCGATTTTGCGAGATTCGCGGATCGCGAAATCGCGGAAAATCCGCAAATTCGCCCGCGAAACGGATTTTACGCCCACCCTTATTAGGCACGACACCTTCCGATTCACTTTTTTCGGCTTTGGTCCCGGTTTAGTGCATCTCAGGTCGGGTTACATGCTCTTCAAGAGTGGTCGTCCGGTGGAGCTGCCGCATTACACAGCCATGCCGCTGTGCGCCCCCTAGCGCCTCCATCAACTAGAAATTGGTGGTAAATAATGAAAACCCTTGAAAAAGCATATTTTTTGCTTTTCCAACAGTGCCATGTTGCAGACATACAGGCCCTTGGGGCATGTATGTCTGCAACATGTGCACCCATACACAATTGAGGGGTGCAACAGGGTGTCAAAGTGACACCCTGCCACCCTTCAATATTTCCCCCAATTACCGAATCGGTATTTACCGATTCGGTAATTGACATTCATTCCTATGGGCATCCAGGCCCATAGGAATGAATAGCAATTAGCGAATTGGTAAATACCGATTCGGTAATTACCGAAACTTACCGATTCTGGAATTTTTTTCGGAAAAATTACCTACATCCCATTTGCCTGTTCTTAAATACCGAATCGGTATGATTCAGTGTTAGAAATGGGTATTTCTGGTTGGCTAAGGCTTGCGCCAAAGTCAGGCAGAAACCACCATTCTAAGTCAGGGCAAGGAAGTCACCCGCCAAAGATAAACCCTGCTCACCCCCTTGGTAGCTTGGCACGAGCAGTCAGGCTTATCTCTGAGGTAATGTGTAAAGCATTTGCTCACGCACCCACCAGCAACAACATCCCAGGCCCCCACAAAAGGAACTCCACACAAGGTATATGTAGAAATAACCTTTGTATTACAAAACACATTCGATAGTAAACACACACTTTACAATGTGTCAGAGGCACAGGCAGAATTTACAAGGGATTATATACATGGGACCTTTTGCCGACCGTTTCTGTCAGTGCCCTTAAAATCTCTCCCTTCACTGTTAATATTCACTTTCCATTCTCCAACTCCCAAACAGTTTGTCCATTCTTCCGCCTCTTTCTCTGTTTTCATGGGTTCTTCCTTCTCCTCAAAAATGGATATGACGAAGGATATGCGTTTTTTAAATCTAACCTTCCTCTCTTCCTTAGCCGCGATACTAGTACCTTCTTCTTTCATTAATGGCTTAGGATGCGATAAATTACCCATTATGCCTCTTCTAATAACTTCTCTTTACTTTTCCTATAATATTCCCCAGTGCCGATGGCTACGTTCTGTTAGTTTGAGCTACTTTCACAACAAAGTTTACACTCGCTCCCTGATGTTTTAACTTATAAAGGATACAGTCTTCATGCTCTTCCCGCACATGAAGCTCCGTGGATAATTTTCCTGCGCCACCCGGTGCGTGAAATGCCCAATTGGAACGTTCCGAAATACCTCTTACTTTGGTCTCTGGATTTAGACTCGTCTAGAAGTGACTTTAATACTGTTGTTTGTGGTTCCGATTCCGATAAAAGACTATATATATTTATTTCAATTAGTTTTTTGTTTTTTTTTCGTTCATCTTGTTCTGCCTCCTAAAATATATATATTTCTTCACATTCAGAGAAGGTGTCCGGGTACTTCACATGGTGTTTTTTTCTCTCAAAATGGCCCCTCAGTAACTCTACGTAACTGACGTTGGTTCCTTCAGGCCATCGGGGTTCTTAATTTGAAGGTCTAGTTTCTCGCCTTTCCCTGAGATCACTAAAAATGCTTTGCTCACGACGCCTGTAGATTCATGATCCTTGTCAACCACAAGTCAAAGATCCAAAGAGATTACGTATCTCTCATTAGACGCGCTGTCTCAATTCTGTATCAAACACCACCACTGGTAATGTAGACTGCGAAGTCCTCTTTCTTTTTCCAAGATTACAGAACAGGAACTTATTGTCGTTGACTCTGCGGTTCCTCGGAGCAAGACCTGCTACGTCTTCTCCCTCACGAGTGTTCACTGCTTCTCACGGCCCGCACACCAGTCCTCACAAACCACGGAGGGGACACATCAAGGTGCGAGCGGGCGCCCACTCAGTGCCAGGAACGGAACAATGCCTCCGTTAGTCGTGTGTCCATGAACTTCGACAGCTTCACTCTTAGCCTCACGCTCCTTAACGGCAACCCGTTAGGTTGAAGACTGCATGGATTCCAGAATAAAGCGACCAGATTTCTTTTCTTAGACCCACACAGACCCTGGCTCAGCTTCGTTTCCTGTCCGTTGTCCTTTGATCTTCATTCATCAACTGGGTGAGTCTTCCTTTTCACTTCAGATCTCCGCACAAGCATCACATTTATCCAGGGGGAATACACCACACTGACCCTGGCTCAGCTCCACGTCCTCGTCGCCAAAAATGTAGTAAAGAATCACTACTCCAAGAGGGTTCTAAGTATGAATTTATTAGTCATAAGTAAACAGGTGCTTCCAGCTTGGCGGCTTACTCTCACCGTCAACATTCTAACTCGCGCTCCCAGAGGCAGAGCGGACCATACCAAGGAGGGAGTGGGGTGAGGGGTGGGTAAAGGGGAAGTCGCAGCAAGTGAAGTTACAACACACAGCCATGAGCCTACAACCCTGGGGCCGGCTGCGATAACATGAATAACAGCATCAAGTGAATAGCATAGATCAGTAGTCGACCGTATGTGATCCGGCGGTGTGGAACAGACAGTTGGGTCTTGTATAGGTTTTGTATTTTGGTGATATACATAAAATAACACATAACACACAGTTGTAACTAGGAAACGTAGACCATTAGACTCTGAATTTAGCAAAATAAAGCAATCCGAAATATACAGAACACAACCTTGGAGCAAGAGCTATGATGCACATTTTACCGGTAGTCATGTCTTACACATGCTGCACCTCTGCCATAGAATGATCATCCCCTCCCGCCACCCTGGCGTTTAGATAATCTGTCAGATAACACCAAAAGTCTTTGGGCCGGGATTTCGCAGGGAGTTCCTCCTCGTATGTTAAAAGTTTATCCCTACAGCTGGCCATGTCACTTAACCATCTTGATGCAGTAGGCTTTTTAGAACTATTCCAACATTGCGCAACTTGTCTCTTCGCCAGTAGTAAGGATACAACACAGAATTTACGTTTGGTGGCCTTAAATTGGGGCACAATACCTAGCAATCCCACACGTATAGTACATACAATTTCTGTTTCTAGCATGGCAGACAGTTTAGTGAATACTTCAATCCAATAATCTTGTATACTCGGACATAACCAGGCTAAATGTATAAAATCAGCCCCTTCTCTTCCACACCTCTTACATCGGTCTTCGTCCAGTAACCCATATTTACACATGCGGGCAGGTGTATAGTTTGCTTGGTGTAGGAATTTGTAATGTATTATTCTGAGATTCCCGTTGGGAGTGAGAATTTGGATCAAAGCACACGTTTGTTGCCATTCTTTCTCCGATAGCGGGACCTCGAGTACCGAGTTCCATCGCCCCATGGTTTTGTCAGTGGAATAAGGTAAATCCGCCTGGGCCGCTGTGTATAGCCTCGAGACTAGATGGGATGTGTCTTGAGAAGTAATAATTAGTTGCAAGGTGTAGTATTCCATTCTGTGCTTCACTCTCCCTTTAACCATGTACTTCCCTTCCTATGTTCCATTCAGAATTGTTTTGATTCTTACTGCCTGGGGATTCTTAGGGTTCCTTGGGAATGTAATGTTCTATTAAGATCAGTTACTACTCTGCATCTGTTCGTGGTGGTTGTGTAAGCTGTCTCCTTGGATTAAACTGATTCAACCATCAAGAAGCCTCTTTCTGTTTACTACATATTCTGGCGACGATCGGGATATCAAGCCTGAAGCTCAACTGGACCCGTGTTATTCTTCATTTATTTTTTTTTTCTTCAAAAAAAAAAAAGAAAATCCAGTTTGGAGACAGCGTTCACCGTTTACAGTGTGGATCCTTTTAAGGTACTTTTCTAAAAAATTCTATGTGTTAAATTATAACACCAGCGGCAGTGTTCCTTACTTAACGTGCCTTGATTGCACCTGCGGCTGTTTCTCCGTGTTTTATGCATCTAAATTTGAGAATTCGAGCGTTCCGCGCTCACATTCTGGAGAATTTCATTTCACATTTACTTTAGTCTGTCTCCGTGTTAAATTCCCCTTTCCGCCAGTGTTTTCGTGGAATTATTGGTGTTTTCTACGATCCTTTTGCTGAAGTGCATCTTTCAAAAGCACAGAGACTCACCTGCATCTCCGCGTGCGCTCCACTCGCTGCCGGAATCCTCTCACCATTCTCCCGGAACAGACGCGTCATCCTCACACGCTGCCTCCGTGTGTACATGCGTCGTTAGACAGCGTCCTTCTACGTACAGCGCTGCGTTCCAGCAGCCATCTTGAGTTGTCACGGCAACAGACTCCGATCCGAGTCCCGTTTTAATTCTTTGTAACGTCACAAATATTTATGTAGTTTAACTCCACCACATCGATATCCACCACAGTTATTTGTGTACCTTTTATCATTGTGTTTTATAATCTATTTCCTGGTTGTGGTTTCACTTACGAGGGAATCGTTTTGAACACCTTTATTCACAGAGAAGGTACCTCAAACTTTGATGTTATTGTTATATACTGTATTTTTGACAATTTATCCAGCCAAATAACTGTGACTTTTATTTCTATTTTCCTTTCTTTTACCTGTTTTTAATACTTGTTCGAAAAAATGTCAAATAACATAATTTCACCTGCACATTTCCTACCTTCGGCTGGTGATCCCAAAGTAGAATGGGATCTTTGGTATCCAACTTTTTTAGCTTACGTTGATGTGGTAGAAGAAGACGGCTGTTCTCCTAAAAGGAAACTCGCCTTACTTAAAAATTGTCTAGGTGGCGCCGGTCTTAAAGAACTAGGAAGTGTAATGTTCTATTAAGATCAGTTACTACTCTGCATCTGTTCGTGGTGGTTGTGTAAGCTGTCTCCTTGGATTAAACTGATTCAACCATCAAGAAGCCTCTTTCTGTTTACTACACAAGGCGTCTAAGCTTTCTGGCTCATTCGGGAAGGAGGGGTAATGTTCTTTCAGAGCCCGTTTCAGCCTGTAATATGTGAAGTTGAACATCTGAGATTTGTTTTGCACATAAGTTAATTCCTCAATTCCTATGAATTTATTCTTGTGGAATAGATCTCCCAGCTGTACAATGCCCACCCGTTGTAATAGGGACATACCTACTGTCTCACTCGTGACTGACAGCGCTTGGTGGTGCGCCAAAGGCAGAGATGAGGTGTATAATGGTGATTTATGCGTCAATTGTCCTAATTTACGCCACGCCTTTATAGTAGTGTCTATCGGATTAATATCTTGGGCATAAAGGGGTTGTCGTTTATGTGTGATAATAGAAGTGAGAGGGATCGGATCTGCATCATCCCTTTCAATAGCTGTGTGAGTGAGGTAAGGCACTTCGTGATACCAATACGCAGCGTATTGAGCCTGTGCGCAAAGATAGTATAACAGACAATCTGGCACGCAGAGTCCACCCCTAACGCACGGAAGCGTCAGTGTCTGGAGGTCAATACGCGCCTGTTTGCCCGCCCAGATGAGCTGTAGTATTAGCGATTTATTGCGACGGAAGACTTCACCCGGGGGGGGGGTAATTGGAATGTTATTAAATAGATAAAGAAGTTTGGGCAGGATATTCATTTTGACGATCGCAATACGATCCGCCAATGACAGAGGTAGTTGTATCCAACGTTGTATCTTGTCTTCCAATGTGGAGATGACTGTCCCATAATTCTCTCTGATCACCACTCCGGGATCCCTATGGAAAATCACCCCCAAATAACGTACAGGGTCAGTCTGCCACTCCAACGGGTAATCAGTGGTCAGGGGAGTAGCCATGTCCGTCAGAGGGATAATGTAGGACTTAGACCAGTTTATGGCCAGTCCGGAGTGTCCTTCAAATTTCACGTATTCTCTCATAAGTGGGTTTAGGTAACTAGCGGGGTCACGTACGTACAATAGCATATCATCCGCATATAAAGATATGTGGAGAGGTCTGGCAGAAAATCGTAAGGCCGATGACTTATACTTCTGTCTAATCCTGCATGCCAGTGGTTCGAGCGCCAGGGCAAACAGAAGGGGCGATAGAGGGAAGCCTTGTCTGGTGCCTCGTTCGATGGCAAAGCTGTTCGATATATATCCATTAACACGGATTCTTGCGCAAGGATTAGTGTAAATCAATTTTACCCATTGTACAAATCTTTTGGGGAATCCCATTCTATGAAGGATAGTGATCAGATAACTCCATTCTATGGAGTCGAATGCCTTAGCAGCATCCAACATGACAGGCACTGCTTTCGTGGAGGGTTGTAAGTAGTGGGAAAGGGCGAATAGCGTCCTGGTATTATGCGCTGTGGAGCGTGTGGGGATGAAACCCGATTGATCTGGGAGCACCAGATTAGTCATCATAGGCGTTAGCCTGACCGCCAATAGTTTTGCCAGGATCTTGGAGTCAGCGTTGATGAGCGACAGTGGCCGGTAGGAGTCGCATAGATCAGGGTCTTTGATTGGTTTCAGTAACGTAATTATAACAGCTTCTCTAAGCATGGGGGCAGTTCTTCCTGTTCGAAGGCGGCACCAAACATCGCCACCAGGTGAGGGGCCAGGATATCTACGTATTGTTTATAGAATTCGTTAGTATAACCGTCTGGGCCGGGCGCATTGTTGTTCGGTAGCTACTTAATTATATCTGTGACCTCCTCAACTGTAATGAGAGATGCCAAGAATTCCCTCTGACCATCCGATAGCCATGCAATGGCAACGTCCTCCAAATAGCTGAATATTTCATCTGTTGGTGCAATGGGACGTGATTTTTATAACGCCCCGTACGTGTCAATAAAACAGTTCAAGATGTCATGTGCCTGTGTCTTATAATCACCCTCCTTCGATTTGATCCGTAGTATAGTGTTGCGCTTTTTGCCCTCACAGATTTTGGAAGCCAGTATCCTCCCCGGTCTACCACTCTCACCGTAAACTCTGGCGGTGTGTCGTTTATCTAGATATTTAATTTCATCCTCCACATAAGCAAGATGTTCTGTGTGTATCTGCTGTAATTCTCCTAATAGGGTGCTATCTTGTGTGGCCTCAAAAGCTCTCTCTTATTCTCTCATACGTGTTTCACGACGGTTAATCTGTTGTCTTATGTCTCGTAAAATGCCCACAGTGGTGCTCATGCATACGCCTCGAATCGTTGTTTTGAATGCTTCCCATAGCAAGCAAGGGTCATCTACCATTGGTTGGTTTATCTGAAAATATTCTTTGATCGCTGTGTGAATGGTGAGGGCGTAGTTTGTGTCTGTTAGTGCTCGGGAGTTAAATCTCCATTGAAATGGGGGTGGAGTGTAGTATGGGACAGTTAGTTTGAGAAGAACGGGATTATGATCCGAGAGTATCCTGGGTAGTACCCGTATATCATGAGCCCATAATGCAATGTTATCAGAACCTAGCCAGTAATCGAGGCGGGACCAGCTGTTGTGGATAGCCGAAATGTGTGTCGTGCCTGGGGAGTCCGGGTGTCTATGTCTCCAAATATCAGTTAATGACAAATCGTGAATCATATGGTGGAGCTTCAGCTTGGCTTGTTTGTGTGGTTCGGAGAAAAGCGGTGACCTGTCCAGATCGTCAGCCAGAGCCACATTCCAGGCTCCCCCGCATATGATGTGTGTATCTTTCAGAGATTGGAGGTGACCCCATATTTCTTGAATAAATTCGGGTACATCTACGTTTGGACCGTACACATTGAGAAGCGTAATCCGCTGACCACTCAACATGCCAGTAACAATGACATACCTGCCACTTGGATCCTGTGTCGTCGACTGGTGTGTGAAGTGTGTACCTTTCCGAATCAAAGTTATCACCCCTCGAGCATAGGACGAGTAATGTAATGTATAGGATGATTCAGCCCAACGGGCACCCAAGGTGTGATGCGAGTTTGGTGCGATGTGTGTTTCCTGAATTAAGGCTACATCCACCTCCCATCTGTTTAAATAAGAGAATATCTGTCTTGTTTTCTTCGGTTGTGTGAAACCCCGAACATTCCAGGTAAGAAGGTGTATCTGAGTTCTGTTCGTATTATTAGTCACTGGTGACATCGGTAAGAGCAAGAACAATAAAAAACGCCGCCCCTCACAGGGAAGGGAGCGAGCAGAGTGCCATATGAGAAGTGTGTTCATATTACCGGATTATTTATTTGGAAGTATTCTTTAATTGCTGTATGGATGGTGTGAGCGTATACCGTGTCTGTGAGTGCCCGAGAATTTAATCTCCATTGGCGACATTTGTGATAAACATATATTATTAGCATTATTACTTTGCAAACATGGGCATGAACATAGTCATAAGTAACACATATTTGATTACACAGCACAGTTGTCATCCTCAGTTCCACGTTGGAAGTGTATACACATTTCAGTGTCGTCAGTCTCTTAACAATGAAAAAACAACCCCCCCTCCTCCCCCCACCCACTCCAGCAACCAAATCCCGCCAAAGCCATGTACCCTTAACATAACTTCTGTTAACCCTCATTTGGAGAAAAAACGAATAAACCCAAACTGATGTGGGGAATACCCTTGTGGAGGTCCGCTGGAGGCACAGCTCTAACATCCAACCTAATGGATGTGGACGACTCTAGAGAATGCTTGTTGGATCATTAGTACTTAGTGTTCGCATGGGTCCTAATCAACTCAGCACAACCTGTGACACAAACCAACTTTGTAGCATGAGTCCTTCTGCAGCCTTGTGGATGCCAGTACAAAGTTGTTACCAGAATAGGTCACCGTGCGTTTTTGGATTAATCCGGTGTGTTATGGCAAACAGTTAACATAGAAAAGGGGCGGTATCCAGTGCTAAACCATTTACACCGTACATAGCTACAACTTAAACAGCGATTGCAAACGGTATGAAGCATCAGATAATGAGACTCATGTCTATAACTCAAGTATGATACTTGAATATGAAACAAGTTATACTAAAGATAGTGCCTACAAATCAGAATCCAACGCATTTTTATGAAGCTGTGAGCATCCTCATTAGGACTATATACCAGTGTTTGGGGTGCATGCAATGTTCAATAGGTTTCCAATGCAGAGGCTATGAACCCCTACTCACAAGTGGCTTGCTTTGTGCAATGGGACTACGTGCATTGGAGCCAGAGGGTTTGGTCATTAGCCCGCCGGCACAAGTAAAGTGTCAAAAAGTACATTTGCTACAAAATGTGTGCAGGAGATCAGAAGATGCCCAAGTGGCAATGTCATTGTCTTGATAAGGCAGTGATTCAGTTGAAATGAAATGAAATGAATGAAAATGAAATGAAATTTGATTTGTAGAGCGCATGGCTGCCCGAAAGCGTCCCAGCGCTTGCTTAGGGAACTCGTCCTGGTTTTCCCCTGCGAGATAACCCATTACTGGGCATCCCCAAGGTGAAAGCCAGGCATCCCGCTGCGAGGGGCCGTTGTGGAGATTAAGCAAGCTATTGCCCAGAGTTACAGAGTGTGACTCCATGATTGGAATAGGCACCGAGGCGTGAATTGTCAGGTCCGGGGTAATTTGAGCCCAAGACCCGCCGAGGCAGGGAATTGAACCTTGGTCCGGGCCAGACATCTGCATCAGGGTCTGCCGCTCCAACCACTTGAGCCACACTTCTCCAAAGCGTAGCATGACCACTGTATCATTAGATAACAAGCGCTTCGGCAACTATTGTTGGAGAAATTTGCAGTCTGTGACATAATAAGTACTACATGACCTTACCGTGGCTCAGAAGTCTGGTAACAAAAGTTTATCTGCGATGCTCAGTCCGAGTCTGCGTGCTGATCTGCTCTCTCTTGGGCCTTGGCTTGTTTCGTGGCTTTTTTAAAAAACTCTTGCGCTGGCTTTGGTGTAGCTAATATAACCGCTTTACCCTCCCAGTTGACACGAAGACGAGTCGGGTATAGCATCGAGTATTCAATATGGAGATCCCTTAGTCTGGCCTTCACCGCAGAGAATTCTCTTCTAGCTTGTTGAACAGCAACTGTGTCATCCGGGTAGAATTCTAGCTTGTTCCCCTGATGTGTGATGGGTCCTTTTTCGCGTGCCAGTCGAAGAATTGAGTCTCTATCCCGGTAATTTAATATCCTTGCTACGATGGGTCTTGGTGTGGCTCCTGGTGGAGGACGTGGAGCTAGCGATCTGTGCGCACTTTCAACTATGAAGACGTTGGATAGGGCCTCAGAGCTGAACAGTTCAGTGCAAAGTTGTTCCACATACAGTTCCATGTGTCCCGTGTTTGTAGTTTCTGGAACACCTGTGATGCGCACGTTATTGCGCCTTGAGCGCGCTTCCAATTCCTCCTCTTTAGCGCGAATGACGTCTAGGACCTTCTCGAATCCCGTGCATTTAGTGGAGGATATCCTTGACTCATCGTCCACCTCAGAAATCCTGGACTCCGCTACGTAAGGCGCTCCCCATGTTTTTCGATTTTGTCTGACATGCCGTCCATCCTGCATGTGAGATGGTCCGGTTTCCCGTTGATATCTTGTAGATTCGATTGTATGGCCTGAAGTATTTTTTCCATGTTATTGCTCTGCGCTGTGTCCTGCATGCCCCCCCCTTCAGCCATTGATTCTGGGGTTTTCGGGGTCTTTTTGGCTTCAAAGTAGGGGTGGGCGTAGTTCACGAAGTAGAGCTACGCGAAGCTACGCGAAGTGCACTTCGCACTACGCGAACTTCACGTAGCACTACGCGAGCTGCGCAGTAGCATGTTCGCACTGTGCAAGATGTGTTTTCAATGATTGCGCAGTGCGGACAAGCATCCAGCACTGTGCAATCATTGAAAATGGCATCTTGCACAGTGGGAGCTATAGTTTTCCGCTGCTCGAGTAGATTATTACTCGAGCGGCAGCTTTCTCAACGCGAACTGGTAGTTTCTCATTGAGAGCGATCGCGAGCATGCGCAACCACTCAAAATGAGAAACCTTACCTCCCCGCGTTGAGAATCTCGCCGGGATGTCATTTTGCTTGCTCGCGGTCGCGAACATGATGTTCAGGAATGCGAACAAGCAAAAAATGAGCGCTGCACTACGCTACGCTGCACTACGCATGTTCGCACTGTGCTACGTGCAGCTCACGTAGTGCGAAGTTGCACAAACTTCGCAAACTTCACGAGCGTAGCGTAGTGCTTCGCCCAGGGTTACTTCAAAGGTGATTTTTTGCTGTTGCTTTTCTGGTCTCACCATCCTCACCTTTGGTATGAGCGATGGTATATATGCCTGCGATGAAGACCTAGTTTGTCTCTTGGGTGTCGCCGTTGTGTCGCACCCCGTGAATATTCGCTTGCGCTAATGGGAACGTTGATCTGTTACGGTAGGTTCCTGAATTAGGCAGACCAGCGCCGTTGACCATATAGGATACCTCTACTTACAGTGGTACTTCAGGCAGAGATCGCTGCGATGCACAATGGTGAACGCAAGTAGCCTCTCATTTGCAAATACGATATACTGTGCACATTGCAAGTGGGCCGCTGTACTCCTGAGTTATATTGTGATAGCTACGCAAGCTGCGTGTCACTCCGGTCTTGGGAACATGACATCAGTACCACCATGTCAAGTTATTGTCTGACGTGTCTTAGTCTTGCATGCTCGTCAGGGTATCAATTGTTAGCATGCATGTGCCCAAGCTCTGCGTACTTTGTGTAATCACCAGTCCTCAGGCCTACAATGAACTATTGGAGGCAATCAGCCACTAGATGTTTGTAATGCAAGTGTAAAGTCACGACCATGGAGTGGTATAGATTAGGTCGACCGCACAGTTGGGACCATGGGTTGAGAGCTATATAGGCAACAGCGTCATCACGCCTTGGTGGAGCGGACCAGCACTTAAAGAGGCGTACGATGTCGATGTTAGCGTGGGATAAGCACCTTCCACTGGCGGGGAATCCGGTGTGGATCGATTGCCAGTGCTCTGTTATTTTGAGTGCAGCGCGTCGCGTAGCGGAATGGTCACTCCTCAGCAAGTTCGTTGAACATATCAGCTCCAGTTGTAGGCGCCAGTTTGTAATCATGCACTAACACCGGCCCCGAATGCCCGGCCGTGGCATATGAGGATGTATTGTATCACATGAAATACCAGTAAAGCGGCGTATTGGGATATCCAGGCACCTGTGCCGTGCAGCTCTGCCGAGGTCATGTGTTGTTTATAGGAAAAAAAAAGTATACTGTACACAACAAAGCATTACTTTGTTGTGTACAGTATATGTATCTAGTGATTTTTTCTTTTTTATGTTTAAAACTTATGTCATATTTGTGGTGTTCTTTGTCTGACATGAAATGTACAGAATTTTCTAATTAATTGCTGGATTCAAGGTATAAATAAATATACCAAACATATCTAACTCCAGTGGATGTGTTTCTCATAATTAAGAGCTTTTCAGAAAAATAAGTGGGGGGGCACTTTTTTCCTATAAACAATTTAATCAAGGTCCAGCCTTCCCCATTTTTTAAGGACCTAACTCCTTTACTGTAACGAGGTCATGTGTTGGGCGCTTTGTCATATGGAAGTGGTATGTCTGGAAACACTATTTTACTGTGTGTGCAGTTCGTAATGGAATTTGGCGCCAATATCTGCCAGCCTCATAGTATCATTCTCAATGTTGTGGGACATGCGATAGTGGACCGAGTAGTCGAGGAAGCTGTTTGCACAATTTATTTTGGATTGTGATGTGATACGAGTGCTCTGGCGTCTGTTTATTCCACTTTTACTGAGTTGCTCGATCGTTACTCGGTGGGCGGCGCCATCTTGTTTTCATCCGAGTACACTCAGCAATACATAACCGGGCCGATCTTGGCATGTCAAAGTTATTTAGTAGTTATCGTGGAGCGCATGTGGGGGCAGCAATGTCTTGTGGCCCAGAATGAGAGACCCACGTTGTTTGTTCCGCAGCACTTACTGTACGATGGTTTTTGTCGGTCTGATCGGCAGTGCGAAGGCCGCCATCTTGAATCTCCTCGCTCGGTCCAAGATAAAAAATGTCAATTTTGCACCTCCCTGCAGCTTCTAGGCGGTCGCCGCAGCAATCATGTTAGGCACTAAGCATGGGCGAATTTTGCGAATTCGCGATCCGCGAATTTGCGGATTTGCGAATTCGCGATCTGCAAAATTCACGAATTTGTGCGAATTTGCGGATTTTTGGTTTTTTGCGTGTTCGCAGGGTTTTTTGCGTGTTTGCGGGGCTTTTTGCGTCTTCGCGAGCCGCTTGCATAGCGAAGTTACCCATGCAGTTGTTTATGGGAGAGGGAGAGAGAGATAGATAGATAGATAGATAGATAGATAGATAGATAGATAGATAGATTGATAGATAGATAGATAGAAGGAGAGAGTAAGAGAGGGAAAGAGAGAGGGAGAGAGAGAACGAGAGAAAGAAAGAGAGGCCGGATCTCTGAAGGGCCAGATTCCTGAGTTGCCCCTACAGAACATACAGCTTTTTATTTTTAGCAAAATGCATATGAAAATTGTGCTGTAAAGGTCTCTTTTAGTTTAACCCCTCCTGACAACTCAAAATGGGTGTATTTGCCATCCTCTCCCTTCTTCCTGTTTTTTATATCTGTAAGTGCTTCCTGATGAGGTTTAATTCCTTGGACAGGTGCCTCGTTGCCTACTTGTAACTATTCTCTGACCCTGCTTCAAGGTTCAAGGGTCAGAGCAGGGTCAGAGAATAGTTGCAAGTAGGCAACGAGGCGCCAGGAAGCAATTAGCAGCAGGTGTCCAAGTTGAAGTTAATTTGTTTGTAACCCTTTTGTAAAAGGTTACAAAGAAATTAGGTTCAACTTTTGCACCTGCTGCTGTAACCCTTGCTTGGCTGAAAATGTGTCCCCGCTGATTCGCGGATTTTACCGCGATTTTGCGAGATTCGCGGATCGCGAAATCGCGGAAAATCCGCAAATTCGCCCGCGAAACGGATTTTACGCCCACCCTTATTAGGCACGACACCTTCCGATTCACTTTTTTCGGCTTTGGTCCCGGTTTAGTGCATCTCAGGTCGGGTTACATGCTCTTCAAGAGTGGTCGTCCGGTGGAGCTGCCGCATTACACAGCCATGCCGCTGTGCGCCCCCTAGCGCCTCCATCAACTAGAAATTGGTGGTAAATAATGAAAACCCTTGAAAAAGCATATTTTTTGCTTTTCCAACAGTGCCATGTTGCAGACATACAGGCCCTTGGGGCATGTATGTCTGCAACATGTGCACCCATACACAATTGAGGGGTGCAACAGGGTGTCAAAGTGACACCCTGCCACCCTTCAATATTTCCCCCAATTACCGAATCGGTATTTACCGATTCGGTAATTGACATTCATTCCTATGGGCATCCAGGCCCATAGGAATGAATAGCAATTAGCGAATTGGTAAATACCGATTCGGTAATTACCGAAACTTACCGATTCTGTAATTTTTTCGGAAAAATTACCTACATCCCATTTGCCTGTTCTTAAATACCGAATCGGTATGATTCAGTGTTAGAAATGGGTATTTCTGGTTGGCTAAGGCTTGCGCCAAAGTCAGGCAGAAACCACCATTCTAAGTCAGGGCAAGGAAGTCACCCGCCAAAGATAAACCCTGCTCACCCCCTTGGTAGCTTGGCACGAGCAGTCAGGCTTATCTCTGAGGTAATGTGTAAAGCATTTGCTCACGCACCCACCAGCAACAACATCCCAGGCCCCCACAAAAGGAACTCCACACAAGGTATATGTAGAAATAGCCTTTGTATTACAAAACACATTAGATAGTAAACACACACTTTACAATGTGCCAGAGGCACAGGCAGAATTTACAAGGGATTATATACATGGGACAGGGTCCCATGGACCACTGTCAGGAATAAGCACTTTTAGAACTAGAACTTGGTAGGAATAGCACTTAGAATAATAGCAATTGTAGCACCAAATAGCAAATGTAGCACACAACCAGTAACCACTGGTGAAAGGTAAGTACCACCTATGCAACCCTAACCACTGTAGGAAAATGTCACGCAGGGAACCATGAACTCACTAATATAACTGTACTAAGTAAAACCACCACCTAAGCATAAAAATACATTTAGGGGTATAGGCCAGAAGCTTCACACATGATGCATAAAAACACATTCAGCGGTGTAGGGAAGACACATGATGCATAACAACACATTCAGAGGTGTCAGAACACAGGGTGAGCAAATCATACTACACACAATACCTTTCCTAACACCCAAGTATTAGCGCATAAGTCATAATAGCCCATAAATCACATTAGACAGGAACACATTCGCACACAAATCACATAAGCCACCACCTGCGACTGTCCCTAGGCCAAACTGGCCTTTCAGGGGCTGACCACCCCTGTATCCAAAATGTCAGGTGGGGGGGGCCTAAACGGAGCAGCTGCCCACTAAGTGCTGGGCAGCTGTGGAGACAATGGGACCAACACGGTGGAGCCTCGGGCTCTGGACCCAAACTGCTCCCCTTGGAGCCTCGTGGGCTCTGGCCACCAAAACACTTGTGGCCCCGTGAGCCTCGCTGGTCTCATGAACAAAATGTGGGGCAAGGTAGGAGCAGCCCGCTCCCTTCCGGGGCCGCGCTACCACTATGGAAAATGCCCCCTTGGAGCCTCTAAGGGCTCGTAGTCAAGATATGCTGCCAAGAGCCTCTTGGGCTCTAAATAAAAGAAATGCCGTCTTGAGCCTCTCAGGGCTCATCAACAAATATGCCCCCTGAGTCCCACTGGGCTCGTGGAAGCAACTTGCTGCCGGGCTTGAGCACTTGTGGGCTCGGAAGAAGGGGGGCCTCGCTGGGGGAGCGGCCCGCTGCCAGCCGGAGCCGCTCTACCCTCTCCAATGCCCCCACCAAGGACGCTTGTACCACTGGGGGGGCAGGAACTGGCAATTTGCCCCGGTGCCCCCCTCTCCCTACAGCAGCTCCGGAGCCCCACTCACCGGTTGGGAGGACTCCTTCTCTGGCGCTGCTCCTGGTGCGACTGCTCCAGCGCTGGTGCTGCTCCTCTTTAAGGGCGGCCGGCGGGGCTCTCTGTCACCGGGGCTCCCTCCTCTGCACGGGAGCCCCGCAACACTGGTGCGGCGTTGCTGGCGGCCCCAGGGCTCTCCCTCACTCCTGGGAGCCCATGGCCGCGGGGAGGCCATGATTTGGCCAGCTTTTCTTCCTTCTTCTCGGCGGCGGCCCCGGGCAGCCAATCCTAGCACGGCAGTGGGTGGGACTTCCTTGAAGCAAGCGGAGGTGCCGCCCCGCTCCAGGCGCCCGGCTGACTGACTTCCGGTTTGGGCAGCATTTTCCTTCCCGATGCCGCCGCGGTGAAACAAAGGGGCATAAAATGAGGGGTGGGCACCCTCAGTGAAGGAAATAAACGTAGAAGCGGGGTGGGCACCCACTAAGGCTCATCTGAAAAGGGGTGGCACCCTTATTAAAAAAATATCATAACGGGCATTATGCAGGGTGGGCACCTGCGATGAAGGGGCCACAGGGGAATCCCTATGCTCAGGATTCCCTCGCACAGGGCCACAGGGGAAAAGAGCCCAGTGCTCCCAAGGCACCCACAGGTAGCATCAAGTCCTGGGGCAAGGGCAACAGCAAGGGAAAAGGTCCTGGAGGCCAGGGGGCATGTAGGGCCCAGAGGCCAACACACAGGGCACTCCAGCAAGGAGGCAGCCCCCATGGCGGTCCCTCCTGGGCCCCACCATCAGCAAGGCCCCCTCTGTCAGGAATCCAAAAAGTAGCAGAGTCCCCCAGTCATCCAGCACTCAGGGCATCCAGGGGCTGGGCAGGGCCCAGGGAGGCAAGCCTTCCCCTGGGCCCCAGCAGCAGCACACCCCTGGTATATTCTAGTCAGGAAAACAAGAACATTTTACAAGAGGCCACAGCCTCTTTTTATACACACAATTCCTTTGTCTAAAGGTGCAGGCAAGGGGCGAACCAGATACAACTGGTTCCTGAGCACTTTGTTTTTGCTCAGCCCCTCTCTCTATTCACAGGATGGATCACGGACATCAGACACACCACACGGGGTGGAGCCAGCATTGTGGGGGGAAAGCCCTGCCCTATTCTGGTCCCAGGTGCACTCCTCCCCAGCCATCAACATGCAGATCTCCCATTCACCACCGGGGCAGACCCATCCTGACTCCAGGAGCCTGGCACACCTGCCAGCCCCAGCCAATCACAAGCCAGCACATTTACTGCACAGACAGGCCAACTTCTTGAAGTGGCACTTCCACACTAGACACAATAACGCCGCACACATCATCGAGCAGCATTTAATCACACGAGTCCGCACATACCAAACTCGCACTTGCACTCCCCACGCATCAGAAATTACCATGGACACACACATTCCCCATGCATTCCTATGGGAGGGCAGGCCAATCTCACACTCGCAATCAGAGAGCGCACGCACTTTACACTGCGCCACAGTGCTAAAGTGCGCACAGACCAGAAATCATTATAATTATGTAACACTAAAAGGCAAAAAGTTCAGAGGTGAACCTGCCAGAAGGGCCAAGTCCAACATTCGGTATTTAAGAATCGGTAATCTGGGATTACCTACATCTGGCCCTTAGTCTCTTTGCTTTTGATGCTAACTTCCATTGCCATCATGCCATTGTTCCCACACCCTAACCTGTGAAAGGTATTGACACTTACATTTCTTCATCGAGAATGTGAGTCTTGTGTCTTGTTGCTTAACACAGACAGTTTTTAGGTTTAAGTATTTTTATTGAGACAACACAGGGAGACAGAACATTCATAGCATATACAGAATAGGTCGCTGTGATTAGGGTTGCATACAAAGCATTGATTGTCCCCAAAGCATCTCAAGTTCAGGCCCCTCCATAGCAACCCCTCAAGATATACAGTGTTATATTCAGTGAACTGTCCCTCACCCCAAACACCCCCCCAACTCCCCCCTTCCCTGCCCCCCCCCCCCCCCCCCCCTGTCCAGTGCGCAGGCCCGTCCCTTGCCCTTTGCCCCGATCTCCCTGGATTGAAAGAAATGAAGTCGGCTGTAATACAAGAAGATGGCTCTTCAGGCGTTGTAAGCCTCAAAAGGCATAAGTATCTAGGGCAGGTGATTTCCCTACATTCGGAGAGCAGCAGCGACCGAAATGGTTGCCATAGGTCGTCAAATTGCTCTATGTCCCCCGCCACCATGAGCGATAGTTTCTCCATCCCTAATACATGCCATAGTCTGTGAAGCCAGCCTGTAACAGAAGGGAGTGTATTAATACGCCAGTGTAGTAAGATGTTCTGTACCGCTGACCCCAATGCAATAGCTATCTGTCTGCCCCTACGGGATTTGAGGGGATACATCAACCCGTTCGGGAGGCCCAGCAGAACATATGCTGGAAATCGCGGCAGTTCGATGTCAAAATGGGAGTCAATCTCATCTAGTACTTCCTTCCAATAGGATTCTAGGAGTGGACAGTCCCATAGGATATGTGTAAGCGTGCCCACCTGTCCGCATCCCCTCCAGCAAGCGCTATCCTTACTACTGTCCATCTCGTGAATTCTAACTGGGGTATAATACCAATATGTGGAGACTTTAGTCAAAGTGTCAGTGAGGCCCATGTGGTACGCTGAGTGCCGTGCTCTGTATGAAATCTGTTCCCATTCTTTATGTGACAATGTCCTGCCCAATTCTCTCTCCCATCGTTCCCTCCCCGGATTATATAGGTGTGAGGCAGGCGGCTGTAATAGTTTGTACAGGTCTGTGATCAGTTTCACGTCCGATGAGCGGGTCATGAGCCACCTCTCAAAGGGGAGGAACTGCCTGTCTGCTGCGTCTCGCACCTGTGGGTGCAGCGCCCATTGGCGGACCTGCATATAACTAAGCCTCTCGGTCTCTTGGAAGGAGTACTCCTGTGAGTCGTATATATGGCACAGGGCCCGGCATCCGGCCGTTCTCCAGTGTGTGAAGGCCCCCCTTTCAGTGCCCGGGGTGAAGTCCGGGTTATCTACTATGGGCGTAAGGGGCGAGGGGAACGAGGTGAGATTGTATTTGATCTTTGTTGCATCCCACACCCGCAGGCGTACTCTAGTAATAAATGAGGCGTAGAAGTTCGTGGGCCGGTGGGCCCGGCGTAAGAATGGCCCTTCCTGTAAAGGCCGGCCTGCAACCGCCTGGTCCTTAAAGGGCCAGTGCTTATCTGACTCCCACCTGCTCCATTCTACCAGGTAGCATAATTGTGTGGCTTGAAAATACTTTCGGAGATCCGGAATTCCGAGTCCTCCCGCCTCAGGTGTTAGTAACTAGAGTGATCTCCTCATTCTAGGCCTCTTGCCCTGCCAGATGAAACGCGCAAGGTCAGCTTGCATCTGTTGGATCCACCAAGCGGGTGGCTGAAGTGGTAAAGCTCGGAAGAGGTATAGAATCTGGGGCAGAACCGTCATTTTAACCGCAGCTATTCTGCTCAGCCAGGAGATGGTGCTACGGTTCCAGCGTCCCAGTTCCTCCCGAATCTTTTTGCCAAGGGCAGCATAGTTTGCCGTGACCATAGCCGGCAAGGTGGGGGCCAGCTGGATTCCCAGGTAAGGCACCAGATCTGATGACCAGAGCATGGGGAACATGCCCAGTAAGTGTGCCCTAGTGGCTGGATCAATGGACACGTCCAATGCCACTGACTTCCCCATATTCATCTTAAAGCCTGCGACGGCTGCAAAGGAGTCTAATTCCCCAATGCATGCTGGGAGGGCAGTCCGGGGTTCGTCCAACGATAATATTATATCGTCAGCGTAGAGGCTTATGGTGTGGGTGAAGCCTCCGAATAGTATCCCTGTCGCTGCCGGATTCAAACGTATCCGTTGGGCAAGGGGCTCCATATACAGTGCAAAGAGCAGGGGCGAGAGTGGACACCCCTGTCTGGTGCCTCTCTCGATGTCAAAGCTCTGTGAGCTGTATCCGTTCACCCGCACTACCGCCGTTGGAAGTTTATAGCAATTGAGTACTAAGGAGCGGAATTTCTCTCCAATGCCTGCCTTCTGCAGGACTTTTTCTAAATAAGGCCAATGCACCCGGTCAAACGCCTTTTCGGGGTCCACCGCCAGCATCATCCTTTCCCTGGGATCCGGGAGGCCTTCTCAAGGAGGTGGACGATCCTTTTGGTGTTATGCACCGTTTGCCTCCCAGGAACGAATCCCGCCTGATCTGGCTCTATAAGGCCTGGCAAGTGGGGGCCAGTCGGGCAGCAAGGATCCCCGTATATAGCTTAAGATCGACGTTTAGGAGGGATATCGGCCTATAGGAGGCGCAGAGCATTCGCTCTTTCCCCGGATTAGGGATGACTGTAAGGGAGGCCCGCAGGAGGTCAGGTGGGATAGCCCCCGGGGTCGCGAACGAGTTGAACAGACGGGTGAGGATTGGGGCCAGCAATGCACAGAATGTTTTATAGAATAGGGACGTATATCCGTCTGGACCTGGGGCTTTGCCGTGCTTAAGTTTGGCGATAGCAGAAATCACCTCCTCGATTCGGATATCACTATCTAAATGCTCGGCCTGCAGGGGTGTCAAGGATGGGAGGGTGACAAAGTCCAGATACGCCATCATTGCAGGTTCGTTTGGGAGATCCCCTGCGTAGAGATTAGCGTAAAACCTTCTGAAGGTGTCGGCTATTTGGGCATCTTCCGTGACCATCGTACCGGCGGGGTCAGAGATCTCCTTCACCATCTGCTGCTGACGTTGTACCCGAAGTCTATTTGCCAGTAGGCGACCGCAATGGTCCCCCCCAGTATAATAAGCATGGCGCAATCTTAACGCTGCGTATTCCGCACGGTCCATATCTAGAGCCGTCAGGAGTTTCCTGGCTCCCTTAAGTTGCTTCCATACCCGGGGCGCCCCCGTCTGGTGATGTATCTGTTCGAGTTCATGGACCCGTTGAGTGAGTTCTTCCCTTTTACTCTGCCGTTCCCTATTTTCAGCCGACGCAATGGCTATAAACTCCCCTCTAAGTACCGCTTTCAGGGCAGCCCATCGCGTCACCAGTGTGGTGTCGGGGTTATCGTTGTGGGACAGATACTCCTGAGTAACCTCTGTTATGCGTTTAACCACCTCTTTCCTGTGAAGTAGAGTGTCCCTAAGACGCCAGACCCTAGGGGGGCAAGTCACCGGTGGCAGGCTTAGTGTAACTAATACCGGTGCATGGTCCGATATGGAGATCACCCTCATTTCAATTGTCGAGGCTAACGCCTTTACCTGGGTCATCACCAAGAGGTGGTCCAGTCTCGCATACGTCTTATGCGCATGGGAGTAGTATGAGTACTCCTTGTCCTTAGGGTGCATACAACGCCAGAGGACATGGAGGTCCACTTCCGACAGTTGTGTTTTACATCCGGCCGGAAATTCCCCCATCTGTGGGTTACGCTGCGCCGATCTATCAAGGGCTGTGTCGAATACCATATTAAAGTCGCCCCGATGATAATGTGTCTGTCCTGCGAGGCAGTAATATCCTCTATTGCCGATAGTAAAAACTGCTCCTGTTGGTCATTGGGGCTATACAGGGACCCTTGTGTTCCGCAAGTTTATGAAGGACCTCCCCCTTGAAATGTCGTGCTACCAGAATCGCTACCCCCGCGGTTTTAGTGGTACTCGAGGAAAAGTATTGCGTCAGGAATTTATGAGAACGCAGCCTATGGTAATAGCTAGGGAGCAAGTGGGTCTCCTGAAAAAGACAAATGTCTGCTTGTGTGCTCTCCAACAAAGACAACACTGCTCTCCTCTTAGCCGGGTTATTGAGGCCTCTGACATTCAGAGTCACTATCTTAAGAGACGTGGGAGGCATGTGAGTGGGTGAAAGTTACGCAAAAAATATCAGCCTGAGTAGGGCAAAACACATGTATGCCGTTAGTGCGGCCGAGACCTGCATGATGCACTGGACGAACCCTCCCCTTCCCCCCCTTCCCCAACTCCCGTACCCCCAACCAAACTCCCCAACCCCTTCTCCCTTGCAAACAACCCGCAAACCCCCCGCTCCCACCCCACCCTCTCCCAACATGTCCCAGAACGGCATTGTCCCAGGCCGGTCCTCAAAAGAACAAGTCTGTGGTGACTCACTAATGTGGACGTCCAGCCACTACACCCCCGCCCGCCACCCCCTTCCCCCAGAACCCCCAAACCTGCAATGCAAAATCAGCTGTGTTGATGTCCCCTCGGAGTCAGTTTAGGCTGTCATAGCGACGTCACTCGTGGCAGAGTGATCGGCCGTCTCTCGAAGTGCCCCGTCCATTCCGGCCCGAATGGCAGGCGAGTCCGGTCGAGCAAAAGAAGCAGAGGACCGGCGTTCAGAGACCCTCTGCCAGCCGTCTCTGGTGGAGCACCGTCTGAGTGGTGTGTGCGTTTCTTCGTCCGTCGCAGTGATACCCAGCACCTCGCAAGTGTCCTGGAGCGATCTAAGTTGGTGTAGGACGCCATTCACCGGAAGATCAGGCAAAAGGGGTGGCCCCAGGAATACTGTGTCTCGTGGGCTCTCAGAAAGTCTGTTACTATTTTGAATGTTCTGCGTTTTTGCAGCGTAATCGCTGATAAATCTTGAAAAAGTGCAACTGAATGCCCACGGAATTGGAATGATTGTTGTTTCCTCGCTTCACGTAGGATTCACTCCTTAAACGGGAAGTCAGGTAGGAAGGTCAGAATATCCGGCGGAGGCGCCGAGGACCGGCGCGTTATGACCACCCTGTGTGCCCTGTCGATTCTGATAGGGAAATCCTCCGGCTCACCTAGTATCTCCCTAAACATGCTCTGCAAGTATCCAGCAGTGTCCTCTCCCTCTTCCTTGGAAGGTACCCCCCGGACTCAGATGTTATTCCGGCGGGACCGGTTTTCAAGGTCCTCCGTATGGGCCTGGAGGTCCAGCTGCTGCTCTCTCAGTTGCAGCACCTCCTGCTGTAGATGTCCAACCTCCTCATCTCTCGAATGTCCGGTTTCTTCCATGCTAGCCACCCTCTCACCAAGACTATCAACCTCTCTCCGCACCTCCCGGACCTCTCCAGCCACTTCCTGCTTTAGAGTCTGAAAATCATCCCGTAGAGAGCTGCATCAGGTGGGCTCAGAGAGGGGCCCGGTGAGTGTTGTCCTTTATCTTGTTTCGATGACCCCTTGTTTAGCATCTCCGGTAAAGTCTGTTCTCCTTTCTTCCCCCCCTGTTGCTGGCCATTATAAAGGCAAGAAGCTGCTGGGTAAGGCCTATCGGTTCTTCGGCCCTTAACAACAGCCAAGAGTATACCGGGGCCGCTGGCAGTCTGGAGGGTCTTTCCCGTCTTCCACCGACGTTCAATCTGACCTCCTTGGTGGGCGCCGTGGGCTTCCCGTCTTAGGTCACAGGAGGGTTTGAGCACTCACTGCGTGTAAATTCAGTGCGCTGGCTGAGTACGCGTTTTGGCTCGCCACGTGGCGGTCCGCTCTGTCCTGCGTGACTCCAACCCGGCGGCGATCTTCGGGTGATCTGCACCACCGCTTATCGGTACTGCGTGGGCTGGGTATCCTCCACAGCCCCTCCGTTGCACTTGGGCCACTCCGTAGCAGCCTCTTCCAGCCGGGCTCCGTGCGAGTTTAGAGGCCGCTCCGGCCGGCCGCCATTGCTTCCATCAACGTGGGCCTCTTTGAAATGCGTCTCTCACGGGCTCTCCTGGAAGGCAATCCTACAGCTCCTTCGCCTCTGCCGGCTGTCGTCGCTGAATCAGCGTATGTCCCACGCCCTAGAAGCTTCACCTCTATCCCGGACCCTGGGCCAGTCCCACTTCGAGGGTCACGATGAGTGGTGAGATTTTTCCTGCGTCACAACCGGCACTTCAGTCAGCCATGTTCCAGCGAGGCCGCACTTGGCAGGGTTCGTTCGGGGCCCAGCCCTGCTCGGTAACCATTGAGCCTCGTCACTTCGGTGGACCTCTTTGCTCCCACCAGCTCTGCACCGCACCTCCGTCGATGGCGGACGCCGCAGTCTCTTGGTCTGGTGCAGGAATCCAGACAGCTCCGCCCACAGGCCGCAACCTCGGCCTCGCGTAGAAGCTTCCGGCCGTTAGGAGGGCCTCGGCAATACGTCCGGTCCCCACTGGCTACTCCGCAACCTCCGGGCCATCGCCTGTTGCTCTGCGAAAGCTTCCGCTGCTCTGTCGGCCGAACCGCTACTCCAGATCTGTCGTGGGTCCGGTTACTGCGTCAACCCCTGCTCCGGCAGGCCTCGGGCCGCAGCTCTCCACGCCTCTGGCGTCGGCACCGGCCCGCTCTGCAGAGCCTCTCCTGCGCAAGCCCCGGGGCAGACGCTGGTTCACAATGAACTAACGGCAGCACCACCGCCTCCGCTGCAAGTTTTAGGCTGATCGGGGGGAGATCGGCGTATATACAAGGCCTAGGGGTCTAGGGTCCGGGGAGCTCACAGAGAGTGCGACCGCTCACTCCGCCATCTTGGCCACGCCCCCCACAGACAGTTTTTATTGCAGCCGCGTCCCGTGAAGGTACGTGCAGTGGGGCGGTGGGGAACATTTCGACAGATGACAACGAGGGAAAATTAATTATTTATTTAATTTCCCCTTCTGTCGAATACCCTACAACTCCCACCGCCTCACCGCTCTTAAATGCACGGGCCGTGGCTGGTCAGTTGACAAATGAGAAATGACAGAAATCCGAGCAGAATTCACTTACGTCTTCACTGCTCATACCACCCATTTCCGTGCCTTTTCACTAATTTCATCAATGCTGGTGTAACTTTGCATCACTTTTATCTCAGCTATCTGCTGGTGGATCAGATGTTTGCTTTTTACTGCTCCCTGTGTTACTTCCATTGTTGCTTCCCTAAACTTGAGCCCCTGGTGTTATTTCGACCCCCCCCCCCCCAGCCCCCGGTGTCCCTTTAGCCCCCTTCATGTTGTTTCCATCTCCCCTCAATTTTCCTCTCCCCAACCACTCTCAAAAACACACTTTTGACCTCGAATTGGTAAATGAAAATAAAAAGAGTGCCCACCTCAAAGGTTTTTCTCTACTCTTCTTTAGCCGTACAGCATCACTAAAAACCTTTGGCAAAGCCAATAGATCCCAAAGGCAATAGCTATAGCTTTGTAAATACTTGTTTATAAAGTGTAAGCATTCCTTTTGTAATGTTAATTAAAAATATTCCAGGGCTACTCTGTGAAAAGGAAATTCATGAAAAGGTTTCTTTTTCAGCTTACTTTCACTAGCCATGGAGCGCTGTGGCTGGAGTGAAATGTTCTACCTGTCAATCAATCAGGAGTTTGTTAATCAACCAGGAGTTTGTTAAAGCGCAACTACTCACCCGTAAGGGTCTCAAGGCGCTAGGGGTGGGGGGGTGCAGGTTCCATTCCATCAAGGAGGGGGTCTGTCGAAGAGCCAGGTTTTGAGGTTTCTTGCGAAGACGGGGTGCGATGTTGTCTGTCTGAGGTGGAGCGGAGGGGCGTTCCATGCTTTGGCCGCGAGGAAGGAGAAGGAGCGGCCTCCCGATCTGGTCTTTCTGGTGCGGGGGACCTCGGCGTAGGAGAGCTGGGCTGATCGTAGGGTCCTTTGGGGTGCGTGGAATTTGAGCTGGCTGTTCAGGTATGCTGGTCCGGTGCCGTGGAGGGCCTTGTGTGCGTGGGTGAGCATCTTAAAGGTGATTCTCGCCTCGACGGGGAGCCAGTGGAGTGTGCGTAGGTGCTGGGAGATGTGGCAGTGTTTTGGCAGGTTGAGGACCAGTCTTGCGGCGGCGTTCTGGATGTTCTGTAGCTTGCGGATGAGGTTTTTGTTTATTCCGGCGTAGAGTGTGTTGCCTAAAGCTTCTGTTAAACCCCCACAGGTCCAATTAGACCGACTGCCAGAAACCCAGACCGCGAATACCCTGTTAGTTTCACCCCATGTCTCTGCAGACACCACAAACCTGAGTTTCTCCATCGCATATTGGAATATTGCAGGCTTGTCCTCAAAAATAACACTGGGGTTATGGCTTGACACAGCCAGGCAACATCAGATACTGTGCCTACAAGAAACTTGGTGCACAATCCCATTACACCTTGCGGGATGTAAAACCTTTTTCACCCCTGCAGTACATGGTAACATGGGCAGACCAGGGGGGGCTCACGACCTATGTCGCCAATACCCTCCCCCTCAGAGTGAAATTATTAAAGGAGTCACCGACATTCCAAATCATGCAAATCATGCAGATAACAGCATCCAAAGACAATAACTATATACTCATAAATTACTACAATAACTCTGGTACTTCGGACTGTTGGTCAAACCTAGAAGAGATAGCTACATTTCTAACCTCACTCCAAAATGACAACAATATATCTACAACTCACTTCATCTGGGGTGGTTACTTCAACTTCCCTTTATGCCCAAACCACAAAAATGGAAACTGTGGTCTCCAAAACGAACTTGGGAACCCTATTCCTCACTTCGCCCACTCGACATGTGGTAACAAACTCAACGAAATCCTATTCTCCCTAGATATGGACTATGTGAATGAACTGGTTGACCCGCAGCAGGATTTTTTACCCACCTTCCACGGGCGAGGCTACTCCACAACTATAGATTATATAATAGCCTCAAACTCACTCAAAGGGCAATTAGCGAACTATGAAATTGGGTCAAACCCAATAAGTGACCACTACCCGCTCAGTATGAAAATCAACATCAAGCGGGCAAGAGTTCACCTTGCAAAGTTAAGCTCTCTTAACCAACATTCAGTGTCCATGAACAAACTGAATGGGTACACAGTTAAATGGGCAAAGATCGACCCGGAAGAGGTGACACAGAGGGTCCTCGAAAAAACAGAACAATGGATATCCAAATGCATGTCTCTGGAGGCCCCACCGCAAATAATTGTCAGTTGTTTCCAAAGTATCCAGGAAACAATAAGGGATGAGCTATTTGTTAACTTAAAAAACAAGACCAAGTCCCCCACCACGAGATGGTTTGACACCGCTTGTCGGAAGACACTTACATCTCTTAAAGAAGCCCTGCGTAAACCTACGAGAGACCCCCAGGAAATCTCCTACCTGAGAAAAATTTATAACTCTGTAAGGCAAGACCGCAAAAAACAAATCAAACAAGATCTTTGGCTACGTTTACATGATAGTGCCCGAAGGAAAGACAGCACCGCATTCTGGCAAACTATAAGATCTCCTTTCTTGGCCAATAGCACAGACACAGAACATCTTGACGTGGCAATAACCGAGGAAGATTGGGTTTCCCACTTTGCAAAAATCTTTGGAACATCCCCAGACTCCGTAGTAAACAATCCAATACATGAGGTCCAGCCGATGAGAAACAACATCTACCCGATTAAGATATATTTTTCTCTTAACGAAATTACAAAAGCAATCAGGCATTCTAAAACTGGCAAGGCCCCCGGCCCTGACGGGGTTCCAATGGACTTGTTCCTCTACGATGTAGACTTCTGGTCGCAGATAATCACCCGGGTCATGTCAGCAGTAGCTTCGACCGGCCTTTTCCACTCATGGTCAACTTCAATTCTACTACCCATTTTCAAAAAAGGCGACCGCAATGATCCCGCCTGCTATAGACCAATCTCCCTTCTGGACTCCATGGGTAAGATTGCAGGTCGAGTACTCCTGGGCCGACTACAATCTTGGGCCCGGGAGAATAACATCATAACCGACCTGCAATACGGTTTCCAGAAGGGGCTCGGGACCGTGGAGCAGGCCCTCAATCTTGTTCTTCTGGCTGGTAAATACGTTCACGCCAAAGGAGGTAACATCTTCCTCGTCTATGTCGACTTAAGTGCGGCATTTGACTGCGTCCAGCATGTGAAACTCTGGCAAATACTAACCGACCTTGGTGTGGATCCCCCGATAATAACTTTTCTACGAGAACTCTACACAAATGCTGTAGGCCGAGTACGATTCGGTACCAGCGGCGAACTGTCACGACCATTTCAAATAACGAAGGGAGTAAGGCAGGGATGTGTACTGGCTCCCTTCCTGTTCAACCTTTATACAAACGGGCTTGAACAGGCTATGCTGGAAGGGAGCCAGGACCTCCCCCAGATAAATCATCGCCTGATACCCACTCTCTTGTATGCTGACGATTCAGTTATTCTAGCACGGACTTTAAACCAACTCCAGCTACAAATCAACAAATACACAGCATTCATGGATTCACTTGGTCTCAAAATTAACATCAAGAAAACCTTCACAATGCATATCGGTCCCAGGATTAAAAATTTGAAACCAATAATGGTTGATAACAACAAACTGGAAAAAACCCCGGTCTACCCATACCTGGGTATCCTAGTGGACGACACAATGAATTGGCGAAAGGCAATTGAAGCCAGGAATCTCCATTTCCATCGTGCAACCTCAGCACTAACCTCTTTCTCGAGGAAATTGGGGAAACCAGCTCCACCTGAACTCCTGACCATATACTATGCAAAATGCCATAGTGTGGCCACCTATGGAGCTGGAATCTGGGGCCATGGACGTATCGACCAGCTACAGGTCACTGAAAATGCTTTTATAAAATACATTTTAGCCCTCCCTCAAAGTTCCCCGATATTAGCCTCACACCGGGAGCTTGGCATGGAATACATTATTGACACCATTCGATGCCAGCCTATCTTACTGTGGCATCGAATATGGTGCAATCCCGAATGTCATCTAACTCGCTCCCTCATCACTGACTGTTTAGCCCTGACAAACTGGCGAAAAATCCCGTGGCTAACCTATATATGTAACTTTTTTAAAGACCTGGATCGCGAGTCCTACTTCGAAGAACCTCTCTCAGTGGAAGATATTTCCAGGAAACAGTTAAAGCTAATGTGTATGGGCCATCTGAGGGATCTTCGGAACCAGGCAGAGATCATTAAACCACACAACGAAAAAATTTGTGCTCAACAGTCTGGAAAATGCATACAGCCCTACCTGACGTACTTTTTATCCAATCATGAAAAGTTCTTACTAACAAGACTACGCTTTAATATCTTCTTGCGTTTAGTTTCATTTCCGGAAACGCATAACTGGTCGCGCAACTTGATGAATTGCCCCTGTGACGGAATCTCCCCACAATCCACGATCCACGTTGTCCTTTTTTGCAAATATTATAAACTACCAAGGAAAACGTGGATTATCCCTATTCTCCGAACCAGTGGACACAGACAATCCTATCCAGCATTTCTCTACTTGCAATCCCTAAAAACGCTACATGAAGCTAAACTTATAGTGACTTTTCTTAAAGCAGTCTTAACAATACGTCGCAATGTTTCTAGTTAAACCAGAACTGTATAGAATTGTAAAAACTATTTTTCTACTTTAAATGTCTTTTTCTACTGTGACTTAATTTTTTCTTACTTATGCGCTTAAAACTTTTAACATGTACTTTTTATGATTATTCAAATTGATAATCGAATAAAAGTTGATGAAACTGAAACTGAGTCTGCTGGTGACCAGGGCGTGAGTGACTGTCTTTCGGTGTTCGAGGGGGATCCATTTGAAGGTCTTACGAAGGAGGCGGAGGGTGTGAAAGCAGGAAGATGAGACAGAGTTGACCTGGCGGTCCATTTTGAGCTCGGAGTCCAGGATGATTCCCAGGTTGCGTGCGTGGTCTGTGGGGGTTGGCGGGTTTCCGAGGGCGGTGGGCCACCAGGTGTCGCTCCAGGCGTCGGGGTTTGGGCCCATGATGAGTACTTCTGTTTTGTTGGTGTTAAGTTGTAGGCAGCTGTTTTTCATCCATTTGGCGACGGCTTCCATGCCTTCTCGAAAGTTGCGTCTGGCGGTGTTGGGCTCGTTGGATAGGGAGAGGATGAGCTGGGTGTCGTCTGCGTATGACACGATGTTGAGTCCGTAGGTTCTGACGATGGGGGCAAGTGGAGCCATGTAGACGTTGAAGAGCGTCGGGCTGAGGGAGGAGCCCTGGGGGACTCCGCAGGTGGTAGGTGTGGGGTCTGAGAGGAAAGGGGGGAGTCTGACCCGTTGCGTCCTGCTGGAGAGGAAGGAGCAGATCCAGTCGAGGGCCTTGTCCTGGATTCCTGCGTCGTAGAGTCTGCGTATTAGGGTGCGGTGGGAGACTGTGTCGAACGCCGCTGATAGGTCTAGGAGGATGAGGGATACTGTTTCTCCTTTGTCCAGTAGGGTGCGGATGTCGTCTGTTGCAGCAAGGAGGGCGGTTTCCGTACTGTGGTTTTTTCTGAAGCCGGATTGGGTGGAGTCGAGGATGTTGTGTTCTTCAATTAATGTGGCGAGTTGGCTGTTGATGGCTTTCTCGATGACTTTCGCTGGGAAAGGGAGCAGGGAGATGGGTCTGTAGTTTTTGAGGTCGGTGGGGTCCGCTGAGGGTTTCTTCAGGAGGGGGTTGACCTCGGCGTGTTTCCAGTCGTCGGGGAACGAGGCGGTCCCCAGGGAGCGGTTGAGGGTGTGGCAGAGCATGGGTGCGATGGTGTCAGCGGCTCTGTTGAAGATGTGGTGGGGGCAGGGGTCAGTGGGGGCCCCTGAGTGGATTGACTGATTGACCTGTGGCTTGGAGAAGATAGTGGTGGGTGGAAGAGAAATCCCCTGCCTGCAGAGGTGATTTAGAAGAATTTCTCTGTTTTTGCTGATGGGGAAGGGAGGACATGGGTGGGGGGGACATTATCTCCAATGCTTGCAGGATAACGGGGTGGTAGCAAATAAACCTTGTGGCGAGGCATATGGATCGTGCATTTACACTGCACATGAACAATGTATGTCTGTCAGGTGTAGAATGCATCTCTGCAGGGCAAAATCACCCCAAAATGTTAGAGCCGAGATGGTCAAGCTTCGGGTACTTGCCATCCGGGAGAATATTTTATTTTTCTAGCCCAGAGGCCTCCACCCCTTGATCATGCTGCAGACACTTTTTACTATACTTTCATTAACTATTTCACCAATGTGCATCTTATCCTCTCTGCAGAAGAGTAACCAAATGCAACTAACTATGCCTCACATTTTCTTTCAAATATTTTCAAACAAAGAATATTTTGGAGGGCAAACTTTAAAAGGGCTTAAATGAAGATATAATTCCCATTTTTGCAAAATAATCCCTTTCAAGAGCAAATCGTGCCATAAAAACAGAACAAGCTTTCTCACTGAAGTCACTCTATATTTTATACATGGCTCACACAAAAATATTGGTCACACATTTTCCTAGCTTGCAAGTAGGGTTGTTATGGTTCATTAGAAAAGCTGATGTTCTTAAGTGAACTTTTAACTGACCCAAACTATGCCAAAAATGTTCGGTCTAATCTCAATGAGTAAAGTGGCTGTAAGTGCGATGTACAATCTAAAAGAAGTCTGCCACTTTAATGCACTATGCCATTAGGACACCGGCTCTGCTCCCTTTTGTTTTGGGCGCCAGGTTTTATTGTTCCCACCCAATCAGATGCTGATGATCAAAAAGAATAACAACATTCTACTGGCAGCGCCGGCCCTGCGAAACCGTAATGAATTGTCGTTTTCCGTCTAATTTGTTTCAATTAGCCGTCTCACTTCTCATCACTTCAGGGATGGCTGGCTGAGGCAAGCCATGCAGCGCCGTTTGATTGACGTCCAGTGACAGCGGGCTCCGCACCGCGGGCAGCAGGAGCCCACGTCACCGCTGCACTTCCTACAGCCTTCCCGGGCTCTGGGGACACAGTCACTTGTACACTGGGTCACCCTGGAGTCTGCACTGACAACGGCGAGATAACGCCGTCTTTAACGGAGTCAAGGGGTCTCTCGGCCTGCCAAACTCGAACGCATTGCTTTTGCTGGCGCGTCATGTGTTTATTTTGAGCATGCCTTTTTAAGGTTATTAAAGACTTTTCTTGTACTAGGGTTGCTGCGGCGATTTAGGAACGCATGGCAAGCCTTAGTGGAGGAATGGTTGGTGGACGGGGGGTGGACATTGGATATTTTCCTTCCTTGAATTAGGCACCATGACGTCCTTTCTACGCCGCCACTGTAAACGGTATTATTCTCAAATTACTCCAATGACAAATGACGAGAAATTGAGACATGTTTTACTGAATTTAAAAAAAGCATGTACTGATTGATATTTGTGTTAAGCTGTTCATTTATTTATTCGTTTATTTAGGAACTTTATAGTTATCCGCACTCAGCCCTGTGCCAGTCAGACGGATCTGAAACGTGTGAAGAACATGGACGTCATTTAGGGGTCGCCAGGGGTCGCAGCTGTGACCCCTGACTTGCCCCATGCGACCCATGGTACTGGACTTGCGACCCCTGACCTCAGAGGTAGCAAAATCAGTGCCAGGAACCCAGGGGTAGCTCGTCCTTATGGACAAGATTGGGGCTGCAATCTCCTTATTTTTTGTCAATCTTTTTATTACACTAGTGGTGAATAATAATAATAACATATTATTCACTACTAGCGTAATAAAATAATTTTGTCCAATTTCGATCCTTTCTGGCAGCAAAGGTAAGTACAAAAATGCAAGTTGCGTGCATGTGAGAGTGTTTATGTGAGAGACAGTGTCTGTGTGAGTGAATGCAAGTGTGTATGGCTGCAACAGGGAGCATTACTGTCATCGTGCCCCTGCAGCTGTTTTATGGTGGGCAAGTGTATGTAGGGGGCCTGTGGCGACAGGGGGCGTCAGGCTTTTTCTTCCGGTTGCCCACCCGAGAGCAACAGGTATTCTGAAAGACACCTGCCCACCACACCATAAGTTGAGCTTGCTCTGCTATCACGGTGCCGTAACCAGGAGTTGGTATAGTGGTATCAAGGTGCCTCTTGGTTGCACCAACTTGCCCAGTAATGGTAAAGGAACAGGTAGAACCATAGGAGGCTTAAGTTCAAAGGTTAACGGTCAGGGTTCCAACTCCATTTTCACTATCGGACTCTGGCTACAGGCAGCTTGGGGAGGGATGTGGGTGAACCCCAACTCGGAGAAAGGGGCAGGGAGGAGGCACAAGGGACTGAACGCCCACCCCCAAGCCAACCCTGTGACAGACAAAAGGTGAGTGTCAGACAAAATCAGCTGTACATTACTCAAGGGGTTTCCTCTGCTATTATAACATTTAAATATCAGTTATTCCATGCTTCCAAGTTATTGTGGGCCCGATTCATAAAAGGCCTCCGCACTCATGGCGGAGGCCCGCAGTCGTGGCTGGACGTCCTTGTTGCAGTTCATGTTGAGGGGCACCCCACCACGCCCTGCAGGGCCTCCACCACAAGTGTGGAGGCCCTTTGTGAATCAGCCCTGTGTGTCTGTGAGGTATGACAATAAATATTTCGTTTTTACAGTTGTATAACACGCTGAGGATGAGGGGGGCACGGCTTCAGGCATCTTATTGTCCTCCTTCCACCAGGAGGTAAAGTATCTTCAGTCATGCATGTCGTAAAGCTGGCCAAGGGTTCCTAGCATCCATGTGATGGGGTTTAAGATGGTGTGCACCCAGCCCTTTGCTCCTGCTGGATTCATGGACAATGCAGACTAACTTGATTCTCTTTTTTTTTTATTTTTTTTTATTAAAGAACCAGTATCAGCATAAAACAATCCAAGTAAAATTTGACACATTAGGTAAAATATATGCAAGGGGAACAAATAATATGGTGAGAGAAACTTAGAAGCAAGTAATACAAAAAATGGATAACACATGACAGGTGAAAGAGACTTAAAAAGCAAGTTAATAAAAAAACTGAACAAGATAAGATATAAATACAATGTATAGCTGCGGAGAAAGAATGACAACCATAAGTTCGATCTTGACTAACTTGATTCTCAACGCTATTGACTTCCAGGCTTTGGGGAAATCTTAATTTCTCTTTGTACAGACTTTGCATTCTTTTAATGAGTTTCTTTAGGAAAACTGTGTAGACTACATGACAGTAGGCAGAGCACACTATCCCCAGGCCTGCACTCTTGTCTGTTCCAATATAATGGCCGGTCTGAACTGGCCGGGGTTCCCAATTAAGCGCAGGGTAAGGAAGGCCCAAAGGGTGGACATAGAGAGTAAGATCACATTTCCACTCAATGTAATCTCCCAACCATTCACAAACAGCCTGTGACCAGGTGGGTACTGAGTTAGAGAATAAACAATTCTCAGGCACGATTTATTTTACCCTAAATCAACATGACTCATAATACACATTATTTTCTATTTACATAACATAAGACCCTCCCTCACACTAAATGGAGTCTGGGTGAACATGTAAGCTGAGCCCTTAACCAACCATGCCAAAGGCAATCCAATAGGAGGATACTCCCTGGTACCCTTTGAGAGATGGACTTGACCAACCGGTCCCAACCTTGGTCCTCCTAGGCAAGCACCATCTCCTACATCCCAAGGGCAGTGATATAAAGTACCCTGAAACGCTAAGGACAACCACTACATGCCGTTGCAGTACCATTGCACCAGCTTGAAATGAGATTTAAAGCAACATCATTCCAGAATTTGCCAGCCCTTTAGTGCCTGAAGTCAAGGTGTCTGCCTGCTTTGTGGCCAACCATGCTTCTCCCCTGCCACAGGGATGGTTAACTCACCATCTGGGCACCCCCTCAATTTGGTATTCTTGTGAAAGCAAAAAATGTAGCAAAGCAAAAGCCAGCAAAGATCCGATAAATACCTAATCGTCCTTTGTGGATAATTGAACACCACCCTTCTGAACACCATCCTTGCCCTGAGGCATCTGTGAGTTAATTGACTAATGTTGTGTTAAACAGTCATCTCAGATGGCTGTTCAGGCACCCAACCAATCCATTAAGGCCTCTTGAAGGAGGACTGACCATCCATACCCCCTGAGGGATAATATGAGACCAGGCAACTGCAGTTCCTGGGAACCATTTAGCTAACCAAGGAATCTCAACCATCAGTGCCTCAAAGAGGATTGTTCTCCCAAGGAGTGTGAAGTCGTTACAAGCAATGTGAATTAATGATCAATCATTTTAGCTATCCCGCATGCATTCCCTAATTCATATTGAGGAGGACATAGTGTTTGTAGCAGTCAGATTTCCGCCTCCCTATTCTCTTGACCGTATTTTGCCAAGACAGGTGCCTTCTGCCAACTAGGCCTGGGCAGAGTTTGCGGAGTTTCGCGTAGCAGAACTCTAAGTGACAAAAAAACTCTGCTGCGCTATGCGGAGTTCCACTAGGTCTTGCCTTTCACACTGATTTTTAGTGTCTGGTGTTTATCACACTCTGGAAAATCAGCGCGAATGGGATAATGCTGCTTCTTTCTACTGCTCGAGTAGATGTTCTACTCAAGCGTCAGAATGTTTCTCAACGCATGCAGTTGCAACCATCCGCGAACGCCCGCATTAAGAAATCTCGCTGAGAGGTGGTCTAGCGCTGGGTTTTCCTTGCAAGAGATTGCCAACTTAATGTTGGCGAGCGCAATCAAGGAAAAAACTCCATCCAGCTTTGCGGGGCTGAGTTTTTCAGCGTGGAGTGCAGAAAACTCTGCAAATGGAGCAAATGGAGCAGAGTTAACCCCCAGGCATACTGCCAACGAGGAGTGAGAGCTGTAATAATGGCTGTCTAATCATCACCTTTGGAGCCTTGGGCATTACCCTTATAGCTGGTGAGCAGGATACCTATGCTGTAAATTAATAGAGCGGTGGATGCGTCATTAGGCTGCATACACAAGAATTTCCTCAACGTTGGTGACCAGACAACCCCGGACCCTTCCTGCCCTGCTCAAGATCACTTACTCTCCTATTCTGAGTTGATGGGTCTTCGAGAAGGGTAACGTAACTTCCAAATTTCATTCTAGCCAAATGATGTCATTGAGTAGTAACCCCCCATGAATATCTTTTTGGATCTTGCCACTAGCTTGGCAATACTAAATGTGTGTAAAAGGCAAGGCGAAGGCTGTGGCAATTTAATTGGAATTGGAAAAATTAATTGGAGTTGTACAAAGTAGGAAGAACACCCAGATTTGTTCCCAATTGCCAATAACAATGGGGTGCCAATTTTCTGCATATATCTCTTACCTCCCTAAACTTTCTACAGCTTTTTTGATGAGACAAGGATTGGAATGGTCTGGTGTAGAAACCATTTTACAGAAAAAGGCTAATGCTGAAATGTGGAACCTAGAGAATGCTACCGTCCTCCCCTCTGCCTGCATGTGCTCCAGAAACACTAATCATCTACTCAAGGAGAAGTGCCACAGTTGGGTGTGACAAGCAGTGTAGGTAGGATAAGCTTGAAAAGTCTCTCATAAGCCCGTTTTGTTTTTGGTACCAAGCAGTCGCAATTAGGATAGGATTGACCACCAAGATTTCACAATATCTCTGGGAAAAGAGTGGGCAGTGCCTTCGACATTATGGAAACGTCAGAAACCCTGCAACTTGAAATGAGAGAAAGCATTCGCTGTGTTACTCAGAATACGAGATACATGCTTAGCTTTTAACAGAATATCATTCTTTGAACAAACTAGGACAAGTTATTTTAGCAAACAGAATACCATTTTACATTTTACATGCTCAAAGTTGATGGATTCGATCTGACCAAAATGTTACGGACTGATTTCGGAATTAATCATTTAAAATATTTAGAGCCACTGCAATGGGAAACAGTTGAAGAAAAGTAAAAAATGCTATCGCACCCAAATTGAACCAAGGCTGGGCGTACCATTTGGAGCCCAACTTGGCACCAAAATCCACACTGCCCTCTGCATCAGTGAACAGACCAACATATTGGTTTGAGTGCAGCGGGGCCTACACCATTGAACCATTTAAGTGCTCCAGGTTGATAACCAGATCCTCATGTCCTGCATCAACCCTGAAGACAGATATGTGCCGCTCTGTGGTACTTCTCCCTAAGCTCTGAATTGCCCTGAGCGTGAATTTTGAGACACGTCAGACTCATTAGTGTGATCTGTAATGCAAAATTAAGTTTGCCCACCAAGACCTGCAGCTGTTGCAACATGGCCTCACATACCTCCAGACAGGTTTCCAAAGAGGTCCTTAAAGCCTTCAGTTTTTGAAGAGGTACCCTGCATTCTCCCTTTGCAGAAATGATCTCGATTCCTAGCAATATGAAGGTTGCAGCTAGGCCTACAGTTTTGTCTCGGGCCAGTGGTACCATAAACTCACCAATAGCTTAATGAATGCTGCCAATGAATTGGCAAATCCCTACCAGGCGTGATTTATTGATAGCAGGTACTCTGTTCTAATAATTACAGCAATATGTGCCAGTATGCTCTACTATGTATATTGATGTTTCTCTTTATACAGGTTTTCATAAGATTTTTTCTGAATAATTCTTTCTTTGATCCCCCTATATCCTCAGAAATAAAGCCTTACTCACTTCAGTGGGAGAATGTATGTATGCATGTGTGTGTGCATGCTTGATTATGCTTTTTTCACACAAGAAATTCACACTTCGGTTTATGATACATTGGATTTAGAGGGATCTTTGCACCTGATGAAGGCTGCCTGACCGTGGTAGGCAACTAAAAGTTTCAGAAACATTGTTGGTCTATAGTGATCCAACACTGGAGAAATAATCATCTCCAAGCTTCACCCGGTTTTTAACCGTACCAGAGAACCCCACTAATAAATATATTGCAGTTTCTAACTAATATTATTTTCAGTTTCTTTATAAGATCCTATAAATTTACATTATCGAGAGCTCCCTTTTTGGTTGAGCCCATCCATATGCACGGCCATTCTGGATGAAGATATCCATGATAAAGCATGCCACAAAGAATATGATAGTGAGAGTCATTTTACAACCACACCATAGTTTACAGTAGGGGCTTTGTGCATATCGGGTCAGGGCATCCGATTTCCTTCATCATATATCTGTTAGCTATATCTTCTCTGCTAATGAATGAATTGGCACATCCTGCTGAGAACCTGGCACCCAGAAATAAAAAAAACGTCCAGGTTGTGAATGTTGAGTTGGTCGCACCTACCTGGGTGAAGACCCATTCATGAAAGGTATACAGCATTCAAAGTAGGCACAGGATATTGAACACTCCATGGGCATACATATGTGATAGAAGAAGTTGCCTTCAAATTGAAAACCCAACAGGTGGAAGTCATCCGGTTGAACAGGGTGCAGCGGAAAAGTTTACTTGATGTCTGCAGAAGCCATAAGGGCTCCATGACCCAGCTGCCCCATCTAACGAAGCATACTTTACAGAACTAGGTGCTGAGTCAATTGCATTGTTGCCCGACTCCCCAATCAGGGCAGATAGGTTGTTGATGAGTCTACATTCTCCTGGATTTTTCTTAGGAACACATCTTGTGGTGAACAAACACAGTGTTCAAAAGGTGGGTTACTAAAATGTCATGTATATCCTCCCACGTTTCAATTCTTTTTAAATCTTCTTTTTTAATATAGTCTTGCTGAGACCCAGTGAAAACAGTTTTTTTTGCAAAACCTGGGAACCGGCAATCACATGGCTTCTAACTAAAAAAGCAGTACAACTGCTGAGTTATATTAGGTCTCTGTTATGTATTTAACCATCAAATAAAAACCAATAGGGATACAGGAGAGGGTGCTTAACCAAATAAAGTGCTTCGGGCTCACTTCTAACTTCCCTTATTCTTTGACTTCTTACAACATTTAAACTCTGGATGACATGCCATCCCATAGAATGAACAGTTTTGTTTGAACTTATAGGTACGCAGAGGCCTCATGCATGCTTTTTTGTTTTAAGCCCTTCATGCTCCTTTCCTTTCTCCTTCCCCAATTGAAGCCCTAAAGGGCTGCTGCCCAATAACCTCACTTTTCTTTACCATCAAACAGCGCAACCTTCAATTAATTAATTAAAGTCTGATCCCAGAACATATTCTGATTGGTAGCTTTCATCAACCCGAAGGCTTTGTCATAGTCCTTCCAACAGGTTCCCCCAAGTTCCTCAAATGCTGCTGCTTTTTATTTTGGTAAAAGGATATCTGTGAACCTAATTCTCATGATATCTCTAGCAGCGCAGACTGCTCAATGATAAAACCCTTGACTCAGTTGATCAGGATTCCTTGATCTTGGGTGTTTTTCAGCTTGTAGGAGTACTCTTTGTGTTCTTTCGGGTCCTCTTACATCGGTTTTAAAATAGTGAGCTCAAAAAGATCAACATATGCCAATTTTCTGATCTTGACCTTCATCAATTCTACTAAGTGTAAACCTAACTGGTTCTGTGGGGCCAATAGTACCCGGCCATTTGCTTTGGTATGGGGGGACTCTATTGGCGCCTTTGCCATCATTTGCACCATTTATAGTTGGGGCCACCATGGGCACAGGGGCAGCTGTGGGTGCCTCAATAAGGGGCTGGGTTATTGCTTGATTATCTAATGCACCTGCATTGCTGACAGCAGGATCAGGCTACTTGTCTTAGATATTTGCCCCCAACCTGTAGGTTGTTAAGGTATCTCCCTCACTCATCTGAGCCCCTGCTCCACATACCCCTAATTTGGATAGCCATAGCAAACCATGCACCAAACTATTTACCAACTGACCTTCAGGATTCATGCCCAGTCTCTTTTCCCGGCTTTTTCCTCGCCTTCCTCCACTATTATCACCACATCCTGGGAACACTGGCTGTACCCTAACTTCGGAGAGTATTCCTGGGGAGGCCTGGTGAGTTCCCTTCCATCTTGTGGGTGTTCGCTTTCTCAGGAGCATAGGTACAGACTGAAGTGCCCTGGGACATTACTCTGAACCTCCTCCTCGGGAGCAGTGCTTTGGGACTACAATCAGGTTAGGTCCAGACTGCGCAGGGGCCTCCCTGAGGAGGTCTACGTAAAGACTGCAGTGTTTCAATAGCACTGAGATGACCCATTACCACCACCATGTCTGCATCCCACCCTCTGCCTTTCTTTTGACCTGTTTTAGGGGCAGGTTTCAGAAAACAGGCCTTTTTCTAAATAGATAATACCATCAGTGCTGACCAGTCTTCACTAGTGCTTTTACCCACATTGGTAATCAGGAGCAGGAAAATATACAACTAGTGCATATTGTCAGGATGAGGAGGCTTACTGACAGTTGTACAAAATACCAAGTATCCCTCCCTGGCACCACCGTGCTACATACAATGTGCTATCTCACAGCATCAATATTGCTGTCTCACAGACTTTACTGCGCATTGTCAAATTCAAACAACAATGGCAGCCACCGTTAAACGTCTCTTCCCCCTTTGCAGGTGTGGCTCAGCCTGTATGTTGGGGTCCACCATGACAGCAACCTCCTCTTGTTCAGAAGGGGGAGGTTCTTCTGGAGCAATGACAGCTGCTTGTTGACTTCATTGACGATGGCATCAACTTGGGGTGTGAACAATAGGCAGGGCTGGCTGTAGCACTGGAGGAGCCACTGTGACAATCTTTTTTGGTGCCCTCAATAACCTCCTTTTCCATGGATTCCTTCCCTACTACCATCCCACAGTGCACACTCATCTCTCCATAGCCCCTCTTTCACATGCATATCTTTTGTTTTATAGTGCTACACTTACCAGGTAGGGTGTTAGAGCACTTCACATCCCCACACATTATACGGAGACAATAAATCATACATGTGTAAATCAGTGCATATAGCATATGGCATAAAACAATGAGGATTACAAGGTGTGGGAATCATATATCATCCATACTAGTAGGCAGTATATTTTTTAAGGGTGTTTGGTCTGGAGAAGCACAAACTCAAGATTTAAAATGTACCATAATGGTTGAAGTTGGTGCTACTAATAAGAATGTATTTCTACCCAAACAAATCAGTTTTAGTAAAATTAGGATAATGAAAGATGGGGAAAAACATAACTTTCTAACCTATACCATGCAGTTTGCATGCAACTCTTTGATGACAGTTTGTAGAGTACTGTGCTATATTAGGATTGTAACTAATGAACTGCAAGTAACAAAAGTATCTTGGTGACAGAATCAGTAACTCACTGAGCGATCCACATCAAATACAGCTCTGTGATCTGCATGGAACCTGTTCTTTGAAGCAGGCATATTAACCCTTTGTGCTACTTTATGATGAGTCAAAACTGCTACTAAACAAAACTCCGACCTCTTTGCAGCAGGAACAATAATCCCAAGAGTTATCTTTGTTGCGTCCTCCCCAGCTCTAGAGCATACAAATGACCACACCACACACAGAGCTCTGCAACACAAATCTTTATTCCTTGGGAGGCAACCGCTAAATGAACGCACTACGTCATAACCTTTATTGACCACACCCAGATACTTCCCAACTGATTATGTAACTTTGCAGGGAGTCCGGCAAGGGCCACAAGTGTTCCACTGCACATGATCACATGACACACAAATTCTCTTTTGTCAAATACTAAGAACGGGCAATAATATATATTAGAGTTCCTCACTGAGTCATCGAGGTGCTTGCACCAATCTTCCAGATCAAGTTGTACGAGGTGAAGGAGTTGCACTGTCATTTGGCCTTGTAGATGTAGACTCAGATGCTTGACTTAGGCACTCAGGTGGACTTGTCTCACTCGTAATGTCTGGAGCCTAAGAACATTAAGGCACATGCTTGAAATGTGACGAGTTTCTCGTAATGGATTTCCCGTGATGTTGAGCGTTCACCACATGTCCTTTATTTGTCCAACTCTCAATGGATTAGCATCAAACAGAGCATCAGTCTTGTGTTTCCATTTTTGTTTGACGAGGGCCCAGTCTTTGAAAACCATGTAATGAGCGCTTCTGCACTTATCTACATAGGCCATCACCTTGCTTTTGTGAGAAGTGTCCGTGACACGAATCGCATCAGTGTCTATTACTCAGATCGTAGGCCATGATAGTAGATTTGTCCCAATGGCTCTCCCACACAGCAAGGTGGCAGGGCTTTCACCTGGTTTAGAATAGGGATTTCACTGATAGGCACGAAGGGCTGGACATAAGACTGACCTAAGATCCACATTTTCGACTGCTTCACGCTGAACCACTTTCTTCAGGGTGCTCCTAAATCGTTCAACAATGCCATTAGTCTGTGGCCAGAGAGGTTTGCTTTTCTGATGCTTGGCGTTCAAGCAACTAAGAAAGTCCTTAAGCTCTCTGCTGTTGAAGGGTGGACTATTGTCAGATTTGAGAATGGAGGGAATACCTCACGCTGCAAAAATATCATCCAGCTGATGACTCTGTCCTGGGTGGTCAATAACAAAGCTTCCACTAAGGGAAAATGTGAGCACTCATCAATAACTACCATTAAATTACGTCCATTGTTTAAGGGTCCAAAGAAATCAACTACAATTTTGTCCCATGCTTGTTAGGAAGGTCAGACATGTTTAGCCAATGCTGTGTTGTCTTGTGAGATAATCAGGTACATAGGTGACATGCTTTCAATTCCTTCTTGACTCATTCATCAAGCCGAGGAAACCAAACTAGGTCTCTTAGGGCTCTCTTGGTGGCTACAATGCCATGATATACTTTAATAATGTTTCTAGTTCTTTCTCCGTGGCCTCCTGTAAATGGAGTTGCTGAGCACCAGGACAAATATCCTCATTAATGTGAAGTTGCACCTCCATTGTCTTGAATACAGGTGACGGTGCTTTATATGTTGACCTATGCACAACTCTCTATAATAAGGCAGCCATTCACCTTTAGCGTGATCTTGGGGCCCTGTCCAAATGAGTTTGGTCTCTTCACATGGTGATTTCTCTTTGACTAGTGCTCTAATATGCAAGCAGCCAATCCTACATGTGCACATCTTTCTGTGGTCGATATCACCACTGCACATCCATCTTCTTCACTGTCGCTCGATGGTGATGTTGAAGAACCTTTGTAAGATGAATTTGATGACAATCAACATTGTTTAGTCAGTACTTGCCTCAATTGATGTTGTAGTTTGGCCATGTGAGCATGGCTAGAGTGCTTCTGGAACTTTTTGGTGTACATTTTCTCTTCTCGTCGTGACACACTTAGTTTTTCTTTCGCTTTGCAGACCATCATGAAATGGTTTTATTTCCCACAGCCTTTGCATATCTGTCCAATGGTAGGACATTAACCTTCGTGTGGAAATGAGAATCCACATCGAAAACGCAATTTCTTTTCTTCTGAAACATTCTCTTATGGGCCTCCACTTTGTGTTTCTGCTTACTTTTCATTATCAACGCAGATTCATTCTGGGCTCTTCCATCTTCCATATCAGTAGCCTGTTGATTTGCACATTCCTCAGCTCTTGCAGCAATGAGTACCTTTTCTAGACTGAGTGTCTCTCTCAGCATGCATCGTTTGAAAGAATCAAAGAGGCAACCATCAGTGACTCTGAGATGCATGACTTCTTGGTCATTGAATTCACTAAACTTGCATTGCTTGATTAGGGTATCAAGTCTTTCGACAAATTCATCCATTGTTCCTCCAGCTTGCTGTCTTGCCTGATTAAAAATTGACCTTTCATAGTCTTCATTTGGCATTAGATTGAATGTGGCTTCCAACGTTTCTTCGTTTTGACTGTACGATATTTCATCATCTTGTGATATTTTCTTTAGCACTTCTTACTCTCCATCACCTGAAATGTTCTTTAAGTATCTGATGATCTTTTTGTCATCTACTTCTTCTAGAGCATCTATGAAGTAATCGAAAGTTTTGATCCATGCAGTCCTTCTGGCACCAACTTTCTGCTTTTTAGTGGTATCGAATGGCTACGGTGGTTTCAAAAACACAGCAGCTTCGTAACTTGTGTTGGGACTTACTGACATTGAGAATATATGCTGTCCCGACACCAGTTGCTGCTCACTTGGATCTACACCTTCTGTAAGCATCAGCCATGTGCTTACATCTGGGTCGTCGCGCCCAGCAGGATGTCGTACAATGCCATCTTCTTTCTTGATGGTGAGTAAAAGTTTTGTCTCTTGCAAAGTTCGTCACCACTCTAAACCTGGTTGTCGCTGCCTTTAGCATTTCTTTGCTCCTTGTCACATCTGTCTTTAGCACTTTCTTGCTCCTAGCAATCGCTGCCTTTAGCACTTTTCATACCTGGCTATCACTGCCTTTAGCGTTTCTGCTTTATATGGACAATGGCTCTGTGTTACACTGTGGTGCAGTATTATTTATTTCGGCCTTACCAATAGACTTCTGGCAGGTTTTCTGACTGTACTTCTCTGTAGGCCTTCACCTTCTTCGAGAACCTTGTATGAACTAGAGCGGAGCTTTGATGCCACATATGCCAACCCAAGCCTGCTTCTTTAGTCGCGCGTGGCATGCATGAGCAGTTTTCCGGAACTTAGCAAGCTCTCAGGGAGAGCAGTCTTTTTTCTTTGGGGCATGTATCCCAACCTAATCACCAGTTGTAGCGTCCTCCCCAGCTCTGGAGCAAGCAAATGACCACACCACACAGGGACCTCTGTAATCCACATCTTTATTCTTCGGCATGCAACCATTACCTGAACGCACTGCATCATGAACTTTATTGACCACACCTAGACAATCCCAGATTACGTAACTTTGTAAGGATTCCAGCAAGGACCACAAGGGTCCTATTTTACAAGATCACTCAACTCTATCTTGGTATCTTTATTGTTTCCTGAAATCTTCTGGACACACACGGAAATCTGCAGCAGGTGCTTTTAAACCCATAGGTTATTTCTAAACAGAGCGCCCCCCTCCCCTCCTTCCCTGTCCTGGGCGCCAGGTGCGGCTGCACTGGTCGCAGTGCCCTAAAGCCAGCCTTGACTAAAGGTGAACTTTGAAAAGAACTTGTAGTGTTGTTGCTTTCATTGTTGTGATCTGGATTTGAAGTTTGAAGACCAGTTGTGTGAGGATCTCAGTCTTGGCTAAGTTAAGCAGCTGACTCTAGCCTGCATCAAATGACAGATATAGTATTGCATTGTAGCATTTGTAGAGTGCTTATGACCCCTTTGTGGTTCACACAAATGTTTATCTGCACGGATATCAAGCTACACTCTATAGGGCATGTATTGGGAAGGATGTTGTTTTCTGTTTTGAGCCTTTATGGAGAGATGCTGTTATCATGTTATGGGATGTAGCTTCCTGCAGTGTAATGGGGATGGTATGTGAGAGACAGACAGGCACATTATAATCATAGTGACTAAACAGCTTAGAAGCAGTGGGCAGAGAGATGTTATGTGCGTGTGCACCAAAATGGGAGACATTCAGAGATGGCCATCCAAATGGTATTCCAAACAGCAATGTACGCTGGATGGAGGTGTTGTCAAATAAGTAAAAAGAAACCAAAAGGACAGATTTGGTGTGCTTTCTGGAACTCTAGTGGTTCTTTAACATGTATTCCAAGTAGCCGCGATATGAAATATGTTCGGTAGCCCATTACATCTTCTTTTTTCTTTTTTACTGGAACACCATAAAAGTGTACATTATGAAATCGGGAGCAGTCCTTCGAATCTGTAATGCTTTTTATTGAGATTGCAGAACACATGTCCCTAGGACATTAGAGCCTTTACATGAGCACCAGCACATTGTGCAAAATCTTTGAAGCCACAGGGAGTTTACGCGATTTGTCCAGAATCGCAGTGGGCCTTATTTAGATCTCGGCCAATGGAATTCTCCATCACAAATATGACGGAAATCCCGTCCTCCATATTACGATCTCCTTAGGATATAATGGGATTGTAATATGGCGGACGGGATATCTGTCACGTTTGTGACAGAATTTCCCTTCGCAAAGATCTAAATCAGGCCCAGAATGTTGAGCGAAGTCCAGTCTTCAGACCTGGTTCTCTAGTTCCCAAGTCAACAACTTTAGGTGCGTGTGCCACTTCTGGATTTGCTTGATGTTTGTATCTTAGCAATAGATGACTATTTGCCAAACCAGTCTCGCATTTCTTGCATATGGAAGACCTATCTATAGTTAGGTAGTCTTGCGGAAGGTTGGCAGGACAAACACTACATAACAGCACAGGTCTTAGAACCAACAGTTCTTAGCTCATAATGTGGCAGAGGACTACATAGAAAACAAGGAAGGCTTTTAAACAACAGTACAATTCCCACACAAAAATCACAACTTCAAACACTTATGCATGAATCCAGGCAAACATAGAAAACTATGTATGCAAACACTCCATAGACCCATGCTCACATTCAAAGCAGAGCAAAACGACCACAGCTATGCATACACACATAGGTCAACTTATACAAAGACACCAATACACACACCACCAGCCATATAGGCATATATGAACACACATGCACACAAAACCACACCCACAAGCACTCAGACAGACAAAAGACATCACATCATTAAGAGATCAATTTATACAAACGTTGTACTCCTAATGGGGCAACAATAAACCAAGACAAAGCATGGGCAAGTGCACATAAGCTCTTAGGGTAAATGCAGTGCACTGGGTGATCGATGGATGCATGAGTGTAAATTGTTGAATAAATGACCAGATGTAGGCATTAGTGCGCACGGACAAATGGATGTTTAGAATAGATGTAACCTAATCAGGATTTATGTAGCGCTTTGCTACAACAATTTGCATGGATGGCTCCATAGCACTTTTGACATCTAGGCATCCGTTCCTTGTGGTTCTGAGATTTTTATTGACCAATTGTATTTGGTTGTTTTTGATTTTGTTGACGTAGTGGAGATTATTTATTCCAAAGAATTGCTCAATAACAGCTGGTGTTCGTTAATGAGAAAACAAAAATGTTTTTGGTCATGATAGGTATTTTTGTGGTTTGTTATGTGCATGGATGCATGTGGTGAAACACTTGGCCTTTTCTATTCTTTCACTGGGGTGAATGGTTGCGCATTGCCCAGCCGATCAGACTGTTCTGCAAACTGACCTCGCTATATATGTAGATATAATTGACTTATATGCATTGTAGGTTGGTAAATGCTTTTTTAACTAACTATATGGCATATTTGAACTTTGATGGACGGATGTGGTTAGGTTTGTCTGCAGTTTAGTGTTGGAGGATTGCGTTTGTGTCTTGGCAAATGCTGTTGCTTATGGACATGAGATAGCTGCCTAAAAGACCTGCCTGTGCCATGGCCGATGCATAGGAGATGTTCAGTATGGCACGTTCTGGTGAATATTGGGCAATAGTGAAAGAAAACCAGGCAGTACTGATAGAGCGCGCAGTTTTCCCGGGTCACCGAGGTTACCAATTCTTTACACGCACTGGGCCCTGGCGTGCAAATTTTCAAATACCACACTAATAATTTTGGTGAACCGGGTGAGGATTACTTGGTTTCTCCTCCTGCACGCTGTTATGAGTAATTAAGGTTTGGTTTCACCTCTGCTTACCATGTACCTGACTTACCACAGGCACAATTCTTATGACAGATCTGGAGCTAACAGGGAAATAGTAGACAGGCCTGAGATCAGATACTCTTTATAATCAGTACAATACTTATCCACAATTTCTGGAAAATGACCACAGACACCTGAGGATGTTTAAAGCTTTATAAAAATTCAAAGAGAATATGACAAGGCAATAAGTGATAGGCAGAATAATGCGTCTAACATCAAAATCAACACCATAAAATAGCTATAGATTAATGCTAAAACCATTTGAGTATATGGGAAGACTAAAAGGTAGGAATTTTTGAACAAAACTAGTCACTGCAACTTTATACTAGAACATAGGATGAGGTTGGGACCTAGAACATGTACTTAACCTAAGTGTTTAAACTATTCTTACTAAGTTCACCGCAATCATGCTAAAGGAAAGGGAAAAATTGGAACATACTAATACAATATAACAGTTTGGTAATTCTCTAAGGGAGGGGAGAGAAGTGGAACAATTCTAAAAACAATTGCATATAATTTGTTCTCAAGGTGATAGAGCAATATCACAGGCAAGAGTGCTTTATTAAGAAAATAGAGAGGGAAGACGAGAAGGAGAGAGAGAGAGAGACGCAAACTCAAGGACTGATAATTACCTAGTTCAGAATGAAGACTAACCCAGGCCACGGGTCAGTTGAAAGGACGGGGACAAGGACCCTCAGGAAGGAATGCCAGAATGCGAGCAGGTACAGCTCACGGACAGTAAGGACAGGATACCCCTCAGGATTTGGGATCAGGACTGGGCTCACCAAGGTACGACCAACACCCCCAGCTTCAGAAGCAACGCCAGCGTTACCCCTCTCTGCAAGTAATCCGCCAGTAACCCCGATTGGGTTTTCGAATTCCCCAGCAAAGTGCTTCGCCAGCACTTAGGATTATTTCCACCCCTTAGGAGTTTGTGGAAAGTATGGACAGAGTGCTCCGCAGCACTTCAGATTGAGCACCTATAGAGTTCGTAGGGTCAGTGACAGGTCTGCTACTCGGACAAGTCGGACAATTTTCCTAAGCTAAACTAGGGCAGTTATACTGTTTTGGGGTCCCTCAGACCACCCACTAATGTTGCAAGTGACAGTTTCCCACATTATGATTGGTCAGGAGAGGTGGTGCGGTCATTACCACCTCCTAGAATTCGGCTTTCCCATCATTATTATTCAATTTTGCACACCCGCCCCTCGGGTTCACGTTCCCAGGCATAGGAATACAGAATACAATACAAGTGTACAGCATATAGCAACAGTGTATGACAGTTCAAGGTGCAATACTGCATCTTCGGGATGGGTTCCCAGGCGCATCGAGCTTCAGGAGCCAGCTGGCTAGCGTTAGCTTCTGCGCAGTGGGGATTTTCCTAGGTCACATGACAGGGTTCAGAGGAGCCTCAGCATGGCGTCGCTCATGTATGCCCCAGCCCACAAAGACGCGGTACATGAAAAGTAAGCGAGAACAAATTAATATCACACATAAAAATGATCACACTGTATACCATGATGAAATTCTAAACATCCCTTATTTTATAATGACTATAGCATTACTGTTTAGTGCGAAAAGACAGATAGGCTGAAGCAGCGGTAGCAAGCGGAGAGCGTGGTGAGAGACAAGCGGCCATGTTTGCAACAGTGCACATGAGCACAAATTCCCTCCAGAGTGCGAGTGCGTCACATCACATGGGTATGACCGACGCATGCGCAGACTGAATTTCAGCGAAGCAGCCGTTTTTAGTGCAAGCTTCGTTAGTATGAGAAAAGACATACAAGCAAGCATCCTGGGGACACCCGCGTGTTTGGGAAAACACGTAATAAATGACGAACAATAGTGTTAATGTGATTAGACGGTTTAGGCAAGGGTTTTGTATGAGAGCAGGGCGCTTACACGCGAGTCCCAGCTCCATCAATCCCCTCTTTGATGATATTTACTATCATCACCACATAGAAGGAAACAGATGCCAACTTTTCTCATTCATCCACATCACTCATTTGAATTTCAACAAATTTATTGTTGAGTTTTCTTTCAGCTTCCCTATGAGAGTGGTGATTTTTCGCCTTTTTGTAAATTGCACTCTTTAATTCTTCTAATTCTAGGTCATCAATATTTCTTTTCACCCCCCTCTGATTCACAGTATATTTCTTTTTGCATTTTTGGCATTTGCAACAGATAAAAATGATCAATACAACTACACCTATTACAACTATTGGCATCAGTATTTTCCACAAAAGATTTCTACCTAGGTTAGTAAACCAACTACCTATAGAGGAGAGACCTCCAGTCAACCTCGTCCAGGCACTGTCAACCTCCAATGGTTTGAGTTCTTTTTCCAAATTAGTTATGTTTTTCACATATTGTTTTAGTTCAATACTTTTATCAGGAATGTAAGTGCAACAATGTTGCGCTTTCAGCATTCTACAGACTCCGCCCTCTTTCGCTAATAGGGTGTCAAGGGCAAGACGGTTTTGCAAAACCATTGATCTGATCGCAACCATTTCGGTATTGACCATCAGGAATCCTGCAGCAGTGTCCGTTGATAACCGGTCCACTACTGTAGACAATTTGCAGATTCTATGGGTGTTCAGAACTACCCCCATTCCAGGTATCAGTGCACTAAAAATATCACCTATAATTTCACCTACACTTTCACGTTTACTACGCACTAAGCCATTAGTCTCTTCACCGCTTCCAGCTGCATTATTCACATGGTATATTTTCGGGAAAACAATGCCAAAGTAGCAGCTTCCATACCAGTGATCCGGCAATTTGAAATAAGCCTTGTTCCCACATATATAATATATTCCGGGAAACACAGGTTCTGACCCATTTTTGAAACCCCAACCTCCAATTACCTTGTAATTATGTTCACACTCGCTGGAACCGATGAATACATTGTTATAGTACTCTGTCTTTTCCCTATGGATACAAAGTTTCCCCTTTCGTTCAAAATCCAGCAACAAGGCAGGACTAGCTTCGCCTGGCGAGGTGTTATCCATGTGCTCAGCCCACCTAGGGACTCTATCCTTTTCGTCATTTGCCTTCTTCTGAAACTTTTCTCTCCTTCTGTCTGCCATCTTTATGAACATCTTTTCCTGCTCTTGCAGAGAACAGGTCAGATTAGCTTGTCTTGCTTCATCTAAATCTATGTTACCTATAGTCAGAAAATATTCTCCCATATAACGGGTCACGTCACTTTTAGTATGTACAAGGTTCAAGTGTCCTCTAATAGGAAGTTCAGAAAATACTACGTCAGCATTTGAAAAATAATACTGCAAAGTGCTCCTATAAAACAAGCTAGCTAATATACTACAGGAAATTCCATAGGTTAAAGGTAGATGGTGATATGTCACGCCTTCAGCCACTGAAGTTGGTAGCTTCATGCAGACATAACAGTCCTCTATTTCCATAGCTTCTACATAATGCACTAACAAGTTAGCAAAAACATTTAGATGCGTTTTGTTTCTCATTTTGTGAAAGTGTAGTCCATCCTCATCTGATGCTTCTAAATTAGGTCGTGTGTGTGTCAGTCCTACTCGTTTGTCGCGTCTTTCTAGGCTTCGTGGTGTTTCTGCAGTCTGTACAACCCCTACGTCTACTGCTTCGGGTTCAGTAGGGGACAAGTTGGGATTTTTACTTATCATAAAAGGTAGAAAAACTGTTAGTCCTATCCACATTACTATTAACATTGCTACACTACACAAGCATATTTTACAACAGGTTTTAAGACACCCACACCGGGATCTCCCAGAGACATTCGGATCAGACATTTTTAGCTTACAGGTGGCTTTTGCTACCCCTCTTTGTTTCTTTGCACCAAAGGCTCACTTCGGGCTCTCTCAAGGAGGGTCTTCGTCAGAACTCCGATCAGCGATGGACTCTTCGTCACTGTTGCCACTGTTGCGTGGTTCGTCTATTTCCTCCAACACAAAGTAAGTCCACTCAGGGCTCCGATACAGTCGGTTCTGTTTCTTTAGTCTGTCGCTCTTTCTTAGCGATTTGCCTTGGGCTGCCTTTCTTTCACTTTCAGCCCTTTTTCTGTCTTTCAGTTTTTCTTCGACTGTCTTTAGTCTGAGCCTCAGTCTCTTGACGTATCGGGGTGCACTTCTGCCTCCGTGCCTCCCAGTCGTTAAGGAAACTTGGCCTTCTTTGTGCACTCTTTTTACTTTTTGATGTGGCACCTCTGTTTCCCTGCCTGTCTGACTTGTTCCAGGTCTTTCGTCTATCTCTTCGGCCTGGTCCCTAGTCTGTCCCTGCTCAGATTCAAATCGTACTTGCTTTTTATTTCTGGTTACTGTTGTTTCTGTTGTCTGAGCACTTTGATCTAATTCTATCTGTTCCTGTTCATGCTCTTCGAACTCTTCGCTTTCTTCTGCATGAACGTCAGCTCTAATTTCTAACTGTCCCTCTCCAACTTCTGGAGTTCCAGGAGGAGTTTCGATGTCTTGATCTGACCCTACTTGGCCTACGTCCTGATCAGGTGTGTTGTGATTTTCGTTGACCTGACCTTCTCCCTCTATTTCTAACTCACCTGGACTATCCCACTCACTGTCTAAGTAGGAATATTTCCTGGTTCGTATTGGGTCATGAACCTGGTCGTCGGCGGGGTACCATTCAACGTCTCGACTTGTGCTCGGCAGTTCGATGTCAGCTAGCTCCGGACTCTCTTCCTCGGAAGCTTCTTCAGCTGCGCTGCCTTCAGCTCCAGTCGCGTTTTCTCCAGTTACCCGCTTTGTGTGGCTGGCGTGGATCCACTTCGGTACACCAGCACACTTTACAGCAGTTGTAGTGACGAGGATCACTTGTCGTGGCTTTCCCCACCTGGGTTTCAGGCAACTGCTCCGGGTGTGTTTCTTTAACGCCACCCAATCTCCTGGTTGCAGTTTATGTGCCGGAGTCTTTGGCCACTCGTCTTCAGTCTCTCCAATCTGCTGAGAGAGAGAACGCACTTGGTCACCCAGCTGCTTGCAGTATTCTAATACCATATCATCAGAAATGCTTAGCAGTTTGTGTCCGGGTACCCATGCCTGTCGCATCACTCTTCCCATCAACACTTCATGGGGACTTAGGCCAGTTTTTCTGTTCGGGATACTTCTCAAACTCATCAGCACAAGGGGTAAAGCCTCTATCCAGTTCATTTTTGTGGAATCACACATTTTGGCCAGTCTGGATTTCAGGGTGCCATTTATTTGCTCTACTACCCCAGAAGCCTCTGGATGGTAGACACAGTGCAGTCTTTGCTTCATTTTGAATGCTTTACAGAGTTCTTCTAGGACATCGTTGGCAAAATGCCCACCTTGGTCCGTTTCGATTGTCTCTGGGATTCCATACCTAGGTATCAACTCCCTGAGCAATAACTTGGCTGTGGTGAGAGCATCATTTTTCTTCGCTGGATATGCTTCCACCCACCTGGAGAATAGGCAAACTATGACTAGGATATATCTATACCCTTTACATTTAGGCATTGTTATGAAGTCTGCCTGCATTCTGACAAAGGGACCTATTGCCTTTCCGATATTACTCTGTTCTACCACAGTCCTCTTTCCTGCATTGAACTGCTGACACACTAGGCACCTCTGGCAAAGCTTTTCCGCCTGGTTCCTGAACCTTGAATTACAGAACACCTTGTCAAACACCCGACACATGGCGTCCCTTCCCATATGTGTTGGCTCATGTATCATTCTGACCATGGGGTCTATCAGGCTGTCAGGCAATACAGGCACCTCAGTCGAGTTTACCACCACACCATCATCTCTCAGTTTGCATCCCTCTGCTGCCCACCTTCCTTTCTCTTGTCTGTCTGTTGCCTGTTGCAAATCCTTTAATTCCTCCCACGTTGACACATTCTCAAACAACATAAGTTGGCAGCTGGTTCCATCCCACAACGCAATTTGGAGTGACATATGGTATCGGGCACAAAACTGTGCAATTTGGTCAGCGTACCTATTACCGGCAGTCACGTCATCATTTCCAGATTTGTGGGCCGCACACTTGACCACAGCCAATTCTTTGGGCAATTGGATAGCTTCCAGTAAGTTATGCACCACCTTTCCATTTCTGATAGGGGTGCCTGAGGACGTCATGAATTCTCTTTGCAGCCACAATTGGCCGAAGTCATGAACAACCCCGAAACAGTACTGGCTGTCTGTGTAAACGGTTATTCTCTTGTTCTTACCCCTCTTACATGCTCTGGTTAACGCGATGAGCTCTGCCACTTGTGCAGATTTCACCTCGCTCAGGTAAGATGCTTCTATGGTTTCTGTCAATGTAACCACAGCATAGGCAGCACTCAGACTCCCACTCTCATGTCTTAAACACGAGCCATCCACGAACATTGTTTTATCCCCATTAAGTAACGCTATTTCACGGATGTCCGGACGGGGCTTTGTACTGAACTCAGTTAGATCGATGCAATTATGTTCCCCTTCCTCTTCAATTTCTACATCCAGAGGGATAGGTAACAGAGTCGCAGGGTTTAGGACATTGCACCGGGAAATAGTGACATTTTCGGCACCAATCAAAATCCTCTCATACTTAGTCAGCCGACTAGGTGTGAGGTACTGGGTCTTAGTTCTAGTCAGTAGGATGACGACAGAATGAGGAACATATACGGTGACGTGATGTCCCATGACAATGTTCTCACTCTGTTCCAGACTGACGCAAGTAGCAGCAACTGCTTTCAAGCATCCAGGTAATCCAGCAGCCACCGGATCTAGGGTGGCCGAAAAATAGGCCACTGGTCTTTTAATCAGTCCGTGCTCCTGGGTCAGGACTGAAAGAGCACAATTCTCTCTTGTGTCACAGAATAGCTCAAAGGGCTTGGTGTAGTCAGGCATACCCAATGCAGGAGCGGAACATAGACAGTTTCCCAAAGTTACCCAAGCGTTCATGCTCTCACTGTCCCAACTGACGGGGTCTTCTACGCCTTTCTTTGTCATTTTTATCAGGGGTCTGGCTAGAGCTGCGAATCCTACAATCCATTGTCTGCAGTAACCCACGACTCCCAAGAACATTCTCACCTCTTTCTGAGTTCTGGGCAGTTCCATTGCTTTAATTATTTTGATTCTTTCTGTAGTAACTTTCCTGATTCCTTTTTCGATCTGGTGCCCCAGATACTTCACTGAATTTTTACAAAATTGTAACTTGTCAGGTGACACTTTATGTCCTCCCTTTCCTAGGTGATTCAGCAAGGAAATGGTGTCAGTGACACAGTCAGTTTGGGTTTTGGACGCCACCAACAGGTCATCTATGTACTGCACCAAAACAGACTCTCTTGGCAGCACTAGGGATTCAAGGCACTTTTTTAATATCTGGTTGAAAATCGATGGACTTTCGGTGTACCCCTGGGGGACACGATTCCAGACATAGATATGACTGTCAAATTCAAAACTGAAAAGGAACTTGCTTTCTGGGTGCAATGGGATGGAAAAGAATGCATGGCACAGGTCGATGACAGTGAACCATTCTGCATTCCAGGGAATCTGATATAGGATCACGGCAGGGTTGGGCACAACAGGGCAGCAAGGCACAACAATTTGGTTTACCTTGCGTAAATCTTGCACCACCCGGTACTTTCCACTAGGCTTTTTGATCCCAATGATTGGTGAATTACAGGGACTGCTCATCACTTCCTCTATTATTTCTGCTTCGAGTAGCCGGGTAATTTCAGTCGCTACTCCAGCTTTTACTTCTGCACTCATTTTGTACTGTCTGGTTTTGGGGTATACAGCATTTGTTTTAATTGCTATCTTAACTGGGTCCACATTTGCCATTAAACCTACATCCTTTCCGGTGAAATCCCACACCTCTGGAACTACTCTTAACTGGAGCTCTTCAGGTAAATCCTCAACTGTTAAAGGTTTGATATCAGAATCTTGTCTGACTAACATCAGCTTGTACAAACCATCTTCATCGGGTGTCTGAATTTCGACGCCTTTTGGTGTGCAATAGATGGTACAATGCATCTTGCACAACAAATCACGTCCTAGCAGGTTCACAGGACTGGAATCACAGACCACAAATCTGTGCATTTCTTTGAAATTTCCTATAGAAACTTCCATTGGTTCAGTTACTGGAGTACTTATTATTTGATTTGAGACGCCCACTACTTGGATCGCTTCTCCCGAGAGGGGTAGGTTAGGAACATCCACGGTTCTTACAGTAGATCTGGTAGCACCAGTGTCCAACAGAAAGGTGACGTCTTTTCCCTCAACCTTTCCTTCAATGTATGGTCCAGTCTGGTCTACCGGTAAGGAGGCGCCAAGCACGCACTCCTCATCCTCCCCTCTCAGGCCCCGTCAATCTTGATCTTCACAGAGGAAGGTATCATTTAACAAGTACTGTGGAATGATTGCGTTTCTTTCACTCTCGACTTCCCATACTTCCGCCCTCTCATTCTGCTGACCCTGACTCTTAAAATTCTGTCTAGGAGCGCGAGGTACTGGAGGTAATTTTACCTGTTGCTGGTTTTTTCTTGTCCCCTCTTTCGGCACCTGTGGATTTAAACCATTTACAGGGGCATTACCGGCCTGCAGGTGTGGACACTCGTCTCGCCAATGCCCTATCTGGCCGCACCCATGGCACGGAAACTTTTTCATGGCTTCTTCCCGACTCATTTTAGCTCGGGGCTTGCCTCCCCCCCCCCAGCAGTGGCATTCTGAGCATTATTACTAGTAGTCAATTTACTTAACTGTTTTTCCTGCTGTTCGGCTAATTTCACCTGTGCCCACATTACTTTCTCCTTGAGGGCTTTCTTTTTATTTTCGATTTCATCTTCACAGTATTTTGCATATTTCAGGACATCATCTATGGGCTTTCCCTGCCAACTGATTTTATTATCTCGAATCCATTGTGAAATTTCAGGCCTTAATCCTAGCACAAATCTGTAACTGAAATGGGTCATGTCCTTCATGTCTACATTGTCGATTCCACTGTAAGTCTTGAATACTTGCAGTAACCTTTCATAAAAGGAATGTACAGTTTCATCACGTTCTTGGGTGGTTCTATCTATTCTGGTCCAATCTGTCTCCTTTGCGGGCACCTTTTTCTTGAGGTATTGTATGACTTGCTCATATTTCCTCATTACTTCAGGTGCGGGAGCTCCTGTTTTCTCATCTCTGGGGAATTCCTCACTGGGCCAATCAATTTCAATTTTACAGTCGGTCCACAAATCTACAGGGACCACAATGTCGAAAAACCCATCCAGGTCTTTCAGCAGACACTTCTGAACTTTTATGAAGCGCTCTACCTGCCTGTACCAATCAACAGGCTTCTCCCGCAATTTCGGGAAGTCATTTGTAAATGACACAATATCCTGTTGAGACCAAGGGACATGGACATACTTCCCTCCCGGGACCTCTCTCATGGGGCACAATTTGTCTGTTGGTGTTACTTCCTTTAACACGAATTCTGAAGCCTGTGACTTAGCCCTGCTGTCTTCCTTTTTCTTTGCCCACCGGGTTCTCCATTTTCCCACCTCGCCCCATTTCTGCAAAAGCTTCAATAATTCTTTTACTTGGATCTGTTTTCCCATCACATTTAAGCTTTCTAAATCTTTGTCTGAAAAATCTACTCTGTAGGGTTTCTGAAGAATTTTGGAGCGACTAACATCAATTCCCATTTCTGTGGCTGTATCCATTATCCTTTCATGGAGCAACCTAGCACTCCGGGTAAGATTTTTACTGATAAACAGTAATTCTTCTTCATTATATGAACTTAGGCGCTCAACTCCTACATTTCCAGCCATCATTTCTTCTATTTCTACTCTTAATTTATATATTTCCAATGCTTTAGGTTGGGGAGTGGTCTCCTTCTCCAGCTCCTTTGTCCATCTGTCCAATTCTTCTGGGGAAACTACGGTGGCACTCCTAACCCCAGATGCACCTTCAATCAACACCTCCTTTGGTCTTGTCTGGCCTCTTGCCCCCGAGGTACTAGTCCTAGGCTCTCTAATGGGCAAATCCATCAGAACCACAGATTCACACTCACTCTCCTGATCCTCATCTATGATTACTTCTTTCCTTGGGGACGGGATGCCAGGAGTAGGCAGTATTGGGGTGATAACAGGAGGATGGGGACTAGCCTGGTCATTTCTATACAGTGGGATAGCTGGACCAATAGTTACTGGAATAGTCAGGGAATCAGGATGGGGATGTATCTGGGCAATGGTTCGAACTAAATCCTCTTGCTGTCTAGCCAGGGCTTCTTTCTCTTTTTCCCGCAACACTCTTTCTGCAGAATTGTCATGCAATACCTGAGGTACCAACGGAGGATAAATACTTGGGGCAGTCGGAGTGACCAATCGGGGTGGACCTTCTCCGAACGGCTGATAATTTGGGACCGTGGATCTAGGTCTGCAAAACCCATCCCCCTCACTGGTTTTACTGTCTGTACCCGTTTCATCTGTATCACTATCCCTCCCACATCTGGGATATTTTGCAAAGGGATTTGGAGAATGCACAGGCTCTGACTCTGCAACATAGGGTGGTGGATTTTTCATTAACAAATCTTCCAGGTGCTCATCTTCTGAGTCCCCTACGGGCATTAGGTGATGGGTCTTTTCTTTACATTTTCCTTTTCTCTCTTCTAATACCCCCATCACAGGAAATAGTCCCTCAGTCAACATAGATTGCCTCCACTGTTTCATTTTCTGCTCTTTGGTCTGCGCTTGAACCCTCGGATACCATTTACTCACTCCCTTATCCATCCGGGGTTTATCTCGCTCTGCAGCCTCAATCTCCCATTCCTCCAGGGCTTCGTACTGTGTCAACCTAGGTCTAGGGTGTAATTCATTCATGCGGGTCCTTAAGTTAAACAGAATCCGACCATTAAATGTACCTTCAACAGGAAATGCTAGGACTCCGTCATCTGCAGTATACTTTGCCCAATTTTCTAACCAGACACAAGTGTGGTACCCTTTATCAAACAGCATGAAGGAGGCAGGGGTATTTGGCGGGGGAATGAGCACGCCTTCCCTCGTTTTAATGGGCTTGTCAGTTTTGAAAAAATTCCTTATTTTATCAGAGAATGACAGTTTCCTCTTTACTCCATACATCATGTGCGGTCTACCTCGTATAAGCTGATCCTTATGAAATCCTAGGTACTTTGGATTCGGTATGAAATCTGGATACCACATGCAATTTTCCAGACTCTCTTCTAACTCGGCTTGATTAATTTTGTTTACCTTTGTGCTTCCAATGCTAGCGCGACTTATATTTCGCACTACCCAATCAGGTCAGAGAATACAAGCACCCTTAACCAATGGGTGCGCGGCCTTTTCGCAAGACAGAGTCTCACGCTTCGGCACTCACCCCTCCTTTACAAATTCAGCTCCACTACACACCCGCTGTTTTGACCAATACCAGCGCGGCACGGAGTGACGTCAGAGCAGCTCTCCGACTGACTCCCTCCTTCACAAGGTAACGGAAACTTTTTACTCTCTCTAAAGTGCAAGTGCAAGTCTTAGTCAACAACACACAACGTTTGCCACTATGTCTGAGTGTTCTAAAGAGATAAAAGAATTTTCTTTCACTACTAGTAAACCACTTCTGTCTACTTTTCATTCACTCCGGATAGACTTCTTTGCCTGTCCCTTCACACTAGTAACATAGAACCCGTTATTCTTCTGACTCATCCACCTTAGTCGGGGATATGTACTGAGCCAGGATTTCACCAGCGAACTATCTTACTTACCAGACAAGCCTCGGAGACCCTACTACTCCTTCCGTATGCGACCCTTACTAGGTGATATCGCAATGAAAGTTTTATAAAGGACTCGTAGCTATCATTCACTCCAGAAAACAAAGGTCCTAATTAGTGCTTCCAGTTATCCTCAACCCTGCACTAATACCTCAAACCTAGTGACTTCAACAGCTAACCGGATTCTGCTCACCGTTAGCTAAATACTTCCCCGGGGATTTGGACTACACTGAACATTCACAAACAATGGTTAATATAACATTTATAGCAGCAATGCAAAAATCATATACATTTACATATAAATCCTTAAAACATTTCAAAATATTTGAACCAATACAGTAGAAAATCAGCAGCACATTTTATTTTCACGGTTTGTTTATGACCTATCCTGTCTACCTAATCTAACTAGTCCAAACCATCCTCTGCTACCAGAAAATTACTGATAGAGCGCGCAGTTTTCCCGGGTCACCGAGGTTACCAATTCTTTACACGCACTGGGCCCTGGCGTGCAAATTTTCAAATACCACACTAATAATTTTGGTGAACCGGGTGAGGATTACTTGGTTTCTCCTCCTGCACGCTGTTATGAGTAATTAAGGTTTGGTTTCACCTCTGCTTACCATGTACCTGACTTACCACAGGCACAATTCTTATGACAGATCTGGAGCTAACAGGGAAATAGTAGACAGGCCTGAGATCAGATACTCTTTATAATCAGTACAATACTTATCCACAATTTCTGGAAAATGACCACAGACACCTGAGGATGTTTAAAGCTTTATAAAAATTCAAAGAGAATATGACAAGGCAATAAGTGATAGGCAGAATAATGCGTCTAACATCAAAATCAACACCATAAAATAGCTATAGATTAATGCTAAAACCATTTGAGTATATGGGAAGACTAAAAGGTAGGAATTTTTGAACAAAACTAGTCACTGCAACTTTATACTAGAACATAGGATGAGGTTGGGACCTAGAACATGTACTTAACCTAAGTGTTTAAACTATTCTTACTAAGTTCACCGCAATCATGCTAAAGGAAAGGGAAAAATTGGAACATACTAATACAATATAACAGTTTGGTAATTCTCTAAGGGAGGGGAGAGAAGTGGAACAATTCTAAAAACAATTGCATATAATTTGTTCTCAAGGTGATAGAGCAATATCACAGGCAAGAGTGCTTTATTAAGAAAATAGAGAGGGAAGACGAGAAGGAGAGAGAGAGAGAGACGCAAACTCAAGGACTGATAATTACCTAGTTCAGAATGAAGACTAACCCAGGCCACGGGTCAGTTGAAAGGACGGGGACAAGGACCCTCAGGAAGGAATGCCAGAATGCGAGCAGGTACAGCTCACGGACAGTAAGGACAGGATACCCCTCAGGATTTGGGATCAGGACTGGGCTCACCAAGGTACGACCAACACCCCCAGCTTCAGAAGCAACGCCAGCGTTACCCCTCTCTGCAAGTAATCCGCCAGTAACCCCGATTGGGTTTTCGAATTCCCCAGCAAAGTGCTTCGCCAGCATTTAGGATTATTTCCACCCCTTAGGAGTTTGTGGAAAGTATGGACAGAGTGCTCCGCAGCACTTCAGATTGAGCACCTATAGAGTTCGTAGGGTCAGTGACAGGTCTGCTACTCGGACAAGTCGGACAATTTTCCTAAGCTAAACTAGGGCAGTTATACTGTTTTGGGGTCCCTCAGACCACCCACTAATGTTGCAAGTGACAGTTTCCCACATTATGATTGGTCAGGAGAGGTGGTGCGGTCATTACCACCTCCTAGAATTCGGCTTTCCCATCATTATTATTCAATTTTGCACACCCGCCCCTCGGGTTCACGTTCCCAGGCATAGGAATACAGAATACAATACAAGTGTACAGCATATAGCAACAGTGTATGACAGTTCAAGGTGCAATACTGCATCTTCGGGATGGGTTCCCAGGCGCATCGAGCTTCAGGAGCCAGCTGGCTAGCGTTAGCTTCTGCGCAGTGGGGATTTTCCTAGGTCACATGACAGGGTTCAGAGGAGCCTCAGCATGGCGTCGCTCATGTATGCCCCAGCCCACAAAGACGCGGTACATGAAAAGTAAGCGAGAACAAATTAATATCACACATAAAAATGATCACACTGTATACCATGATGAAATTCTAAACATCCCTTATTTTATAATGACTATAGCATTACTGTTTAGTGCGAAAAGACAGATAGGCTGAAGCAGCGGTAGCAAGCGGAGAGCGTGGTGAGAGACAAGCGGCCATGTTTGCAACAGTGCGCATGAGCACAAATTCCCTCCAGAGTGCGAGTGCGTCACATCACATGGGTATGACCGACGCATGCGCAGACTGAATTTCAGCGAAGCAGCCGTTTTTAGTGCAAGCTTCGTTAGTATGAGAAAAGACATACAAGCAAGCATCCTGGGGACACCCGCGTGTTTGGGAAAACACGTAATAAATGACGAACAATAGTGTTAATGTGATTAGACGGTTTAGGCAAGGGTTTTGTATGAGAGCAGGGCGCTTACACGCGAGTCCCAGCTCCATCAGTACAAATGTATAACTTATCCCTAATAACAGTTATCTTCCTCCCAACCTTACCATCACAAATAGCCACATGTCTCTAAATTGTTCCACATATCATTACCACTTCTCCTTAACAGGTGTGAGGAGAATAAAACATTGACCCTCCAAATATATTCTTTTGTAACCAAACCCTCTCAATTAACTATTATGAGCAAGTCAAATAAATAAAAACATACCTAAATAAATAGATAAATAAATGCTATTCTAACTAACAACTGTAGTAAAGCATGTTGTTTATTAACTGAGTTTGCAATAATAATGTTGGATACTTTCGAATGATATAATGACGTGGAATTCTTCTGGTTAGTTTGAGATATTTGAAGTCTTTGAATAGAGTACCACTTTTGTCCCTCTCAGTGCAAAAGCTGAAACAACTGATACGATTCAGCAGCTATCAGACACACTCACCAAACTGCCAAAACAAGCATGACCTCACTTCCTGTATTCTTGTACTTTCACCGGGAACAAAGAAGCTTAGCAAACTAACCTGGCGCCAAGCAAGGAACTGGAGAACAACAATATTCACACTATAATCTTCAAAAACCCTTCGAGCTTTCATGCACACGTTTTCATTTTTAATTGAGAGACAAATAGTTGCTGTCTTTTACTTTTTTCTGCCATAAGATTGAGCAGCACAGACAAGATTGCTCAGCAGTGTAGGCTAATTTATGAACAACTAGGCAACCACCCACCACTCTTTAAAAACATATTTTATGTCTATTTCTAGCCACATAAATAAGACAAATAATTAATTAAAATATACAAAGTTTTAGTAACGGAGAAACTCGTAAATCTGCACCCACAAGGTGAAGATTTTCGGCTTTCTTGAATTCACAAACCTTTACAGGTTAGTTTTTGTCTAAAACTCTGCACCTTTCAGAACGTACTAGGCATTATCCTTGAAATGGTTTGTGAATTCCTTTTTTCGCTTTGTTGAGGCATCCATTTTTAATGATTTCATTAATAACAACGCCCCAAGGATGTTAACAAATTATAATGACAATATAGGAACTTTGGGCCATGTGTATCAACACATTTCCCCATAGACGCCGAATGGGCAAAACCCTTTGATACATTTGGCCCTTTGTGATTAATGTTCCATTCATAAAGCCAAGAAGAATATTTCATCAAAGTTTTCAATTAATGCAAATCTAAATACTCTTTAAAAAATAAGTATAAACCCTAAGACAATCCATTATTGTCAGAGGTTCATAAACAAAATATCTTTCATCTTGAACATTAATAATATTATTCCGTAGAAACATAATTCTTAAAAAATTAGGCTGTGCTTGGCACAGCTAGGGACAAATATGTCAAGATCCTGCGTGACTTGGATGCAATGAGGGCAATACGAGTCTATTATTCTTGCCCTATAACATTTGTATGAAGATCTATAAGAAACATTCTCGCTACATAATCATAAGTATTCTAAAATATGGTTGACAATTGATTTCCATCAGCACTGGAAATGATATCATGGCACCCTGGACTCCTCGCCTCCTCCCAGGACCTACTTAATGACAGCTGCATCACGGCCGCGCACAGAGGGTGCACCGCTGGCTCACCAATGGCTGTCTGTGCCTGGACCACACCCAGAGCCTGGAATCCTGGTTTGATGTAAATGTAAATGTATGTAAATGTATAGGCATTTATATAGCGCACTACTTACCTGGAGGGGTCCCAAGGCGCTTCGACCGCTGCGAAACCCTTCCTGGCTTCCCTGAGAGATGGTCCCTTAATGGGTATCTCCAGGGTGAGACCAGGCATCCCCGGCGGTCTGGTGGGGCCATTAGTGAAGATGAGGCAAGCTAATGCCCAGAGTTGCCGAGTGTGATCGCTTATCAGAGTGGGCACCGAGGCGAGAGAATTATCGAGTCCGCTGACCCTGGTCCAGAAACCTGCCGCGCCGGGAATCGAACCCTGGTCCCGGGCCGTCCTCTGCTCTCGGGTCTGCCGCCTCTAACCAGTGAGCCACACTACTCACTGCTTAATGGTACTTTGCAGCATTCCTTATATAGCTAGACCCTGGACGCCATTCCCCCAACTGTTGCCTCGCTGCACCTCACACCACGGTGGAAACTTTCCCCTGTACCCACTGCCGGTTCTCCAGCAGTAACCCACTCACACCCACAACACAAATACTAACAATGCCCTCAACACCACCTCCCAACAGACACACACAACGCAAGCATCAACAACGGTTACACTCCCACCCTACACCACACGTCAAAGCAAACGCTCATGCCAACTCCTACTCGCATGCATGCTTCTCAACACACGATCACTCAGCAAACACACAACCGAAATATGGGACCTTCTGAGTAGCGATGCACCCAACATCCTCTTTATCACAAAGACCTGGCTCAGCCCCTCATCGGCTCCAAACATTGCTACAACAATCTCAGCGGTCTACAAGATCGCTCAACAGGACCGCCTTCACATGCCAGGAGGAAGACTTGCTATCATCTACAAGGAATGCATCAAATGCACAACATCAACAAAGAACGTCACACCATTCATGGAACACCTGCACTTCAAGCTGCAAATCTCTGAGCATTCACCCTGAATGGAATCCTCATCTATCGACCACTCAGACCCGAGTCACCTTTACTATTCTCATCACTGACTTTGTCACTCCGTTCACCATTGACTCCAGAGCCTTCCTTCTCCTCAGTGGCCTCAACATTCACCTGGAAGACGGAAACGACTCCTGCTCCACAACACACTTCGAAAGCTTGAGCAACATTGGACTCACCCAGCTTGTCACAGAACAAATACCCACCACAGCACACACCCTGGACCCAATATTCATCGCAAGCGACGGCATCAAATACAACTCCATGACACTGCTCACATGGACCTATCGCTCCATTATCCAGTTCCAAATCAACACACCTCAAGTCAACATCCCTACCGGGTTCAGCAGTCCAAGCCACAGATGGAGCAAAATCACAGAAGCAGACTGTCAGTACCTCAAATTGCTGATTCCAACAGCCTACTGACTAGGAAGAAACTCCTGTCAGCACTCTACCGGGGGAAAGGGGAATATGGTAAGAGAGAGAAGAGAGAGGCTGTCCCAGGGTCTGGTCTATCTTCTGTCTCAAGGAATTTTGGGTTTTCCTTCGCTGAAAAGGTGGTGTGGTAGTGACCTGCAGAGGAGACACAATATTAAATACACTATACCTCCCTCTTAGCTAGTCAATAACACTAACATTAACAACACCTTAACTAAATACCTTAGACTCTCTAGACATTTGCTTCCCTCCCATAAGAAAGGTGTTATCCTCTTGAACAATGAAGGATTCTCTCTCTGTAAATATATAGGATTCTTAACAGTTCATAGCAATAGCTGACTACATCTCTAAAGAGGCGAGACCTTACTTGAGACCTATGGAATGTCCAAATCCAAACAAAGGTTGCGCTGCTGCCGGTATTTGTAGAGAACTTGAAGATTACTGGTAAGTCTTCTTTTAATTGCAAGGAGTAAGTCTCTCTCAGGAAAGACTCAAGATAGGGAAGAGAATTCCCTCACAAAACAGAACTTCCAAAAGGAGTCAAAGGGAGAAACTTCTAAGAGGAGGAACACTTCCTCGATGTGCACATCAAAAATTCACCAGAAAGGGCGATTCAAAAATAACTAGGGGTTTGCTATTTCACTGCAAGAATTCCTGACAGGAAAAGTTCAGGCGCCAAGATGAGACACTGCTCTCCGCTGAAGATAACAGTTGAAGTGCGCAGATCAGCGCTGGAGCGCCACTGAAGAGATCAACAAACGACAGATTGGGAGGAAGCATAGAGCGCTAACCTCCCTTGCAGAATCGGCAGCCATATTGGAATTCCGCGATGAACTGGGGTTGTGTCATGACACTGTGATTCCCAAGTCCATGATAAGGTTAGAACACCCTTCCAGGAAACCCACCCCTGTCCCGTGCATCCAGCACTCCTGTACCTAGAAAGGAAAGAAGGGATTAGTAAAGTCAAGAAACTGTGAATATAATAATGGTTGTTTAATTGAACTAAGGATTCATGTTTATAATCGGTCCTGAAACTGTTGTGTGCTTCTTATGTTTGGTGATCGCTTATAACTGTCTAAATGGTATTCTGTGTAGGCAATTGAATGCAGGAAGAAAAGACGCGCTTTTAAAACTGCACGCATCCTTTTGGTGCAAAGGAAAAAAAAAAGACGCGCTTTGAAATCAGCACGCATCTTTTTGGTGCGCAGTAATGATTATGCATGCTCCGTTCTCGGAGCGCTCGCAGGATTTGGGTGTGGCACGCACTTGACAGCCGACGTTCTAGGGTGTGGCTAGGTTATAAAAGCCGCGCCCAGGTTTCCAGAAGACGCTTGGTCTTCGGAGCATCCTGGAAGCAGCACCTTCACTGAAGAGCTCGCGTATTTCACCAAGGCCCACGGACTGAGTCAGCCATCTGTTATCTGTCATCGGATTGAGACAACCATCTGTTATAGTCATCGGACAACTCAAAGCTAAGTACATTTCTCATTTCTCATCAAGGCGCCCATCGCTAGCATCCTCAAGACTTTTTCTTGGACATTTGGTTAAAAGACACTCGATGGGAATTTCTGGTTAACCCTTGTGAACCCTTGTAGAACCAAGTCAAAGACTAATTCAGACATGAGTGTTTTTAATGTTTGAAATGTTTGGCAATATTTTATTTAGATGTATAGAAAGTGTTTAAGTCTTCACAGAATTTTCTAAGGTTTCAGCCGGGATAACAAAGCTTTAGTAGTGAACTGAAAACTGCTAAACCTTACAGGAGAAGTCGTGATTTAATCTACAAGCTGGGAAAGAAGTGAGTAGGATTAATTCAAGGTTATTTTACAGGGAAAAGTGTTTTAAAGGAAAGTGCAAATAAGTGTGTTGTTTCCTCCATAGAATCTTTAAAACCAGTCTGGGGGCGGACAAGTCAACCACCTTCAACTGCGCAAAACATCTCAACCCTTGAACACACATCACGACGACGACTTCCTGGACGCGAAGACCTATCGAGTAGTTCGCAGGTAGGAGACTGCTCACGAAAGTTTAGAAAGAGTTAGAGAAGTGGGATAAGAGGTTAGAAGAAATAGAACATCTGTTAAAACAACTTTTGGTATATTTTTCAGGTCGACTACTAATCAACAAGTAGCGTCAGATCCGGCCTCTCTCCCTGACCACTACCCAACATCCTAGTGTATAGATAAGAGTCACTGGCTGAAAAGGTAGGGTTTTGGGGGATTGGTCCATAGCGTCTCTGCAAAACCGACCAAGCACCTTACAGGTAAGGCTGGAGCTCAGCTCAGGTAAGAGTGCTTGATCATATCTGACAGAAGACCAAGCCCACGGAGAAGTTTTGCCCAGACGCTATGGATGAATCCCACCAATTCACGCTGCAGGATTTAGCTGCTGTTCTATTAGAAATGAGAACAGAAAACGCAGAATTAAGAAAGGATCTAACTGCAGTTCAGAATAGGTTACAAGCACCAAGTCCTCAGACCTGGACTTTTACTTCAGATAAAAAATCTTTTTTAAAACCACCAACCTTTCAGCCCAATATGCATACGCTGTATAGTGGAGATACTACCTCTGCTACGTCAGGTGGTTCTCAAATTCAGGTGGTTACTCCTGTGTCAGTACCTTTAGCTCCACCCGAGAGGTTTTATGGGGATAGCAACAAATTCACTATCTTTTTAAATCAGTGTCAATTGCATTTTGTAGCAAAATCCACAGCATTTCCCGATGACTCTTCTAAAGTGGCATTTATCTTGTCATATCTGGGTGGAGATGCTGCCTTATGGTCTGTGCCCTATGTAGAACGGAATGATCCAATGTTAACTGATTTTAGGAGATTCAAAAGGGCAATGAAGAAATTGTTTGCCAAACATGTTTTTGTGCAATCCGCGGATCATGAGTTGCTAAACTTAAGGCAAGGATCTTCAGACTTACTGCATTATATCTCAATCTTTAACCGGCTGGTTATTGAAGCAGAGTGGCCTGAGGAGAAACGAGTATCACTATTTTATCGTGGTTTGCGCGATGATTTAAAAGACATGGTAACACAAATTTTAGATCCACCTACAGATTGTGAGGAGTTCATAGACCTGGTTGTAAAATTAAATCACAGAATTTCAGAAAGAAAAGGTGAGAGGGGGAAATCAGATTTTAGGATGATGGTCTTCAAAGAAAAAGGGAATGTAAGAACCGAATCTTCTCCTTCTAAACTCGATCCAGTAGAGCCAATGCAGATAGGCACGATTAGAGGACCTCTCACTAAAGATGAGAGAGAGAAGCGCCGAAAACTGAACCAATGTATGTACTGTGGAAAAACCGGGCATTTCATAAAAGATTGTCCAACACGTCCTGTAAGGCCTAAAACCAGAAATTCTGAGGTTGCTACCCTACAACAGTCGGAAAACTAGCTCTCTCGGTAGATACAGAGGTCGATCTATCGAGTTCACCCATCACCTTGGCCTCCTTAACTCCAACTGCTTCTCATTGCCATCTCAGTATGCGTATTCTTCTTCAGTCCCAACTGAATAAAGAACGATCTTGGTCCATAGACGCCTTAATCGATTCCGGGGCGACTGGAAATTTTATTGACACAAAATTGTTTCAGAAATTAGGCCTGGGACAAATAGTCAAGGACTCACCAGAAATAGTCAGGGCAGTGGACGGAAAGGAACTCACTTCAGGGCTTATACAGTACCATACCGAGATTTTAAAAATGACTTGTGCAGAGAAACACATAGAAGAAATAACTTTCGACATAATTGATGCTCCTCAATTTGGTTTGATTTTGGGGATACCCTGGTTAGTTTTACACAACCCATATATAGATTGGACAAACAGGAGCATTTTATTTAAATCTGATTACTGTCATGCTAAATGTTTCAAACAATTCCCAGGTTCAGAATTGTTAATCCAAGGATATGACTTCCCTAAAAAGTCCAAAAGTGTTCTAGTGCTTGCGGGGGTCCCAGAACAATATCAGGATTTAGTGGATGTTTTTGACAAAAAAAAGGCAGAAACTTTACCTCCGCACAGAGACTTTGATTGTCAGATAGATTTAGTCCCCGGGGCTTCCTTGCCTTGTAGTCGGATTTACGCTTTAACAGAAAAAGAAAATGAACATCTACGCAATTATCTGGATGAATACTTGGCAAATGGGTTCATCCGACATTCTAAGTCTCCGGTCTCTTCTCCTCTCTTCTTTATTCCGAAGAAGGGAGGAGAATTGCGAACCTGCATCGACTATCGTGCCATTAACAATGTCACAGTTAAGAATCGATATCCCTTACCTTTGATTCCAACTTTACTCGATCAAATCAAAGATGCCACCATTTATACTAAACTGGATCTACGAGGAGCATACCATTTGGTGCGAGTTCGAGAGGGCGACGAATGGAAAACGGCCTTTAGAACTAAATTCGGTTTATATGAATACCAGGTGATGCCCTTCGGACTTTGCAATGCTCCAGCAGCATTCCAGTTTTTTATAAATGAGGTCTTGAGAGATTTCTTGGATATTTGTTGTATTGTATACATTGATGACATCCTAATTTATTCAAAAAATCATTCTGAGCATGTAAAGCAAGTACGAGCCATTCTTCAACAGCTTTTACAAAATTCCTTGTTTGTCAAACTTGAAAAAAGTTTATTCCATGTGACCACAGTAGACTTCTTGGGTTACATTCTTAGTCCGGCTGGAATAGAAATGGACCCAAAAAAGGTTGCGGCAATAATCGAATGGCCTAGCCCCTCTTCTGTAAAGCAAATACAGAGTTTTCTAGGTTTTGCGAATTTCTATAGGCGTTTTATTAAGGACTTTTCCCTAAAAGTTACGCCTATCACAAAATTACTACGCAAGAATATAAAATTTGAATGGACTTCAGAAAGTGAACAAGCTTTTCAGGATTTGAAAGAACAGTTTGTGACAGCCCCAGTTCTAAAACATCCTGACCCTTCCCAGCCATTTATAGTAGAAGCTGATGCTTCACAATTTGCAATAGGAGGGATCCTGTCTCAGAGAAGTACAAAGACTGGGCAGTTACACCCCATTGCATACTATTCCAGAAAATTAACCCCTCCTGAACAGAACTATGCAATTGCAGACCGAGAACTATTGGCCATAAAAGCTGTGTTCAAGGAATGGCGACACTACTTGCTAGGGGCTCGACATCCGGTTACCATATACACAGATCACAGGAACCTACAGACACTCAGATCCGCTAAAGCCTTGACTCCTCGCCAACTACGTTGGACATTGTTTTTTAATGATTATGATTTCATTATAACTTATCGACCAGGTAAAGACAATAACAAGGCTGATGCTTTGTCTAGAATAGGTGTAAGTGATGATCTGAACATACAAAAAGAAAAGTTACATCCAATAATTTCTGAGGATAAGTTTCTGATTGGTCTGGTCAACTCTGATGTTCTGCCTGACATTGAGAAAGCTTTACAAAGTCACACTAAAGAAGATTGGAATAAGCTTTACCCCTTGTTGCAATGGAAAGATAATATGCTATTTATGAATGACCAAGTGTTTGTTCCTAATGAAATATTACAGGAAAAAGTAATGCAGAATTATCATGATTCTATGTTAACAATCCACCCAGGGGTTACTAAGATGTATCAGCTCATAAAAAGACACTTTTGGTGGCAGAACATGTTAGTGGACATTCAGAGATATGTGCAAACATGCGCAGTTTGTAGCAAGAACAAGGCGGTTCATAAATCCCCATCTGGATTACTTATGCCTTTACCAGTTCCTCCCCAGCCTTGGCATACTGTGTCGTTAGATTTCATTGTAGAATTGCCTCGCACCACTTCTGGGTTTACCACCATTCTCACAGTAGTAGATCACTTCTCTAGATATGCTCATTTTATCCCATTGAAGAAACTTCCTACTGCTTGGGAATTAGCACACATTTTTGTCACACATATTGTAAGGTTACATGGAATTCCATCTGTGGTGTTATCTGATAGAGGTTCACAGTTTGTGTCACATTTTTGGCAAGGCCTGGGGAAATCTCTGAAAATGGAAATACGAATGTCATCCAGTTACCATCCGCAAACTGATGGTCTAACTGAACGCACCAACCAGACAGTGGAACAGTTCCTGCGGTGTTTACTAACCACTCATGATCAGGAATGGTCAGATATCATTTGGGCCGCGGAATTCGCTTATAACAATTCAAATCATTCTTCAACTGGTATGTCACCCTTTTTCTGCGCTCATGGTTTCCACCCAAAAGATATGCTAGGCATAGATAGAAAAATCTCTGAAACACCAGCAGTCATAGATTTTGTAGATAATCTGGTTTCTATCCAACAAGAAGCTCAACAGCATTTGGTACATGCAAAAGAAGTTCAGAAGAAATTTGCTGATAAACATAGGACCAAACAGCCTGAATATGCAGTGGGTGACAGTGTTTGGTTAGCCACAAGGAACCTAAGACTAAAAGATCATAAGACATTCCGTCCTCGATTCATTGGTCCTTTCCAAATAGAGAGAATTGTCAATCCAGTTAGTATGAAACTGAAACTACCTAGCTCATATCGTATCCATCCAGTCTTTCATGTTTCTTTACTGAAACCTTGTGATCCTGACACTCGAAATCTTGTCCATCCTCATGCAATTGAGGTAGAGGGTGATTTGGAGTACGAGGTAAAAGCAGTTTTAGACTCCAAAAGGAAAAAAGGCAAACTATACTACTTGGTGGACTGGAGGGGCTACGGTCCTGAAGAGCGCTCTTGGGAGCCCTTAGAAAACTTAAGAAATTCTCCCAGAATCTTGAAAACATTTCATAATCGATTCCCAGACAAACCAAAGCCAATTCCAATGGTTTTAGGGGGGATTCTACGGGGAGGGTACTGTCATGACACTGTGATTCCCAAGTCCATGATAAGGTTAGAACACCCTTCCAGGAAACCCACCCCTGTCCCGTGCATCCAGCACTCCTGTACCTAGAAAGGAAAGAAGGGATTAGTAAAGTCAAGAAACTGTGAATATAATAATGGTTGTTTAATTGAACTAAGGATTCATGTTTATAATCGGTCCTGAAACTGTTGTGTGCTTCTTATGTTTGGTGATCGCTTATAACTGTCTAAATGGTATTCTGTGTAGGCAATTGAATGCAGGAAGAAAAGACGCGCTTTTAAAACTGCACGCATCCTTTTGGTGCAAAGGAAAAAAAAAAGACGCGCTTTGAAATCAGCACGCATCTTTTTGGTGCGCAGTAATGATTATGCATGCTCCGTTCTCGGAGCGCTCGCAGGATTTGGGTGTGGCACGCACTTGACAGCCGACGTTCTAGGGTGTGGCTAGGTTATAAAAGCCGCGCCCAGGTTTCCAGAAGACGCTTGGTCTTCGGAGCATCCTGGAAGCAGCACCTTCACTGAAGAGCTCGCGTATTTCACCAAGGCCCACGGACTGAGTCAGCCATCTGTTATCTGTCATCGGATTGAGACAACCATCTGTTATAGTCATCGGACAACTCAAAGCTAAGTACATTTCTCATTTCTCATCAAGGCGCCCATCGCTAGCATCCTCAAGACTTTTTCTTGGACATTTGGTTAAAAGACACTCGATGGGAATTTCTGGTTAACCCTTGTGAACCCTTGTAGAACCAAGTCAAAGACTAATTCAGACATGAGTGTTTTTAATGTTTGAAATGTTTGGCAATATTTTATTTAGATGTATAGAAAGTGTTTAAGTCTTCACAGAATTTTCTAAGGTTTCAGCCGGGATAACAAAGCTTTAGTAGTGAACTGAAAACTGCTAAACCTTACAGGAGAAGTCGTGATTTAATCTACAAGCTGGGAAAGAAGTGAGTAGGATTAATTCAAGGTTATTTTACAGGGAAAAGTGTTTTAAAGGAAAGTGCAAATAAGTGTGTTGTTTCCTCCATAGAATCTTTAAAACCAGTCTGGGGGCGGACAAGTCAACCACCTTCAACTGCGCAAAACATCTCAACCCTTGAACACACATCACGACGACGACTTCCTGGACGCGAAGACCTATCGAGTAGTTCGCAGGTAGGAGACTGCTCACGAAAGTTTAGAAAGAGTTAGAGAAGTGGGATAAGAGGTTAGAAGAAATAGAACATCTGTTAAAACAACTTTTGGTATATTTTTCAGGTCGACTACTAATCAACAAGTAGCGTCAGATCCGGCCTCTCTCCCTGACCACTACCCAACATCCTAGTGTATAGATAAGAGTCACTGGCTGAAAAGGTAGGGTTTTGGGGGATTGGTCCATAGCGTCTCTGCAAAACCGACCAAGCACCTTACAGGTAAGGCTGGAGCTCAGCTCAGGTAAGAGTGCTTGATCATATCTGACAGGTTGTGAATACCTTCAGGAGGAGCGCTAGGAAGGATCGTAGGTAAGGCAATTGTCGCTTCCAACGTGGATACCTCTTGACCTTGTACCATTTGCTGGACCTTGGACTTGCAGAGGAGACTACAGCTAGAGTGTTCCTGACACAGACTGGATCAGCGCACTCAGCACTGATCATCCTAGCCCCACAGACAACCTCAACGAGGTCATCAACAACTTCAATGACTGGATCATGAACTGTGCTGACTCTCTCGCACCCATCAAACCCAACAAGCATAGTAGATCAAACAAGCAGGCCAGCTGGTAGTCAGAAGACCTCCAAGACTCACAACAACACTGTAAAGAGCTAGAACAGAAATGGAGAGCCAGCCACGACTCTACCGACAGAACAAGGCTGCACTCAGACGCTATCACTAGCAAATTAGAGCCACCAAGGAAAAAGCACTAGTGGACCGTATCAAAGGAAGCTCCAACAGCTGTAAGCAGATCTTCTCGATCATCAAGGATTTCACCTCGCCCTCAGCCACTGTCAACAATATTGCTGCCTCCCAAAAAATCTGCAACAGCCTATCCAACTTCTTCTACAGCAAAATTGCAAACACAGACAACAACTTTGTACACCCACTCAACCTCATAGAACTCATCGCTAACCTACCCACCACCAACCAAAAAGGCCACCTGACCGAATGGACAACCCTCAGCAGAGATGACACAGCAGCAGTCATGTGGACCATCCACTCAGGAGCTCCAATGGATCCATGCCCCCACCAAAAATGCAGCCTGGAAACACCACCAGTCAGCACCACCCTGACCCACATCATCACACCTCCATCACATCCCCCACTTTCGAGATACTGGGAATCCTGCAGAAATCAACACCCTCCTCAAGAATCCCACAGCTGTCCAGGTCAACTGAGCAACTTACAACCCATCTCCCTACTCCCCTATCCAGCCAAAGAGATTGCAAAGGCCATTAACAAACAACTCACAACCCACCTCAAACTTCAACATCTTCTAGACAACACACAACCAGGATTAACCCCTTTACTGCTAAGGCATTCTTCCTGCACTCATTCACTTTCCATTGAAATCAATGGAAAGTCCATGACGAGTTACCCTTGTCATTAGCGGCGAAGAGGTTAAGAAAGAACCATAGCACCAAAAAAGCACTAATGGCAGCCACCGAAGACATCTGTATCATTCTGGTCCGAGGAGAAACAGCAGCCCAACACAACACCCTCATCAGAAGACTCCATGAGATTGGCATACAAGGACCCGCTCACACCTTGATCTGTTCTTTCCTCATGGGAAGAACCCAAAGGGTCAGGCTGCCACCCTTCACATCAGAGACCAACTGACTGATATGTGGTGTCCGATAGGGATAGCCCCTCAGCCCTAATCTTTTCAACATATATATAACATTGCTCATCAATAACATCCAATCACAAGACATCATTGGCATCTCATACGCCGATGATACCCAACTAATCCTCTTCCTGATGGACAAGACAAACACCACCAGAACCAACTTCACCAACTACATGACCATGGTAGCAGACTGGATGCGAACCAACGGGCTGAAGCTCAACTCCGACAAGTCGGAAGTACTGGTCTTCGGCAACAGGACCTCCCCATGGGATTCCACCTGGTGGACATTGGAGCTAGGACAACACCCACAGACCATTCAGATAATCTAGGGATCATCCGAGATGGCAAGCTCAACATGACAGCTTAAGTCAACACAGGGTGCACCTCCTGCTTATACATCCTACGCATGCTGTGAAATATTTTTAAATCGTTGCCTCATAACACAAAACGGACTGTCACACAAGCACCCATCACCAGCAGGCTGGACTACAGTAACACTCTCTATGCTGTAATCTCCAAACAACTGCTACACAAACTCCATATCATCCAGAAGGCAGCAGCAAGACTTATGCTCAAAACCCACGCCACCCCACATCACAAAGCACCTCTGGAAGCTTCACTGGCTCGCCATTCACAAGAGTAGCCAATTCAAACTTCTCACAAAACCCTACACAACACAGGACCAGAATAACTGAACAGCCGCATACACTTTCACTAACACCCCAGACACCTATGCTCTGCCTTACTCTCACTCACACACACTCCCACATACACATAAGCAAAACTGGAAGTAGCTCAGTCTCCTACATCGCACCCTAGATGTGGAACGACCTCCCTCAACACATCAGAGCCTCCTCCTCACTTCTTGAGTCTGCAAGAAGCTGAAGACCTGGCTCTTCACATATACACCTTGGGACCACACACCTACACACGTTGCCCAAGTGCCTGGATATCCTCTTGGGTGATTAGTGCACTATACAAATCAAGATAACATAACAATTGTTCAAATCATTAGACTCAGGAATTAGTTTCAAACTATTTTGTTGTAGGCAATATTATTTAGCGATATTATAACTTTATTTCTAAATATGTGATCAAGTTAAGATTTTAGGCAAAATAAGAATCTTAATTTTTTCATTCACTGATCTTAGTGAGATCCACAATCCTGGCTTGCTAGATAAAAAATTAAAGGTAACTGTGTCATTGTGCCAGCTTGCATGTGTTCTGATGTATGTACACTCATACATCATCACGCTTGTGTATTCTAATGGAATGATATGACATTGTTCCTTCTTAAAATGTATTTTTTTTTTTGACGAGGCTGCATTGAATCAGTAAAAAGATGAACACTGTAGAACATTGCCAAAAGGCATTGGCAAAACTAATAGTTTCAAAAGGGGAGACAAATTGGTTTTGCCAATGCTTGTTTACAAATGCTCAATATTACTAGCACTCAATATGATATAAAACATTATAATAATATTTTATATCTATGCTCTTCCTACAATAACTGATTATTACTAAATCCATTGTTTTGTTAGGTCGATTCTGGGCAGCACATGCGCTGCTCTGCTAGGCATGCTGTAATCAGGTATGAACTTGAAGCACCGCCCATTTTCCACCCACCTTTTCAATTGGCTCTTGTTGCTGTCCTTTCTAAATGGTTACTTTAGATTCATGAATAGGCTTAGTAGTCCCTCCTTAGTACCACCTTGACTACATTTGTAACCTCCCATGAGGACAGGCCCTTTTACTTGTGTTATTACTCAGTATGTTTTATTTAGTCAGTGAGCACTATTTTCTTGAATGATTTTTCCTACTCCACCCACGACATCCTTTCTTTCCCCAAAATTTTTTTTTAATTCTCTTTATTAATTTTCAGATAACAATAGCATATAGGGCGTCAAAATTCAATAAGAACAGTAACAAAATCAAACACGTGTGATTGCCACTATATTGCGGTCGCACAGACATCCTTTCTTGTAACGCAGCATGGCGGCCGCTTTTATATTTTATTAGTAATGGTTCTGCATCATATCTACAAAACCAGCTTGTTTAGTAATGGCAGCTGCATCATATTTACAAAACCAGCTTGCACCTTTTCATCGACATTTAAATTTTTTGGCGGTGCAGTCCGCTTAAACCATAGTGGCAGCTCTCCTTTTTAGGTCTCGCCTGTCGATGCGCATGCGCATCGAGCAAGGCGAGAGTATTGGCACTTATCCGCTCTTTATCCACACTGCAAGGAATCGTGGCGATTCCTTGCAGTGCACGATAAATTTAAGCTCAATGCGCATGCGCATTGAGCTTAAATGCGCGTGCACATGCCCCCAGCCGCCTACTCTCTCTCTCAGCCTTCCCACAACTCCGCCCCCTCACTACTTGATTGCACGGCCGCTAGGCCGTGCCTCCCCTACTCTCCTCCCCCCTCCTCCTCTCCTCCCATGCCTGCCTGCCTGCCTCAACTCTCCGCCTCCTCGATCTTCTGTAAAGAATAATTGAAGTATACTCATTAAACCAAACAAGGAACTTACACGTCTATCAAAGCTAAATTAACCCGTAAGAATAACACACAGCGTGTCATTCGTATATTACCAATCCTTACCGAATAATGGGACCGTCTGATTTAAAGCGTCCCGAGTCGATCACATTTTTTCAATGGGCTCTACACAGTCAGCGCAACTCAAGTCACTGCTGGGTAGAAGATTAAATCCAACGGGGAAGGATCACACGGTAAGAGGATTCCCTCCCGTCAACAATCCAGAGTAAAAGTTTGCGTTTAGGCGTTTGTCTCTCGCGCCATATCAGGGCTTAGAAATAGAGGGCGGACCAACTAGACTTAAACCGGGGCACACAATCCCAACTTTAGAGCGGAAACTAAAAAAGGACTAGCGCCGCGAATACCTCTAAACTCACTCATCATGGCAGTGCTCTAAGTAAAGTAATATATCCAAGTTTATAACACGCAAATACTCGAATATGCCTCAGTTTACCCAGAATGAATTTAAAAAATCTGAATTATACCAAATATAAACACATAAAAATAAAATGTTTGTCCTAGTATCTTATTTATATACTTTCAACACAGCGAAGTGTAAATAATAGTCACCCCTTATAACCCAGTGTGTTGCCTCAACCCCTTACATTCTGCAGATTTTGTAATACATTTGTCAATTGATCAATACATAAAACGATTCATTTCAAGTACAGCAGTAGTGCAAAATATACACACAAACAGGTATATCTATATTAATATTCAAGACCCTCAACCCCTCACCCTCACCCACCTTCACTCACCCTCACCCTCACTCACCCTCACTCACCCTCACTCACACTCACCCTCACCCACCCTCAACCCCTCATCCTCACTCACCCTCAACCCCTCACCCTCACTCACCCTCAACCCCTCACCCTCACTCACCCCCACTCACCCTCAACCCCTCACCCTCAACCCCTCACCCACCCTCACCCTCACTCACCCTCAACCCCTCACCCACCCTCAACCCCTCACCCTCAACCCCTCACCCTCAATCCCTCACCCACACTCACCCACACTCACCCACACTCACCCACACTCACCCACACTCACCCACACTCACCTTCACCCTCACTCACCCTCAACCCCTCACCCTCACTCACCCTCAACCCCTCACCCTCACTCACCCCCACTCACCCTCAACCCCTCACCCTCAACCCCTCACCCTCACTCACCCTCACCCTCACTCACCCTCAACCCCTCACCCACCCTCAACCCCTCACCCTCAACCCCTCACCCTCAATCCCTCACCCACACTCACCCACACTCACCCACACTCACCCACACTCACCCACACTCACCCTCACTCACCTTCACCCTCACTCACCTTCAACCCCTCACCCTCACTCACCCCCACTCACCCTCAACCCCTCAACCCCTCACCCTCCCTCACCCTCATTCACCCTCAACCCCTCACCCTCACTCACCCTCAACCCCTCACCCTCACTCACCCTCAACCCCTCACCCTCAATCCCTCACCCTCACCCACACTCACCCACACTCACCCCCACTCACACTCACCCCCACTCACCCACACTCACACTCACTCACCCTCACCCTCACTCACCCACACTCACACTCACTCACCCTCACCCTCACTCACCCTCACTCACCCTCACTCACCCTCACTCACCCTCACCCTCATGCTAAAGATTTACAAAAAAACCCATTAACAATTCTAAAAGCACTAACTCTAATGCTGTGAGACCTATTGCATTTCTAATGCTTGTTTTATTTACTTTGCAAGCATGGTCTGCTTTAACTATAGCGGACGTGCTCCTTTCTTTCTTTACATTGCCAGCGCGGTCCGCTTTGACTATAGCTGCCGCGCTCCATTTTTTATTTATGTTGCCAATGCGGTCCGCTTTGACTATAGCGGCTGCGCTCCTTTCTTTCTTTAAATCGTCAGTGCAGTACGCTTTAACTATAGCGGACGCACTCCATTCTTTCTTTATGTTGTCAGAGCGGTCCGCTTTAACTATAGCGGCTGCCATCTTTTCTTTTTATCGGATGTTCGCCCCTCCCACTTGCCTGCCCCCACCACCCCTCCGAGGTCGGGACCACTTTCCGATGTATATTAATTTCCCATGCCTTTTTTTCCTCAGCTTTATGCAAAGCGATCTCCACTGCTTTACATAAGCATCGGTTTTATTACACACAGTAACATTCTTTTTTGTCAGCTTGCCCATACAAATGGCAATAGTGCTGTGCAGATTCCATCGGTCAGCTGCTTAACAAAAACATTTGCAATGCAATAGGTGACGTATTTGCGAGAGTATAGACTATTGCCATTGTAAATGACAATGCCTTTTATTTATGTGTTGCTTTTTAAAACACATGAATGAAAGGCATTGTCATTTACAATGCCAATAGCTCAAACTCTTGCAAATGAGAGACCTATTGCATTGCAACTGCTTGTTTAGAGTGTTGAGTAATATTAATTGTGTGCTTCCAAGAGATACTCTTATTGGTCGTAATAATTAAATATTAATCAAATGTTTATTATAATTCCATTGTAAATTGAAAATTGAAATTGAAAATTCCTTGGGAGACTTTTATCAATTAACAATTAAATAAATAAACATCTGTTTTGCTATTTTGGAGGAAAATTAGGGATGAATAACTAAACATAACGTACAATTAGACATGGTGAAATATTTGTGGGTTTGTGCGCATAGAAATGGGAATGTGAAAAGTGAAAAGCAGAGATACTGTATATCAGCACTCAAGCTGGTCACATAGTTCGAAAACCCCAATAGGACTCCAGAAACTTCTCACCCGCTTTCAATTACACTAAGGGGCCTAACAATAAACATCTCAAAGACAAAGCTTATGGCTTTTAATCCTGGGAAACATTACAGAAATAAACTTACTCTTAATGGTTCCCCTTTAGAGAGAGTCCACTCATTCGATTACCAGGGTATTAGGTTATTTGACAAAATGCAATGGGGGGCTCATCTGAATTTTTTTTTACTGAATCACAAGCGGGTGGTGGGTGCTATCGGCAGGGACCAACGTTCATCTTCAACTAGATTGGTAGCCCCAGCGGTGCACAGTCTAAATATCGAGTTTTTTATATTGACCTACAGAAATATTGAGTTTTTAATATCGAAGCTACAGAATATATAGGTCAAGAATATCGTTGGACAGAATATCGACCCTAAGGTAAGTAATATCGATTTTTTTTATATCGATGTAAGTAATGTCAAAGTCAGTAATATCGATATCAAATATATCGATGTTACTAATTTCGATGTTACTAATATCGATTTTTGTACTTCTATTATGTATTTTATTATGTATTTAATATGTATGTGTTATATGCTTTTTGTTAAGCATTTTACTTGTTTTAAATTATATGTGTACTATTTTTATATATTAATAATGTTATTTTTAAGTAAATTTTATGTTTTAGTACAGGAGCGGGTTGTGGGTTTATAGGGGAATAGGGTGGGAAGTGATTTAATAATAGTAAATTAATTATTAATTTTTAGGAGTTATTAATTAATTTTAATTAATTTTTGGATGTAAGTTCTGTAACGGGTAGTGGGTTTATAGGGGAATTGGGTGGGAAGTATTTTAATTGTAATTAAGTAATGATTTATTTTTATTTTTTGGTATTCATAAATAAATTAATTTCAATTAATTATTATTTTGGCAATTACATTTTTTAATTGTTAATTAACTTTTTTAATTGGTAATTAATGTTTGTAATTGGTAATTATTTTTTAAATTTGTAATTATTTTTTATTTGGAAATTATTTTATAAAAAGTATATTTTGGTATAAAAATAATTTTATTGTTTCATTTTTTTAAATTGCTAATCAATTTTTATTCACTAAAATGTTGTTTTTTTAGAAAAATCTTTTATTTTTTAATATTTATTATTTGGTAACTAATATTAATTAATTAATATTTATTGGTATTTATTGTTAATTTATTGTTAATTAATTATTCAAGTGTAATTATGTTTTTTTATAATTATTAATGGGTATTTGTAAATGATGTTGAGTTGTTTAAAATTTAAATTATTATGTATTTTAAGTACAAAAATTATTTATAAGTATGTCATATTTAATTTCTATGCTATCCAACGTTTTCCCTACTGTTGCACTCACTGGAGTGGGAATAATCATTTTTACCCACCCGCTATCCAACGCTTTCCCTACTGTTGTTCTTACTGGAATGAGAATAGTAATTTTACCCCTACACTATCGAACGCTTTCCCTACTAATGCACTCACTGGAGTGGGAATAGTAATTTTTACCCACCCGCTATGCAACGCTTTCCCTACTGTTGCACTCACTGGAGTGGGAATAGTAATTTTTACCCCTACGCTAACCAACGCTTTCCCTACTAATGCACTCACTGGAGTGGGAATAGTAATTTTTACCCACCCGCTATGCAACGCTTTCCCTACTGTTGCACTCACTGGAGTGGGAATAGTAATTTTTACCCCTACGCTAACCAACGCTTTCCCTACTGTTTCACTCTCTGGAGTTGGAATAGTAATTTTTACCCACCCGCTAACCAACGCTTTTCCTACTTTTGTTATGTTATGTTATGTTACTTTAGTTTGTATAGCGCCAACTCACCTACAGGTCTCAAGACGCTTTAGACCAAGGAAAACACAACAATTCTACCAACCAGAAGGGGAATAAAATAACATGTAATTAAATAGGGCCAAGGGCTTCCCTAAACAAAATTTTTTCAGCTGCTTTCTGAAGCATAGAAGATTGGCCTCTTTACGAAGAAGGTCTGGCAAATTGTTCCACAGCTGTGGAATCTGTATGGATCTCTGTGGATCTGTATCTTTTGCACTCACTAGAGTGGGAATAGTAATTTTTACCCCTACGCTATCCAATGCTTTCCCTACTGTTGCACTCCCTGGAGTGGGAATATTAATTTTTACCCACCCGCTATCCAACGCTTTCCCTACTGTTGCACTCTCTGGAGTGGAAATAGTAATTTTTACCCCTACGCTATCCCACGCTTTCTCTACTGTTGCACTGTCTGGAGTTGGAATAGTAATTTTTTTTCCCACCCGCTATACAACGCTTTCCCTACTGTTGCACTCTCTGGAGTTGGAATAGTAATTTTTACCCCTACGCTATCCAACGTTTTTCCTACTGTTGCACTCTCGGGAGTGGGAATAGTAATTTTTACCCCTACGCTAATAACGCTTTCCCTACTGTTGAATTTTCTGGAGTGGGAATAGTACTTTTATGTTCTAAGCTATCCAATGTTTTTATTACTTTCGTTTTTTTTAACTTTAAATAGTAGTTTCATTTATTTATGTATTTAATATTTTTTGTATTTTTTTAGATAATGTAGTATTTAATTATCTTTAAAAATATTGAAAGGATGTTTAATTTTTTTAATTTATAAATTATAATTATTTATTTTTATTGATGTTTTATTTTATGGGTGTAGATGTATTTGTAATTTATAGTATTTATTATAATTTATAAGTAATTAAAATAATTATAAAAAAATATTATTAAGTAAGTATATATTATATATTGTATGCATATTTTTAATTACAGTCTTATTATTACATATGTAATATTTATTAATTTTAAACATTATTAAATATGGTTAAATATGTTTACTTTATTTATAAATATAATTTACTTAATTTAACTTTTTTTTACAGAAAAAAACGATATTTTTAATTAATATATTTGTAACATCAATATTTTTTTTCAATATTTTTGTACTTACAATGTTGTAGATAGGGTGTCGATATACCTGCCTTCGATATTCCAGCATTGATATTTCTGTATGTTGATATTCTGTCCATCGATATTCTTTCAGTGATCCAGCCCCAGCCGTAGCAGTGTATGAAGGAAAAGCTGTGAGCTCAGCAATGTATGGCGCTGAACTCTGGGGCTTCGAAAAAACTGAAGAGATTGGAAGATGAGAGAACAAAGTTCTTGGAGATCTGGTATCTGTCCCCATTAATACACCACTCAAGCCTTTACTCTCCGACATGGGCAGATGCCCTTTTAGTGAGATGGCCAGACTTCGTCCTCTTTTATACTGGGTAAGATTAAGACGCACCCCAGAACTCCATAATTATGCGACTGGACTCTCTGAGCTCATTACCCTGGATACTAACAAAAGGGTCAAATGGCTTAGGGATTTAAGGGACATGTTGGCTAAACTGAGCTTAGCCGAATCCTGGGCTAACCAGGTCCCCCGACCAAGACCGAGTTAAAAAAGATCTATTGGAACTGGGTTAACCCCCAGGATTTACTCAACCCAAAACTTGGGAGACTAACCTAAGAGTTCTTGCAGCACAAACTAGTTGGATTCCTTGAACCATATTTAGATTTCATCAGGATACCTAGAGACAGGGCATTATATATGCAGTTTAGATTTGGGTCCCTAGTGCTAAATACCACACTGGCCAAATGGGATCCATCAAACCGTACTCTAGCTAACTGCCCTTGCTGTGATGCCCAGCATGAAACTAAAGCCCATTTATTTTCTGTTTGCCCAGCTTACAAACAGGCTAGGGCCAAATGGCTCAAGCCCATATACATTCAACTGGGCACTAGAAACCATCTCGTTGCTCTATGTATCCTGAGAATGGACTCATCCAGGTACTTTTTTGTATGTGGTGTTTCCAAGTACCTGGGATGTGCTTGGATTATCCTTATAAAAGCACAAAACAAGGAAGAACGTCCAAATAAACAACATCTAATTTAAGGCTAGTAGAGTAAGCTTAAATATAGGAATGATTTGTAAAGTACTGTTGAATAATTGATAAGTGTGAGATATATGTATTAGTAACTTTATGCATTTTAAATCCAATGGCGGAACACCGAATAGGATAAGATGCTTAATTTTAGAATGATTTTGTATAGCAAGGTTTTAAATGTTTTAACCATATGAAATGTAAATTTGTACTCTTTTATACGATTGTGAAATGCTTTTATGATACTTGCTATTGAATAAAGCCAATTTGAATTGAATTGAATTGATATCTATAGACAACAGGATGCATTTAGTGTTGTTATCGCTCTTGCTATAGTAGCTGTTATCGAATATGTACTGTTTCTAATCCTTGTATCTCCATTTCTCAAAGGCATGATGGAACCCTATTTTCTTAGAGATGTAAAAGAGTTAAAATATGTGAAATGAATGCAAAGAGTATGTGGGTCTATTATTTGTTTCTTGTTTCAGAAACAGTCTTCTTTGTTAAATAACCATACAATGTGATTCGAATTATGTTCAAAACAATAGGTGCATAACGTCAGAATAAGAAATGCACATCAGAGTTTGGCTGACAATAAGCAATTACTTTCCCACACTATGATATCATCAAATCATACAAGTATCAATGTCTGTAAAAAGTTGAGGATCATTTTTGGTCCTCATCTGGGAGTAAAAAGATGCACAACATATCAGTTCCTAATCCTCATAGAATGACTCCTGAAATAGTGTCCGAAATATAATCCCATCTCCTTTAACGGGAATTGTTTCCTCAAATACTTTTCTTAAATTCTATTCAGTCTTTTGCTGACTTCCAAAAATAAGAACATTCTGTAAAATTTCAAAGTTCTAGCAACAAGTTCCCAGCAGCCATAACTATGTATCTCAAAGGCCAAGCAAGAACTCTCTGGACTGCAAATAATCTATACTCTATACTGAGATTTTCTTGAATATTGCCTATAGTTTCCCCCTTTGTGTAAGGTCAATTATTATCAGGAAAAGCTACCTATAAGGTTTTATTTTTGTACTGTGTACTTCAATGTAAACCGTTGAAAAACATAAGCTTGATCAGAGCTGGTGTCCTCAGATCTAAAGCCCCTTGATATGCATAAATAAATCACTTTCTCTCTTCAAGATTATACTTGCAGATCTCTTTACTTCCAACTGTATTAGGTTAACAAGCCTGTAAGATTTAGGGGCCACCTCCCTGACTGTTTTGTAATTACGAAAACTATTCCTGTTAAGCCAAGAATATGGGAACATATATTTTTCCGTAAGTAGATGGGAAAGTTTCAGTAACCCCTTCACCCACTGTTGTCAACATAGGGGTTGATTATGATGGTGGACGGACCTACGTCCGTCTGCCACCCCCGAGGTGGTGGGACCGTCCGCAGGGTCAGCGACGTTCCCTCCATAGGAATTAGGATGTGACCGCCACCCTGGCGGTCACATCCCGTATATTTAGCATTGCGGCGGGTGCTGCTTGAAGCAGCACCCGCCGCAAATTTAAAAGTGCATGCTGTGCATTTGCATGCACAAAGCGGCAGGCATCGCGCGGTGCCTGCCGCATTGTGCATGCAACTGCAGGGGGTACAAAGGTACCCCCCATGTGCACCCCAACACCCTGGAGGCCCGCAAGGGGCCCCCAGAAGCAAAGGTCCACATGCTTTTCCACGGCGGAAAAGCCGCCGCGAAAAAAGCATGTACCCGCACCCATCGTAATGTGGCTGGCGGTGTCTTGCAGACACCGCCACCACATTGCGGTCCACACCCCGTGGATCAGCTGCGGACGGACCTGCTGTCCGCCGCTGATCCCACTGACATCATAATCTGGCGGTGGGTGTTTTCTTTGCCGCGGCAGTGAATCCGCATCCTCCGGGCCGGCGGTGGCTTCCATCGGCCCGAAGGATGCGGATTCACCGCCATCGTAATCGACCCCATATTTCAAACCATTGATTTAGCAAAATAATTGGTCTTGAGGATTTATGTTTTTTTAAATTATAAATTGAATATAGAAGCCTCAATATGCTTTGCAGAAAGTGTCAGAGATCAGCACGGGATGGGATTAGTGAGAACATTAGACTGATGATCATGGTGGTTTTCTTCTCCTTTAAGACAGTGGCAGGCCGGCCTTTGGTAGACATATAGAGACACCAGAGACAAGCAGCAACACTATTTAAACACCTGGTCTGTAAATGGACGCTGCTTGGCAACATTCTGTGTTGCATTGTCTCTCCACATGCCATAAGGTTAATTCACTGTCCCATGCCTCACCTTTGTTATTTTCCCCCTGGTTAGTTTTCTCAGTGTGCCTCCCCTTTTCTTGTTTATCTGACTTAGGCTCTTGAATTTCTGCCTGGCTGTGTTATGTTTCTGCTCTCTCTTCCCCCTATTATCTTTTCCTTGCACAGTTTCCTTGCCTTGCTTACCCATATGTCTTATGGCTTCTACTTAGGTACACAATGGCCTGCGTCTTGAAGCCGGTAAGTGATTATCACATTTAAACATCTTAACACGTTCCAAATGTTAACTAATGTTACTACAGTCTCTCTCCTTAATATAGACTCAATCCCAGTGTATTGTTCTTTAACATCAATACAATGCGGTCAGGGTTCGCTGTTGTGGGCCTGCTGGCAGCCTCTCCCATTCCTGAGTCTCTGCACTGATGAATAGAGTGATATGTATCACCAGAGAGAGAAACCAGGAGAGAAACAGGGAAAGCAGGTAAGAGAGAAATCCAGGGCTGAAGCACGCTCTCCGAGAATTCATCTTTTTCTAGGGTTGGCACCACTCTGCCTTGATGATGGGAATCTTGGGTAGATCTGTCTAGCTGAAAGACACAGGTAGAAGGTCAGTACAGATAAAAGCTGGATGTAAAACACAAGTAAAGTGAGGACTTGGGTGTATTATATGGTATGAGTGCGCGTCCTTACCATGTAATTCACTCGCAAAAACTCTCTTTGGTCAAGTCAGGCTCATTTGTAAAACCTTAATCTTAACTCTGGATAGCTATAGCTTTGAGAGGCAAAGCTTAAATAAAGGAACTAGTGTAGAGCATATAATGGTACTAGACAAAAAAATAGGAAAGCCACACAACACAAAAGAAATCCGACAACAATTTATAAAAATAGAATATATTTGTGGGAATTTGTAGAGTCCAAGATGAGCATAATCCACGAGGGGTGCCGGAGATACAGATTTTTAAAGAAAACGTAGGGGCTCATTAGGATGGCGCACCCTAAAGGAGAACGGGACCGCCCTCCATAAGTGTGGGGGTCCCGTAGCGGGAATTAGGATGTGCCCACCACAGTGGCGGGCACATCCTGTATTTTCAGTATTGTGGCGGGCGGTGGAGAGAGCACCGCCCGCCACAATACTGAAAATGACATGCAGCATTTGCATAACCAAAGCGGCAGGCACCGCGCGGTGCCTGCCGCTTTGATTATGTAAATGTGGGGGGGTACCACAGGTACCCCCCATTCTCCTTTACTCTGGGGGCCTGCAGGGGGCCCCCAGAGTGAAGACCGCCTGCCTTTCCGTGGCGGCATTGCATTGCCGCCACGGAAAGGCATGTCAATTTGGCCATTGTAATATGGCTGGCGGTGTCTAACAGACACCGCCACCATATTAAACAATTTCCGCCCGGGCCGCAAGGCGACCGGGGTGGAAAACAGGCGGGCGGTGTTTTACACTGCCGCGGTCCCCCCCCGCCATCCTAATATGGCCGGGGGGAATTGGGCAGTGGATGTCGGGCGGATTGCCTCCGCCAGGCCGGCGGTGGCTACCGCCAGCCTGGCGGAGGCAATCCGCCCGACATCCTAATGACCCCCTTAATATTCAGTTTAACCACAAAAAGTTTGTAAACTTTTCAAAAGTTTGCAAGAATTGTGTTGGTCTACTCTGGCCTGACTCGGGTTTCAAAATCTGACAGGGAGAAGGTCTGGGTGGCCAATAAGTAGTATTTTTACAATTACGTGGCCACCAAAGCATTCTCCAGTCCAGTTCTAAACTTTGCAGCACTACCGCCATAGACTTAAATAGAGGTCTCCTGATGCTGCACATGCTGGAGATGGAAGATGCTCAAAGATGCTCTGAGTGCAGTACCTTCTACCGGGGTGCCTTTGCGGTTATTCTTCAGTCCATGCATCAGGTGGGGAGACTTTGACCACAGAGGTCGAGGTCCTGCAAAGTCCTCTTTTAGCCAGTAGAAGGCCAGCTCTGCATGGGCTACTGGCTTCTGTCCACAGCGATCCCAGCAGCATCCTTTGGTGGAGTCTAGTATCACTTTTGGGGGACCACTCTTCAGTCAGATGACACTCCCCGGTCTGGCAGGCCTGGGTACAACTTTTGGCTGTCGAGGATCGGTCTTTTGGGGTGCCCAGCGGCAGTCAATGGTGATTCGACTTAAGTAGATACTGACTTGCCAAGTTGGGTACTTCAGCTTTGATGGTCCTGTTGCTGGTTCTTGGGGGTCAGTTGAATGTCTCTTGGAGTCACTTCTTTAGTCTGGGGCTTGAGAGTGACTTTTCTTCAAGCTAGGATCCACAGGCACATTCTTATCTCTGATAGCCCAAGGTACGGAAGGTGAAGTCCAGCAGATGGTGCAGCCTCCCTTTGGCAGGTCCAGGGGTCATCAGTGCATTCCTTCTTCAGTCCTTAATACAGTTCAGGTGTGATCTGAGGTTCAGGGTGTTAGTGGTGCCATATTTATGCCCAGAAAGTGCCTGAGGGGGATGATGCAGCCAGTGGGTTATCAGGTCCCCTCCTGCTTTGTGGCAACCTTCCAAATATGTGTGGTATTTAGAAATCCCAAAGTGAATCATTAGTCCACTTTCAAGATGTCTGAGCCCTTTCTTGGATGTTAGGGGCTTGGTAGCCCATCTTAGTGGTGTGGCTACATGTGGGCTACATGTTCATGGGAAAACCAGCTTGGGCACTGGTCTCTCCTCTCTGTTCCAACGACCAGCCTGTCTACCTGAACAAAGGGCATCCCCTCAAGAATGGGATTGCCATTTGCCCACCAAAGGTTGTTTTGCCTTTGAACCTTGCCTTTTGGGCTAGCACCCTGACTGTCTTCCTGCGAAGGGGAGGTAACACCTGCTATTGCTCCTAAGCCAGGAAGTCATTCACACTACTCCCCATGAGAGTAGAAAGCTGTCTGGTGGCCAGTGACCACTTGAGGCCATTGGACAAACTGGCAGAGTGGCAACTTTCTAAAAGTTCCATTTCTATAAAAGTGACATTAAATTCGACTTGGGCATCAAGTTGGGTTTAATGCCATGACTAAATTCATACCTCACAGTATCCATCTCAGTAGTCTCATTCAGAAGTTAACTGGGCTGAGTGGTCAGCCGGTAACTCTGTGTTAGACAATAGGGCTACTAGCTCTCCCACAGCAAAACAGCGATTTAGAAGTGTTGCTGTCAGGACATATGTATAAAATACAGGTCTAACTTAATAATATGCAGTTCCCTATCATAGGGGTCAATAGGCCTTCCTTAGGGGCGACTCGCATATAATGTTAAGGGAGGCGGAGGCTTGGCCATTGGTTTTAATGGAAAAGTCAGACCAGCAGCTTTAACACCGCCCTTCCATTCTACAGTGACAGGCTGGGATCCATTGTTTGCTTTGTCACACAAAAGGTAGCACAGTCAGTGTTGCAGCCCTGGGTGGAAACTCAGACTTACATGCCATGGGTACTCTGGGTAGCATATACTAGGCTCTGATAAGTAAGTGAGTCTCTGCCAATTGGGGTAGCCAATTTGATGTGCACTTTGTGATGGGTTAGAACACTGGCACTGAGGTCTGGTGAGCAGGCATCAGTGCACTTTCAGAATCGAAAAACCAGCAACTATTGGTTCGAATGAGGGCAAAAAGTGAGGTGAAACCTGCAAAAAGGCTGTTTCCTTACAAGTAACAATTAAAACAAAGCCTTTTTGGTTCCAGCAGTGGATTTTTATTTTTTTTTTTAAATGTCTTTATTCAAATTCCCCCCCCCCCCCCTTTTTCCTGTTACAACCAGTACATTTTTATCGTTACAAAAAGTTTTTAAACCAAGTACAGATTTGTGTTTTTAGAAAGTTATATAAATGCAAATTCTCAAAGTAAAAAATGAATAGGGTGCTTCATACATCATATATTACGATCTTATAGTCCGTGCATATTTCACAAATGATACCAAAAGAAGCAGAGAGAGCATACTTTTAACTCTTTCCACTCTTCCATTGATCAATGGGGAACCATATCCTGCCCCCCAGAGCTTTCACCTTTCTGCCTTTTCTATCATATATAGCCCTCTCTAAATTATATGTAGATAGTAATCTTGCCATCCAGATCTGAAACGACGGTGCTGATTTCTCTTTCCAAGCTTTTGCAACAAGTATCCTGTATACTGCTGTAACCATGAATAGAAATTCTGGGTAGATAATATTTTCTTCTAAACTTATGCCCAATATTATCAATTCATCAGTTAGTTTAGTTTTTATTCCCAGCGACTTTTCCAAAAACTCCTCTATTGCCAATTTTAAGGTATATAATTGCGGGCATTGTGCGAACATGTGTGTGATATTAGCATCTGTTGAATTGCATCGTGGGCATGTTATTCCGGTGGAACCCCCCCATTGGGCAATTCTAGCAGGTGTGTGATATAGTGCATATACTGTTTTATAATGTTGGGTTTGAAGTGTGGCTGAGCACAAAATAGTTCGGCCAAGGTCTAAGGAGTTTTGTAGATCTTCCGGGCGGGCTCTTACTTGTTCGCTCCATTTGTTACTATATTTCTCTCTGTCGTCTGTTTTGTAGACCTGTAGCTCTGCATACAACTGCCTAATTGAACACAAAAGGCTGCTTCCCAGATAGTCCATTATCCTACAACTTGTCATCCCCCCTGCTCCCCCTACTTTTGTGTAAAAGTAGCTCCTCACTTGTAAATATTTAAAAAAACTATTCCCAGCTATTTTATACTTATACTGTATGTCTTGGAACGTTAAGAACCCTCCTCCTGAATCCATTAAATCCCCCAATTTCTTGATCCCTTTTTCATCCCACTCTTTCATAGCTGTGTCCCTAAAAATTTCTAGTGGAAGATCGTTATTCATATAGAGCCTTAGATATCTGTTATACCTTCCCAATCCCAATTTTTTCTTAATTGCCCTCCAAACTTTATATATCGCGCTCAGAGTCTTAAATCTTGTGCGTTTGAAGTATGCATAGTCCACAGTTGTAACTAAGGCGTTTTTTGCCGCCTTTCCCAGTAGTGCCTCATATACATTCGCTGGACATTTTCTCTCCTCCTGCTGAGCACTTCCACCTAATAGCCCTTTAGAATATTGTAGAGCTGTTGCCCAATAGTAGAATCTAAAATCAGGTGCTCCCCAACCTCCCCTCTCTCGTGGTAATGTCAAAAAACGGTATGCTCTACGTGTCTTCCCCTGTGCCCAAATTAATTTATTTATTGTTGATTCTATTCTGTTGAACCATATACCTTCAATGAATAGTGGAATTGCCCTGAACGGATATAGAAATTTCGGAAAAGTAACCATTTTAATAAAATTAATTCGGCCCATAAGAGTCAGGTGTAAGTTATTAACCCTCTCCATGTTACTTTTAACCTTTCCTATCAATGGTTCCAAATTTATCTCCTCTAATTTTTCTAAATCTGCAGTCACCCTAACCCCCAAATACTTTGTGTCTGAAACTACTCTTGCATCTGCAAATATAGTGTGTCTGTTCTGTACTACTTGCGTTTTTCCCCTGTTTATAAGATATCCGGACACCTCCCCGAATTTCCTTGCCTCCTGTTCTATTTCAATCAATGATTCCTCTGGTGTCGGCGTTATAACAGCCACATCATCTGCATAGGCAAATCATTTATACTCTTTCTCATGCAGTATGACTGGAGTAATCCCCCTATTTTGTGTAAGCCTTCTTAAGTAGGGGTCTAAATATATCGCAAATAGTAAAGGTGAAGCTGGGCATCCCTGCCTAGTCCCCCGTCTGATCTGTACTGCATTGGAATAGGATCTATTAATACGTATCCTAGCGCTAGGGTTTTTGTAAAGTGCCTGGATTGCGGTTATATATCCTCGACCTATACCAGCCCACTCCATAGCCTTCCATAAGTACGCCCAAGAGACCCTGTCAAAAGCCTTCTCGGCATCCAAAAAGATAGCCGCGACAGGGTCTCCTGAGGCCTCTGCTGCATCCAGGATAGTGATCAGCTGTCTAGTGTGTTCAGTAGTTCCTTTGCCAGGTATGAAGCCATGTTGTGTAGGGGAGACCACTCTTTCTATTACCTTACTCAACCTGTTAGCCAGTGCTTTGGAGAATATTTTTGCATCAGCGTTAAGCAATGTAATCGGCCTATAAGAGCCTGGTTCGGTGGGGGGTTTATCTTTTTTCAGGATCACTATTATATCCGCACCCGCCCAAGATTGAGGGACTATTCTGCCCCCCTGTGCCAAACAACAAATTGTCCATATATCTTTAGCTAGCACCTCCCAAAAGGTTTTATAGAATTCTACCGGGATCTGATCTTGTCCAGTTGCTTTACCAGATGGTAAGCTGAATATCGCATCTCTTATCTCCTGGACCGTTAGTTGTGTGTCTAGCTTATCCCTTTCTTCAATACTCAGCCCCTTCTGTAGACCTTGCATGAGGTATTCCAAACTTTCTGCCTCTATCTTTTTGTTGTTTTTATCTTGTTCATATAGCACCTCATAAAACCTTCTGAATACCTCCTGTATCTCCTCCACTTTATTGACAATTGCCCCAGTACAATCCTTAATTTCTTTTATCTCGCCCGCTGCTAGCGTTTGCCTGGTTCTAACTGCGAGCAAGTGTCCCACCCTCTCATTAAATTCATAGCATTTCTCTTTATTTGCTAGGTATTTCCTTGCTGTTTTCTGTGCCAGATTAATCCCCGTTTCTGACTTCTGCACTTCCATAGACACTAGGATCTGTTCAATGGGGTCTTGCCTGTCTATTGCATCTACTAGCATTTTTTCCAAGCCCATCAGAGTTCTGATCTCCTCTTCCACCTTCTCCTTTTCCTTTTTACTTCTTACCAGGGTGTAGCTTAGTGTCCCCCCCCTTACTCCTGCTTTAAAACTGTCCCACACCATGTCTGCTGAAGCTGAATACCTATTTATATCCCAATACTGGGTTATCCATTCTTGCATCCTTATAATGTACTCCTCCTCCTTCAGCAGTCCTCTCTCAAACGTCCATGTCGAGTTTATCCTTTCTGCCTTTTGTGGCACTGCTAAGCTTAGAACCAGCGGATTGTGGTCTGACATTATTCTGGGGAGACATTCTATTTTAGCTCTGCTAACTAATGAGCTAGAGATAAAGAAATAGTCCAGTCTGGCTACTGTTTGATGTGGTGCTGAATAGAAAGTGCTGCCTGCACCTAGAGGGTTAAATTCCAACCACGTATCCACCAGCGCATTATGACGAGCAAGGTTTTGTACCGCTTTGTGCACCTTTTTTTTCCTCCCTTGATATCTACCCCCCCTCATGCCTATTAAGCCGTTCAATCCATTAATATTAAAGTCCCCGCAGCAGATCACAGGCTCCGGCCACAATGCTAACTCGCTGTCAATGAAATCAAATAATTCTGGCTCATCTTCATTTGGACCATACAATGAGGACAGTGTACATCTTCCTGCGGCTGTTTCTATGTCTAGCATTACCCATCTCCCTTCATGATCCTCTTTTTTCTTTTTAATTTTAACAACACCTTTTCTAGCCAGAACTGCTACCCCCTTGTTTCTCCCCTCTTGTCCTGTGCTAGCAAGAACCTCAAGGCCCATCTGATCAAGCAAAAATTTATCTTCAGCTGCTACATGTGTTTCCTGTAAGCAAGTTATATCAATTCTCCAATATCGCAGCAGTGCAGAGAGCTTCTGTCTTTTCTCCTTATTGTTTAAACCACAAATATTAATCGTCATTATCCTAACTGTCATGATTTTAGTTTTGCTTTTGCCAACACCTCAGCTACTATTTTATCTTTATCTGTACATTTTCTTTCTGCTTCCTTGCAAACTTTACAAATCTGTACCATTTTACACCTCCACCTTTCACCAGTGTCTTCTTCCCTACCCCCTCCCCCCCCCTTTAATCCCCCCACCCCAACTGCTGCCCCACCCCCCCTGTGACAGGCAAATAGGTCACTCCTGACCTATGCGTGCCCGCTTAGCGTTGTAGTGTCGCTCCCCCTCTCCTCTCCTCTTGTCTAATACTGTTCTTATCTATCAGGCTCAGTAAGTTATCCAACATTTATACTTTCATATTTTTGGGCACCTTCTGCTCCCTTTCCTGCCTATTTCCTTCTGGCTCCCCCTTGCTCTTTTAACTCTGTCAGAAATTCCCCCGCATTTATCTCAGAAAAAAACATTCTTGTGCGGCCCGCTGAGATAACCTTTAACTTTGCTGGGAACATTAGATAGGCCTCTGCTCCTTGAGTCTGAAATGCAGTGATCAACTGTCTGAGCCTCCAACGCCTTTCCACTGTTACGTGACAAAAGTCAGGTCTAGCAAAGAAAGTTATTCCTTCCACCGTTTTTTTAGAATCAGGCCTGGCTTTTTCCATTAGTTCTTGCCTTGCCAGGAAGTTGCCAAAAAATACTAGCATAGCCCTTGGGAGAGCCCCTGAGCCCTCTTTGTGAGTTTTCCTTACAAAAATTGGGAATCTATGGGCTCTCTGAACTTCTTGTTCCCAGTTCCATGGCACCTCCGGGAAGGCTCCCTTTAGTAACTTGATGACAAAGCCTCTGGGGTCCTGCCCCTCCATCCCTTCCTCTATTCCAAGGAGCCTGGCATTATTGCGCCTCTGACGATTCTCCAAGTCCTCCACCTTCCACTGTAAGTCCTCCACGATCTTAGTCTGTTCCTCTCTAGATGATTGCCAATCAGTTACCTCGTCCTCTAATCTGCCAGTTCTTTCTTCGACTCCGATGACTCTCTCCTCCACTTCCTCAAACTTTTTATTTATTTTCCTGATTGAGGCTTGGATTTTTTTAGTATCATGCCTGGCCCTCCGGCTTTCAGCCCTAGCCTCCATTTGCATCTGTTTTAATGTGGCAAACATTATGTCCAATTTCCCTCCATCATTTTGTAGCTCTTGCTCGTCTTCTTTATAAATATTGGAGGTAGCGGAGTAGTCCCATACAAGCTTCTTATGTGTTCCCTTATGTGTGCTCAGGGGGGAGCCTGCCCTTCTGGATGTCATTTTGCGCCTTTTTTGCGTGCCTCTCCCCCTAGAGCTACCACTAGCACCAGAGCTCGAGCATGAGTCTGAAGAGTCCCTCTCTTCATCACTGCTTGCCAGCGTCGATTCGGATTCTTCAGGGACAGAGAAGAACCTGTCCCCATCAGCCCCTTCTGTAAAATCCGCCTCTGCCATGTTGTTATGCAGTCTATGACACGCAGTGTCCTCCCCCAGCGCAGCGCTATCTTTATTTTTAGCTTGAACCTGCTCCTCTCGTATTTCAGCCTCCACCTCTATAAGGGCCTCTAACATTCGCCCTGTATTTGACATCCCTGACCCGCCAACAGCCTCTCTCACCTCTTTTGCCAAGTCCCGATCTTCGTCCTGCATCCCCTGCATCCGTTCCTGTTCAGTGCCGTCTGCCTGAGCCGCTGCACGACGCTCCGCGGGAAGCGTGAGCTCCGTGATTCCTGGTTGCTTAGCAACACCTCCGCTTGCGTCCTCGAGGACGCTTTGACCAACTCCGACGGGCGGCATGATTGCCGTGTTTAGCAAGGTTACCGTGGTAGCTCCTGATGCTCCTGACGCTTCTGATTGAGCTTTAGCGCTGAAGACCTCTGACACAGATGGCTGCCGATAAACGGTATCATTTTTCCTTTTTTCCACTATGTCCCGCGCCGCTGGAGTGATATTGGCGCCTCGCGTGTCTTTGCTTTGGCTGAGCCCCTTCTCCTTCTCGCTGGCTTTCTCCAGCTTGCGCATTTGTGTTTTAGTTAACGTGGAGGCTGTGGGGGTTGTTTTTTTACTAGTAGATGGCACTTTTGTTTTCGGGATAGTGCCCGTTCTTCCCGCTTCTTTCTGTAGTGCCTCTTTGTTTGCTCCGCCGGGTATGGGTAGTTGTTGCTGCAGTTTTTCTTTGCCGCGAGTCCCCATCTCTGCCATAAGTACTTTAAGGAGCTTAATATACAATGATTTCGCCTTCCCGAGAATGCGTGTAAGGCCACCAATTCCTCCGTGGAGATTTCCTGCTTGCTGAATCCAAGATGCAGGTTGCATACTGCTCTCATTTCTCCATTAGAGCCTGAGTTTATGCGTCGGTTGGAGAGGGGTCTGAATGCGACTTACTCCCACAGCGCTTCAGCTGCCATCTTGCCCTCCATCTGGTTCCAGCAGTGGATGATGCTATGACGAAGCTGATTAGGAATCTGGAAAAGGCCCCAGGACACTGCACGATGCACACAGATAAGATTCTACAAGAAAGGGGTACAAGAGACAAACAATTAAGAGTGCATGGTGAGGAGTGGACTAATAAGGGAACAGGGGGAACTGAGAAGGAGATAACAGCAAACAATGCAGGACACAAAATGGTTGTGAACTAGAGGGAGGATTAAAAAATGCCAATGCAACCATACAACTCATTGCCAGATACAGAGCTAAAGTTCTAGGAACTAAAAATAAAGGTTACCCTTCTTGACCCAGAAATGACTCCAATTAGGGAAGTAAATATGCTTGTATTCACAGGAAGTTAGCGTCTAGTGTTCCCACCCATCTAGCTTCCATTGTTCTATTCTCCAGTGCTTCTAGCCCCTGTTTGCATGCCTCTTAATCTGATTCCTGACAGATAGTTGACCAGGATTCAACTCCTTTATTCTCCAACAGCTTGGCCCTCTGAGGCCCCACTTTGGGATTGTCTTGTCGTTCATAAATGTTTCAGACATGCTTATAGAATGGAACATACTATCATTATGGTCTACCAAAAGAGCACGCAAAATCTTAGAATCCAGCACTGGTTGTCTGTGGTCCATAGCTCAAGTGATCATCTTCCTAAGAAGTAGAGCATTATTATTTTGGGCAGCACTTCATATCCTTGGGTATTTCTATGAAAGAAATCTTCTTCAAATCAATCAGAATATGTTTTTCTAATTGGTGTAGGTGTCTATCAAATTCAAATTCAAATCATCTTTATTCGGTTTCCGTATTTTTTGAAGACCACAAAAGTACATAAAAACACAATAAATAATTTAAAAATTACATTCAATTTAACTCAGACTGTACATAGGAACTTATTTTAGATTTCCGTCTTGTAACAAATATGAAAACAGGCTTCATCATCAAAAAATCATAAATTCAATCGGTGCCTAATACAAAGTTTGAGATACTGGGCAACCGATTTGGTCATCAGGTTGTTTTCCAAAAATTGTAGTGCCAGATAGGCTGGGCGGCATCTACGAATTTTTAGAACTTTTAATACTGGTAGTATCCATCGTCTGCGTAAAGGGGTATAAAATTTACAAAAAAATAAAACGTGAATAGTGGACTGTGTTGACATTGAATCACAAGGGCATACTGAGGTGTTATGTGTCCAGACATTTTGTTTGGGAAACAGAACCAAGTAATGATATAAATTAAACCTAAAACGGGTGAGAAGAAATCTTTCGAATTGTGTTAACTCATACTGCAGATAAGGTTGGATGGTAGGAACCAGCTGAATTAGTAAGCAGTGCTGGACTGATGGCTTCCTTATTTCAGTCAACAACCGAAGTTGAGATAAGTGTGACATGCAAAGTGTTTTGAAATCTTTTTTTGATATATCTGTTACTGACGGTGGGTCGTCAAAAAACCCAGGGAAACCAATGTCTGTAAAAAAGGATTCCACATAGGCCAACCATTTTATCTTTTTCTTGTTGTCTAGTTTCAGACAGTCCTGAATTATTGTTCTTGTAAGCTGGCACTCGTCCGTAGCCCATATTCTAGGCCATAACATGATGGGTTGAATTTTAATAATATCAGAGATAAAATCGACCCCGAGTTCGAGGTGACAACCATATGTGGTTGTACTTCTCGGAACGGCCAGTAAAAATCTAAGAAAGGAATTTTCCACTTTTTGGATTTGTTCGACATTTGTCATTCCCCAAACCCCTGCTCCGAAAGTTGCAGTGCTTACGCATTTAGCGTTGTAGATTTTAATCATTTCAGTCAGAGGTCTTTTTCCGAGACGCAGGGAGAAGGCTTTTAGTGCACCGACTGTTCTTATAAGGGACAGTTTTCGGGAGTTGACTGATTCTTTCCAGTTAAAAGCCTCGTCCATAGTGATGCCTAGATAGGGATAGGTTTTTGTTCTTTCGGGGGGTAGATTGTCTACGTGGATAGTTTTTACTTTTTTCCCCTTTGTGCCCACATGCATCACATACGTTTTTTTGATGTTAATTTTCAGGTTTAAGCTGGTCATGAAGGAGCAATAATTGTTTAGAGCCCGTTGAAGTTGGACAGGAGTTTGAGCAAGGATTACCGCGTCGTCGGCGTATAGCAACGCAGGAATCTGGCGACGACCGGCTTCAGGGAGATCTTTTACATCCTTTAGCATCGCTTTCTCGAGGCCATTAGTGTAGAGCGTAAATAAGAAGGGGCCAGTACGCACCCTTGTCTGACCCCCTTCTGTATAGGGAAGCTGTCTGTCAATTGTCCGCCTGTCCCAAATCTGACCTTTCCTGTGGCATCCTTACACATGGTTTACGTCGACCTAACTGCAGCATTCGACTGTGTGCAACATTCTAAACTATGGACTATAATGCTGCAAATGGGGATCGAACCATCAATAGTCGACTTCCTCCTCTTGCGGAGGAAGTCGACTATTGATGGTTCGATCCCCATTTGCAGCATTATAGTCCATAGTTTAGAATGTTGCACACAGTCGAATGCTGCAGTTAGGTCGACGTAAACCATGTGTAAGGATGATCTTTTTGCGTTTACGTACTTTCCCACCAATAACGTTAAATTTAGCACTTGGTCCACTGTGCTCAGTCCTGCCCTAAATCCATATTGCAGATCTGAGAGTGCGCCGCATTCTTTCGACCACTCCTGGAGACGGTCGAGAAGTATACGCCCCGCCATCTTTCCTATCGAATCCAGGAGGGAGATTGGGCGATAGCATGAAGGACTGTCCCTGTTACCCTTCTTAAAAATAGGGACGAGTATTGAAGTGGACCAGGAGTCGGGGAGATTAGTGTTCTTTGCCGCGTTCAATACTTTGGTTAGGAGGGGCGACCAGAGGTCAGGTAGAAGTTTATAGAAGTCCATTGGGACCGCGTCGGGTCCTGGTGCTTTTCCTGTTTTAGCCATCTTTATTGCTCTTGTTGTTTCATTCAACGTGAAGTGAATGGCTATTGGGTAATTCACGGGGGGAAGAGAATTCTGGGCCGTGAGATCTACAGATGTATCCTCACCAAATACTCCCGAAAAATGTTGTACTCAGTCCTGTGCGTTTATTGCTACATCCAGGGACGGATCATCATTATTGTCTCTTAAGAAGGGGTTTTTTACTATCTCCCAGAAGGCTGAGCTGTCTTTTAAGGAGCTACTTTTCAGTTGTTGCATCCAGAGATTTGTTTTAAGATCCTTTTTTCTTTTCCTGATTGCTAGCTTATAAATTTTTCGTAGATTTATTACCTCTTGTCTGTTTCTGTCTTTTTTTGTTAGTGCCCTCTTTAGTTCCGAGTAGGCTTTGGTACATTCTGTGTCGAACCATCCCGTTCTTGTTGCTTTATTAGGTTTATAAGGTTTAATTAGTTCATTCCTTATATTCAGTACGATCTCTTCGTAGTTAGCCATGATTTCTGGTGAAGATGTCGAGGGATCTAGGCACTTGTCTATTTGATTTTTACACGTATTAATTATTCGTGTGTTGACAACTTGCTGGTCTATTTTACTCCATTTGAGCGTATATCCGTTTAATCTATCCAGTGTTAGAGCATCCTGATTAAGCAAACCAAAGTTGACCTTGTCTTTTTCCGTTCGGTGGGTCAGTTCTTGATAGGTCAATCTTATTGGAAAATGGTCACTAAGTACATTGTTAAGCACCTCGAAGGTCTTGATGCGTGAGGCTTTGTTGGTAGATATTAGAATATAGTCAATTAAAGTTTCAAGACCTCTTCCATGAAAGGTGGGGGTAAATTGAGTTGTAGGGGTTATTAGCAGGTTTGCGAACCCAATATCTAGTTCGGCCATAATTGCCTGCATGTTGTTGCCTTCAGTAGTATGGGAGAAGTGGGTAAGGCAGTGTCCTTGTTCATCTGGGGTCCCGCAGATGAAGATGTTAATTTCATTGCATATGTGAAGGTTGAAATCTCCTCCCCAGATTATTGTGTGAGATACCTTGGCATGCTTTATTATGAGGTCATTGGTCTAGTTCAGAATTTCGTTTAGGGCATTAGACAGCTCCATCGAATTCATATTGTTATAAATATTTATGATGGTGTAAACCTCAGGGTTATTTCCTTGAAGGTTGATAACTTGAAAATTCTGATGAGTTACTGTAAAAGTTGTTTCAAGACAAGGCCAGAGGTTGGAAACGTAGACTGTTAGACCTCCTTTACTTCTCCCCGAGTTTGATCTTATTGCTTGAGAGAAGATTGTTTTATACCCCAGTTAGTGGATTGGGTTGTTAAGCCATGTCTCCTGGAGACAGATTACATCATTCGAGTTAATTAGGTCAAGGAAACTTTTTTCTGCACATTTGGTCGCTAGTCCTGCAACGTTCCAGAAGAGCACCCTCTTGTCCGTCTTCTCCGGGGTTGCGGTGGGTGTCAAATTTTCAGCGGTAATTTCTTCGTATTGGATGGATTGCAGATCAGATGTCGTATTTAATACAGGTGCCTGCAACTTTTGTGACGCTTGTATTGTTGATGATGGACTCATATGAACCTTACATGGACATTTTAATTCATGTGTCATGTTTGCCTTGATTTGGGCTCTTGCCTCCCAGTTTGTTCATTTGATCTAGTTTTTAGCGTAAGGTATTCCTTATTGGGTAGATTGCTTGAGGGAGGACTTACTGCGTTGTTTGGTGGAGGACTGTTTTCCGAAATGAAAGTCTTATCATTAGACTGTGGTGATGGTCAGTCGACCATCTCTAGGCAACTGTAGGTGTTAAAAGTTGGAATACCGGCCCATGGTTCCCTCTGTGGTAAATGGTGAGCCCTCCTGCCGTAGGTGTTCCATTCGTCGCGATCTTTTTGGTCATACCCCCATTCTCCTTGGAATCTACTCCTTTGATTGTTTCCAAAGCCCCATTCGCCCTGGTTCCTGCCACTTTGCTCGTACTGATTCCAGGACCAATTTGATGGCCAGTTTAAGTCCTCTGCGTGATGACCTTGTCGAGGGTAAAAGAAATAAGCGTTTGGTGTTAATTCCGCCACTGCCTTCCAATGAGTCCCAGGAGCACATATAGTCCACAGCGCGGGGATTTTCTAGGTTGACTATAATGCAATCACCTGGGATCGTTTTTGGTTGATGACCTATCTATGGGACCTTTCTAACCGTGGTAATTCTGGTAATATTACTGGGATGATTAGGTCTGTTGATGTTCAGCCAATACCGGGTTTTGTTTAACAGAGACCAGGTTGGTTCGTCTGTGTCATTGTTTAATTCTGGGACCCCTGTTAGAATGACTACAAAGGGGGCGGCCTCCGGGGGGAGGTTTGCTGGCTTGGTCCATCTCTTTTTTGATCGTTCTGGTTTATTATATTGTCTTTGCGTATGATCGGGATGGGGGGCTGAAGAAGCTGGTAGTCTAGGAGACGCGATTACTGGGGGGGCTTTAGCTGAGGGAGCACTTGCTGATGGTTGGTTTTGACTGTCTAATGGTGTTTTAGGAGGTTCTTGACGAGGCTTAGTTTTGATTGATGAGGTGGCATTTTGTGAATTTTTCTCTGGTTGGCCTGTTTTTGTGTTTGGGATGTTTGCTGCAATTGAGTTATTGGCTAGTTGCTTTGAGTTGTTTGTGGAACTAGCATTTCCAGTTGGGGCTTTGGGCGCTGCCGATGTTGATGGAGCTAAAAGTCTTGGATTTGTAGGCTTTTTAGAGAGGGCGATTAATACCGCTACTTGTTTTTCTAACAGTTCTAAGCTTTTTTGAATGGGTTGTAGCTGATACTTGACTATTTCCGCTATTTCTTTTGTCAGAGTGGATAGAGTCTTATCGTTAATCGAATTTCTGACTTGCATTGGTGCTGATTTTTTATGATGAGTTTGGTTAGATTTAGTTTCATTATTGTGGTCTTCTATTGTAAGTACGTCTGTATTAATGTTACTGTTATGTACTGTAACTGCTGTGGTGTTGATATTGTTTGAGCTCTGAGGTTTGTTTGTATCACGGAAATCTGATGGCAAGTAGGATTCTGAGATCACAACGTCAGTTTTTTGTGTAATTTCCTAGCTGAGTTTCATTGCACGTTGGGTGTTTTGAGATTGCTCCTTCCCTTATCCCTCTGGTTTTACTCTGTATAGGATCGATTTGAGGTGGCTGAGGACTAGCCAAGATGTCAGGGGTTTGTTCAAGTCCCTGAGACAGTTGTGAGTCAGACAATTGTAGGGATACTGACAGATCGACAGTGTTTGAAATTACTTGAATGTCAGCTTGTGGGTCCAATGTAGTGATATTGTTATGAGATTGCACACTGGGTGTTCGTGCTTGTGCAAGCAGGCCCATTGATGAGCGTCTTGCTTGCTCAAGTTCATATGAAACACGTCTGTCTATCAGCATGACAGTTTGATCTATTGTTTGGTTCACCTTGGTGATGAATTGATCTATGGGACCTGTAGAAGTCGTCATATTTTTCAGTGTTTTACTCCTGGAACCTCTTGTAGACATTATATTTGATTTGACCAGATAAGTTGTTGAGGGTGGATTATTCTTAAAAGGAAGAAGTAAGTACTAGGCAGTTCTTTCCCAAAAAGCGCGTATGGATTGTATATTCGTATTACCTGGTGGCAGATGTTAGGGGAGTGGGCCCAGCCCAGTCTGCTCTGGTCTGTGATGGGCTAGGACGGGCCCACCCTTGGCCCAGGCTTCGCCCAGCGTCCCGCTCGCGTCCCGCGAGAGGGAACAGTGACGCCCTTTATGCGCCTCCTGGCGGTGCGTGCTGGGGGTGTGGCTGGAGACCTCGAGGGTTGCCGGGAGTTGTAGGCAGCCCCTCGCCTCGCTCCACTCGGCGGCCCCGCTGTAGGTGTTGAGAAACAGCAGGACGGCGGGAGGGAGACAGTGGGGGGTCTCAACAGCCTGCAGATGTAATTGTTGAGGGGAGCCTTCCCCTATCGGCGCGATGCAGCTCTGGGTAGCAGAATACAGGTATGGGCAAAAACAGCATGTCACTGCTCCATGTAGCAGTGACGCCCTTTATGCGCCTCCTGGCGTGGCGTGCTGGGGGTGTGGCTGGAGACCTTGAGGGCTGCCGGGAGTTGTAGGCAGCCCCTCGTCTCGCTCCACTCGGCGGCCCCGCTGTAGGTGTTGAGAAACAGCAGGACGGCGGGAGGGAGACGGTGGGGGGTCTCAACAGCCTGCAGATGTAATTGTTGAGGGGAGCCTTCCCCTATCGGTGCGATGCAGCTCTGGGTAGCAGAATACAGGTATGGGCAAAAACAGCGTGTCACTGCTCCATGTAGCAGTGACGCCCTTTATGCGCCTCCTGGCGCGGCGTGCTGGGGGTGTGGCTGGAGACCTCGAGGGCTGCCGGGAGTTGTAGGCAGCCCCTCGCCTCGCTCCACTCGGCGGCCCCGCTGTAGGTGTTGAGAAACAGCAGGACGGCGGGAGGGAGACGGTGGGGGGTCTCAACAGCCTGCAGATGTAATTGTTGAGGGGAGCCTTCCCCTATCGGCGCGATGCAGCTCTGGGTAGCAGAATACAGGTATGGGCAAAAACAGCGTGTCACGGGCCGATATATTTCCTGAAGCGACCGCTCATTAAACGCCTAAATGTCTATCAATTTATGTGCTTTTCAATTCTGTTCTATTCGGAGCACATTCATCAACAAACAAGGGCATTATTGATGTGCTGCTCCCATTGTATTTCCGGTAGCTCATTTAGGACACTGTGCTAGGTGCCAAATTGCTTTGGTTTACAATTAGTCTCAGAATTATTTCCAGAGTTGGTTCCATCCAAATCGTCATAATAGAATCTTTAACTGAGGTATTCAATTTAAGGTGTTTTGTAACAATCCCTAAGGACTGCTTCATCAACCATGTTCCACTTTAGTCTAGTTTAATTCGGGTTTTCAGGTTGGATTAAAAGACTTTTGGATGATATACACACAGCTCTTTCTCACATAAACCTATTGTTGGATTATGGTTACTTGCTTCATGTATTGGGAAGAGTTGGTTCAGGTAAATAAAAAAAGAGCATTTCAGAAAGAGGGTATGTTTTACTCGCCTCAAATACTGTTGCGTAATACAGACATTTAGGGGCCCATTATGATGTCGGGTGGATTGCCCTCGCCAGGCTGGCGGTGGCCACCGCCAGCCTGGCGGGGGCAATCCGCTCGACATCCACTCTTGATTTCCCCCCCGCCATATTAGTATGGCGGGGGGACCTCGGCGGACGGAAAGACCGTCCCCCGCTTTTCCGCCCGGTCGCCTTGCGGCCGGGGCGGAAAAGGAATAATATGGTGGCGGTGTCTATCAGACACCGCCAGCCATATTATGATAGGCATTTTTCAATGCCTTTCCGTGGCGTTGGCATGCGGACTTCACTCTGGGGGCCCCCTGCGGGCCCCCATAGTGAAGGAGAGTAGGGGGGTGCACACGAGGGTACCTGTGGTACCCCCCTGCATTTGCATAATCAAAGCGGCAGGCACCGTGCGGTGCCTGCCGCTTTGATTATGCAAATGCAAAAGTGCTTTTTAAGCATTGTGGCGGGCGGTGCTGAGAGCACCGCCCGCCACAATGCTTAACATGCAGGATGTGCCCGCCACTGTGGCGGGCACATCCTAATACACCCCCCGGGAACCCCGCCCTTATGGCGAGCGGTCCCAATCCCCACTAGGATGACGGGCGGACAAAATCCGCCCGTCATCCTAATGACCCCCATAGTTTTGTTTCCAAGATTCTTCCTCCAACCCGCCCCATCGAACTCGATTTGGATTAATGTTCTCTGCAATTCTTCAGTTGTTATATTCATATTCTCTGTCCAACCCCCATTCACCAAATCCTTGACCTCCAACAAGTCCTTTTCTTTGTTTTACCTTTCCTCCCACTCCACAAATCTGATTGTCCGAATGTTATGCTCTCCTACATTTGGAGCCCAGTACTCCACCCACTCATGTTCAATACACTCTATTAACAGTAACCTACATAATGCATCTGAAACTGGGAGGCTGACCTTGAAGCTCTCTAATATGGCTGCTCCTTGAGTTTGCTCTGTGTCCTGCCAACCATTCCACGTCATCTGTCTAGTGCAAGGGGACTCTCTGCTGAACTTCAACATCAGGCGGCGGTCCGAGAGCCTGATGAGATTGGGGTGCACCATTCCCGGTGGTGCAACACAGACCTGCACGGGAAAAGTGGGTGACTGCGGCCTATGTGCCCGGCGGTGCAGCCAGTAAATTTCTTCTTCCTCCCACCAGACCACCCCTCACTGGAGAAGAGACCTCACTATGCCACTGACCACAGTGCACCTAATGGATACCATACTCCACTCTTGTGGCTGCAGTGGGTGCGTCTCCATTCCCATCTTCGATTTTCACCATCCAGCTATTCCATCTTCCCGACAGCAAGCCGAAGGAAGACTCTGGATATTGTGACTCCTCCAAAAGGAGCTGCTTCTCCTACCAGGTCTACCCCTCCCCGCCCTTGCCACCTTAGTATCCTGCTATGAGGGGGCTGCCAGAGGTCCTCTCATTGACCGCGGCTCTGCACCTCAACCTAGACGTAGATTGTCGTTTTATGGTAGCTTACACTACACCATCTCTCAGAGCATCTTTTTCTCAGAGGACTGGTCCTGCACCTGCTACTGCATCATTCTGGGAGCCCCCTAATCGCCCACGAGAATTGACTAGAGGCTACTATCCACTGTGAGTTTGAATGTTGTGAGACTCGTATGTACTCTCGCTATTACTAGTGCTGAAGTAAGAAGTACATAGGCCTGAGGGGGCCACTACTGTGTGAACACCAAGTCCCCCACTCTCTTGGAGAGATCCATTTATAGACGCTGATTGGGGCCCCCAAACATTGACACCCCTTGCCCCAGGTGAACCCCTTCAAGACTCCTCGAAGCTACCACAGGGGGGGACCTGCTGTTCCCTGTATCTGGTCATTTGTCTGCCTGGTGGCCCACGCAGTGGGGGCCTAAGCGTTGATACTCACATACCAAAGCTGTAGCTGCCCTACCCCCTTCCCAGCATTTTGCCCTGCCGACCACCAGTACAACAACTGCTCTTCTCTGAGCACTCTCAGCCAAAAATGACATCCACTATGACATCAGAACTCTCATAAACAGACATTCAAGCACCACTCAGGAAACTCTCTTCTATTCACGTCAGAGGTTAAATCCATCAGGTAAGATATGCAAACGATCTGCACATGACTGGACAGGGTGGGCTACAGGTCACATGCTGTGGAAGCTCAGTATGACCATCTTCCTGACTGGGGCCGCAACACTGAATTCTTGCACTGGAAAATGACTGATTTGGAAGACAGATGGGCTGATTCACAAAGGGTCTCCACATTAGTGTTGGAGGTCCGCAGTTGTTGCAGGGGGGTATGCACTCGTGCAGGGAGCCCCACAATGGGTAACAGCAGTACAAAGGTCCCATCACGAGTGCGGAGGACCTTTGTGAATCAGGCCCTGCATGAGTAGAGATAACTTTCGATATATGGGGGTAAGGACCAACCGGACATGATTTCATATCTCACTCGCATGCTCTGAGATCTTCTTCATCTGCGCCTCCCAAAAGCTCTAGAGTTTTAACGGGCACACCAAACCCACTCCTGCCGAACCCCTAACATGAACACCCCTCGCCCAATTATCGCCTGCGCATTGCGTCACCAATACACAAAGGTAACCCTACAGGTGGCCAGAAAGGCTTCAGGGCCACCTCTTCATCAGCAAAAATAGGATCTCATTTGCAGCGGACTACTCCACGGCAATGAATGCCTGGCGGCGGAAATTCTTGGCTGTCTGCCCCAGGTTGCGCTAGCAAGACCTAAAATATGGGCTGATGCATCTGGCAAGGATGAAGGAGACATTTGCGGGTCGAATTCGGAAATTCTCGGACCCCGGTGACCTAGAAGGATTCCTGGAAACACTTGAACACTCCTCAATGGACACGGCCTCCGCAACCCCTGACAACAGTCTGGAAACATCCCTGGTCTAAACCCAGACACCCTCAGAAGGCAGAACATCCAGAAGGGACTCAAATAAAACCATACTCCATTAAGTGATAGAGAATCTCTACAAGGGCCGAGGCAGAGACAAATCATGCTCCCTGCTAAAACAACTAGCTGGCGACCTAAGAAAATCCTTTCAATTGTTTTTCTTACTATAATTATTTTGTCAATCATAGTTCCATATTTGTCACAGTTTGATGGCACCCATTATCAAGGTTGCAGCTGTCACAACCCTTCAGAAGAGCTGCTCCCACCATAAGTCCTCTCTACACACAAGGATATTGGCTCTGCCCTCTTCTCACAACCTCTGCTCCCACAACTGCAGGTAGCAAAAGCTTTCCTGAGCTTCCTCCTATCTGACTGTGTTTAGGTATCACAGAAAGATCCTCCATGATCCCTGCTGCTGCCCCCTTCATGGGAACCCCCCTGGCACATTAATGATATCTCACATAATCTTCAGATCCTCCACCTGCAAACACCTAAGGGAGATACTCCCCAATTGTCCCCCCGCATTTGGCAGGTGAGATGGGCACCAGCCTGTCTCAAGAGGAACAGGTTCAAGCCAGAGACCGAAAGAAGTGAGTCTTCCCTTCCCCACCAGTGGATCACAACCTCCCTCCAATCTACTTTATCACCAGGGCACTCTAGGCCTCACCAGCGTGCGCCTATTGTAGATACGCCCATCCACAGCACCCTTCGACCTCTTCCTACACAAGGCCCTTGACATGTCTGTACCCTTGACGATTATATCCTTGAATGTTAATGGTCTCAGCCATTACGTGAAACATGAGAATATCTTACACTACCTTCACACCAAACTGACTGGGTGGGGTGAGTTGTTAAAAGTAGCAGAACAGTTCATAATACAGGGCAACCCCCCACAGCAACTGGCTGCTCCAAGAAGTGTGGAGTGGCATAATGATTCAGCAGACGTTGGCTATAAAGGTCCTCCAGACATGGATGGACATGGATGGCAGGTTGGCATTTGTGAACTTTTGAATACTACAAAGCTCCATGATTGTGGGGTCGATCTATACTCCTGTTGCCATTGAAACCCACTTTCTGGCCGGTTTTCTTGGGTGGAGACTGGAAACCACCTCCAGACCCAACTTCAGATCGGTCTGGGTGAATAAACACTCCTCATGGCTGGGATAGGGCACTGATATGTGACCTCCTCAGTTAACATGCCCTTTGTGATGTGGCGCTTACTCCATCCCTCAGAAAAGGACTACACCGTACTTTCTTGTTCCCATGGGAACTAGTCCTGTATTGATTACTTTTACTGCGGTAGACTGTACTCCCCCAAGTGACAGGTTGCGATATCCTAGAAGGGGTATAACTGACCACTGCCTGGCCTGTCTCGACCTAGACCTAGGGTGTACTCCTCTGCCCGACCTGCTAGAGAATGAAAGTATTCAGGTACAGAAGGTCGGAGAGTAAGACATTTCTCCACCAGCACCTCCGCACTTATTTTACAGACAATAAGGAGTCCGCAGGCTCCCATAGAGTTCTGTTTGCAGCTTGTAGGGAGACACTGAGGGGACAACTGATGCTGAATTCCACGCTAGCTAATTGAAAGACCTGCTTGGATACTGCATCTCTGGAAGCAGTGGTTCGCACCCTCACGGCCTGCTACATGGTGACTTCCATTCCTGCCATTCAAGCCCAACTGGATCAAGCAAAGATTCAGCTGAACTCCTTCTTCCTTGCACTGCCTGAGAAGGCACTAGTCAAACTCGGCTGTTGCCATTATGAGCAACAAGAGAAGTCTGGGATGTTATTAGCTGCTCAACTATGGTAGCGAGAATCCCAGCTTGCCATTTCGGCAATATGAGACACTAAGGGAAGCCTATTCTCACATCCCGGAGACATAGTGCTTCGCTTTGGAGCCTACTACTTGATCCTACATACACCTGAGTGGTGGGCCACCAACAAAAAGATCATGCACATCCTTGCACATCTACAGCTACCAACTTTAAATGACAAGGGTTGATCGCTCCTCGAGGGGGCATTTACGGAGGAGGAGGGCTCTCTACCTATAAATCCCCTAAGGAAGATGGGATTCCCAGTGAATTCCAGAAATCAGGGGGCACAATTCTCACACACCATCTCACCAGGACCTATAATGTGGCAACAGAAAGTGAATTGTTGTGGGCTATATCTAACAAGGCAGTCATCACCCTCCTTCCTAAGGACAACAAGGATCCCCTAGACTGCGCAAGCTGTCACCCGATTTCACTCATCAATGTTGACCTCAAATTGATGGCCAAGATCCTGGGGACTCGCCGAAGCAGAGTGATCCTGCAACTGATCCATGACTCCAAGGTGGGCTTTGTGCCGGACATTAGCTTTCTTAATCGCTTATGAATGCTATCGCACCTCCTATGGTTCACAAAAGACAACCCTGAGAAGATGCTGGCCGCCCGAAGTTTTTCATCCCACTTAAAGCCCTGATGTAAGGGAAAGAAGAAGAATTGGTAAGGAAGCCTTGGTTTATTGATGTATGAAAGGTATAAGGTTTCACTGACGCGCCAAAACCTTGCTGCAGTTGCCATTGGGAGGCAAGACCTTTTACACAATGGACTTCAAATGTATGTTTGACATTGAGCCAAATGTCTATGAGGCTACTTATTTTGCTATGTATTATTTAGATGTTGTGATGTTGTTAGTTCCAGATGGACTTTCTATTATTATCACGAGGAGCACCACACCCACGTCGAGCTCCATTCTTCGAAGGCCAAACAGATGTGTGTATGGTGCGATAAGTGTGGAGAGGGCTTGAGGTTCTTCGCAAGGAGTGGATTAACACTTGTCTTCTTTTAATCAGCCTTATGGGGCAATTTGATCGCTAATAGTGAAAATAGTTAAGGATGAGGCTGGGTTAAAGCACAGACTTTTTACGGACTATTCAGTAAGAAGGGTGGCAGCAAGACCTGCACCAGACTGGTAAAATGCAGGAATATTTTCAAAGCCACATTTGTCATGTTTCGTAATTGGATCTCAATGGCCTTTGGCCATGCACAATGTGAGTCTACGACCTTGTGCCGATATTCTCCAAGTGAGTGTTAGAAGAATCAAAATTGTATTAAAGACATGTGGGCTAGCATTATCCCTTCAGAACCAACCCATAACTGGTGAGTACATTGCTTAGAAAAAGAACAAGTTGTTAGAGTGAGTACTGTTGCGGAAATGTTTTGTGAATATAAAGTTTGTAATCCACTGTGTTGAAGATGTAAGCCATCGTATTGTAGTGTGCAAGGGTCATTTTTTGATGACTTTTATTACAGTTCGGTTTGTGGTGGGCACTGTAGACAGAGGGCCCATAATAATGTTTTCTGTTCATCTTGCAGGTAGTGCGGGCACACGTTTATTGTTAATAAACTTCACCTGGAGCTACATAATTCTTCTGTACACAAATAGATAAATAAAACGTACATTCCTTTAGTAGCGGTGTCATTGCCCCTAAAGAGGGGGCAGGGCCAGTACTTAATTTGTAAAAAAAAGAAGTGCCAGGGCTCTCGTCAGGAGGCAGCGTCAACTAGCCCATTTCTCCTGATAGCGCTGCATAACACAGCACCAATAAACCTTACAAGTGGGCAAAGGATGTGGCCTAATGGCCAGAGCTGTCGACTTTGGAGCTGGGGAACCAGGTTCAAGTCTTGGCATCTACTCAACAACTGTGTGATTATGGGCGACTCACTTAATCTTTCTGTGTCTACCAAAAATTAATATGTCCTTAACTGGTGCTCAAGTGCCACTGTTGATGATTAAGTGCTGGTGCTAAGCACTGGAAACCACCTGCTCAAATTAAGCTGTTTTAACTTGCTTACCTATTATGATGGATGATATTATTCTTAATTATCAATTAGTCAAGAAAGATAGCTATTTACCTCCGTCAAACCACAAAGGTTTCCTCCACCTTCAAAATGTGAAGCTTTGTAAAATGATGCACCTATCCTCATTATGAATGTGCTTGAAATGGTGCCGAATGAATGTCTGGCATTTTTCCTACTGCACAATTTCCACAAATGGGTATCTCACTGGATATAGAGTAAATTGATGGGTTTCCTAATCCTCCTCACCCCGCTTGACCCACATAAAACAGAGGGCTAGCATATATGTCAGCACATGCCACACCACCACATTGAAGCTTCATCTCCTGCAGACAAATTATTGACGATCGATCGATCAGCAGCAGTCAGCAAGAATCAGCTCACTGAAGGAGAGGGGATGGGGTGGAAACACCTCGCCACCAAGCATACACACAGGCACCAATATCCTCGGTTTAAAATAAAATGGATGCACTGGAGGGGCCCCTACCGGGTCTAACATCGACCCCTGTAGTGATGTGGTAGGTGCTCCAAAACCAAGGCCCCGGGTAGCTGCTGGAAATGTCCTGCCAGCTGCACCACAGCTGGCAGTAATTTCAGACTGCAATACATTTTTCAAGAGGGCCGCCGTTTTGTGTTATGTAAGTAGTTTTCCAAGGTGTCACCTGTTTGTGATCAATGACAAATTGACTGCATTAAATCAATGTTCCTGCACTGTACTTTGTTCAAATGATGTATGATGTAAAGCAACATAAAAACACACGATGGGTACCTTTTTAGGTTTCGCCTGGCGTCCACTGGGCAGCAGTGTTCGTGCAGGCAAAATCTTATGTTTACCAGTACGGGCTTTGTCCCGCCTCTCTCTTCCATTGGCTAGCTCCATAAATGGAGGCTAGCCATTGGAAAAGAGATCTGTCCGTAATTGTCGGAGCAGATTCGTGGGCGTTCCGTAGATTTTTACTCATCCCGACCCTTTTAGAACGTCATGGGCAAATGTTTTTTTTTTTTTTTCTCGTCATGTTTTGGCCATTTTGGACGTGTCTTTTGCCGGGGTGGGCTGCGCACTGAGGCCGCTGGCCGATGTCGGACGAGCTGCAGACGGCAGGAGTCACCGCAGCAGTGTGGTGTCGGTTGCGAGCTGCAGGCGGCAGGGGTCACCGCAGCAGTGTGGTGTCGGTTGCTTTTTTAATTTGTTCACTTGTTATACTCCCAGCCACCCAGTGGGATTCGTGATGTGGGTCTATTGGAGTGTGTCTCTACCAACCCCGGGCCCTTTTCAGTCAGGTTGTCTCCCATTGGAGGTGGTTTGAGTTACCCTGGTGTCTATCTCAAGCCCGCCTGTCCCAAGAGTGCCTCCTATTCCCTACACTCTAGCGAGGCTGTCAGGGCGGTCTCCTAAAGACCAGAGTAGCTCGACTGGGCGTGCCACCATCCCACCAAAGTGCACCCGGTCTTCCCTATTACTTGCCTGAAGCCGGGACCCGATGACAGGGTCACGGCCGCCTCATCTGCCGGGCCTTCCTCGGGGCACGTCCCGGTTTTTCTTTGGATCCTCCCATCGTCGCCTCGATGTCCTTTCGGTTAGGCAAGTATTGTGCACACCCAGTACAACAATGTTATGCTTGGAACGCTTTGTGCCTCAGTTGAATTTTGGGACTGTCCGTGAAAACGTTTGAGGGAAGCAAGGGAAATTAACCTGTTTATCCTAGATAATATGGACAGCTTAAAACAGATAGCATTTTAAAGCATACAATTAAAGCCAGCCAAACGTTAACGCCATGATGAAGAAATGTGTGTATTTTTTATATTCCTTCCATCCATGTGCATAGCGGTCAAGCGGCCCAGGACTTGTGTGATATTCACTACTAGTTCTGTCTTTTAGCCAGAGAGCACTGCAATTTTCGACTTTCAGTTTCACATTTACTGTTACAAATAAGTCCGCTTTAACTTTAGCTGCCGCCCTACAGAACCTTTGTTTATTTTTGGGTGAAAGTGCCACACTTTAATGTTGGCCGCGCCACATTCTTTAGACGCTGGTCACTGTAACCTGAATGCGCTGAGCAGCGTCTAAAGAAAGGGGCGTGGCCACCATTAAAGTGGTCTTGTTAATCCTCCTGATAATTATGGGGTTGAGTGGCTTAGCGTGCCGTGTAGGGCGAGTGCACAGCCCAGCTGGCTGGCCCTTTTGCGAGTTATGCCCAGTGTCTTTCAAGCTTGCTACTGTTTTGAGAATGGAACATTCTAGATTTTCATTGTAAATAGTGTCCTTGTTTCCATTACCTCCATTGTTATTACTCGTGTGAGATTTTGAGATGACATGAAGTGATTGAATTTAGTCTTGGGCGTGGAAATGCCACCTTTCACTACCATGTGCTGGCATTTGCTCTGACCTTTTCAGATGTCCTGCTTTCGTGAGGTTTCAAGCACACGCTTTTCTGGATGTATGCAGTGTTACTGTCATACTATAGCTCTGTGTTTAACTGTGTGCCTTATTCAGACTTAATTCACTTCACCGAATGCTTGAGGCAAGCAGGCCACTTTTGGGATACATTAGGGTTTCGTGTAACTTACCTCCTTCGCTGCACTTACATTCCCATTGCTGAATGGACCACAGAAGTTGCTTCTGGGATTCTATGGTTTGTTAGCTGGCTGCTATTTTTATGGGGTGTGCGCTGCACGAAAAGCATGACATAAGGAGACGGATGAAAGAGCGAGTCTGATTAGTCCGTCTCAGCCTTTCATCCCTTTCAGAAGTATCACTCTGTTAGGTATTTTTTATGGGGTGTGCACTATACCGGTGACGACATGATCAAAGCGCTAGGAATGTGTTATAAGGGAGAGCACATCTGCACCCCGTTTTCTTATTCATTCAAATGATTTCCCCGATAACTTCTGAAGCGGGCCTTTCTTGATAACAAGGTCCAGTATTTGCCATGGGATCCAAGTCAGTTTATTTCAAGTTAAGTCCCCAAAACCCAAATGCGTTTATGCAAAGGCTTCTGGGCACACGTTTCACTTTGCCGCTTCCGCGTATGCCCATTAAAGGCAGGAAAGTGAATGCATATTCCCAAAGGAACTGCTGAGACTGCTAGAAAAGAGCGGTCACCATCTATTGTCTTGTACTGCATTGTGCGAGCCATGTTTTGATTTGCCGGGTTACGTTGTCTTAAATCATGCTTGGGTGCACATGTGTGAGCTGGTAGGTAGTATTATGCTTATTTAACGCTCAAGTATGGTATGCTTTGTGATGTTATCTTAGTGCTTTGGCTGTGTGTTTGCTGTTGTTAATTATCCTACAATTTATTCTGCTGCCTGTTACTATGCTATGCTAAATTGTGGTTTGTCGTTGTGTTCTCTTTTGCTGTGTTATGCTGTTTTTCTGTGTTACACTGCCCTATATTCTTTTGTTGTGCTTTAGTATGTTATGTGTTGCTGTGTTGTGGTGTTTATGCCATGCGACAGTATGCCATTTGCAGTACTCTGTTCTATGTTATTCATTGCTGCTGTGTTGTGTTATGCTTATATTGTACCTTGATGTTTTACCGTAGTACACCATGCCACGTAATGCTATGTTATGCTATGTGCTTATTTAAGCCAGCACTTGTTTGGGCGTACAATCTCACTCCATGTCATCACAGCTATGTCCCCAAGCCTGGGCTTTATTTGTACCGAGGGTGCATTCTGGGAGTCATAATTGTGGTCTGCTTCCAATGAACCAATCAGACAAGCGCGCAAGACAGCAAGCATGAGTAAAGGCAGCCCGGGGTGCGAGGTTGTGACACTGTGAGTGACGGGTAGCATACCATACCCCCACACAGGTTTTATAATGTAGTGTTAGGTTACCGGTAGCTTACGACGGACGTATTTTATGTTCTGATGTATAGGCACGGTCTCTTTTTCGTGATTATTTAACCTGTTAAATATTGAAATCAGGAATATGTTACAGTTATTAATTGTGCAGACAACACCACATGTGTTCAGATTAGTATATTTAAAGCAGATGCGAGGCTGCTGACTTTCAGTGTTCTACTGCCGGGCGTTAACATCAAGAATTTGAGAGGATGTGGTCCGTCGGCATAAACGCCCAACGCTGCTGCTGGAAACCAGGGTTCGTGCCTCAAGGTCGTGTCCACATCCTGTGATTCTGGGCAAATCACTTAATCTCCCCGTGCCCGAATGTGTAATGTAAATACGGTGCTCGTGTAAAGCGCTCCAACAAGAGAGATTAAGCTATAGGCATTGTAAATGACATTGCCATTTATTTATCTGTTTTCAAAACCAACACATAAATAAAAAGTTTGTAATTTACAATGGCAATAGCTCTAACTTTTGCAAAGGCGAGACCGTTGCATTGTAAAGGCTTGTTTCATTCTCCTGCCTCGGGAGGCTCTGAAACGAAACCTAAGTCAAAGCCAAAATCACATTTGTCTAGGCTCAGGCGGCGAAGGATTAAACTTTTCCTGGTTTCGGTTAATAATGAACTTCATGTCTCCTTGGGGACATGCCTTTTGGCAACGAGTGAAGGCCCAAATAAGAACCAGAGTGGGGGCCTCACGGGAATGGAGATATCCCTGCCTGGTGTGCCCTGGACCCTGGCAGTGTCTGGATAGCCTGGCGGTATGATATCTGACCACTTAGTCTGAAGAGTTTGAGAAAAAAATCATTTTCAAAACATCCGGGCATACTAGCTGCACACAGTGCACTGCGATGCGTTAGGCTGCTGTTTTATCAACTGATTAAGGCACTAGGCCTGCCAGCCTCACCTTGTGCTGTTGCCACGGCGGTGACTAGTAGTGGCTGCTCTACTGTTACTGTTGCCAGTCCTGAGTCCTCGGCTCCAACGTCGTCATTGGGTCGCGCTGGCTGGGGAGTTGAATGGCCATCCGTAGATTGAAATAGAATGAACCAGTCGCCATGACTCACTCAGTGGTGGGGTGTGGCCGACCCATGCGGGTATACTGCGGCGTGACAATGCGCAATCTGGAATCTGCGCACGATGCCTACTCTCACGCAGCCCCAACCCCTGCAGAAGCAGAATCCAGCCCAAATCAGTGTTCCGACCCAGGCGGCAACACTGAACTAAGGGGCCGCGCAGAACATATCATCAGATATTGATGCAGTACTTGAAGAAATGATACAATTGATAGAAGAAGCAAGCTTTATTCCTGAAGAGCACTGGTGGATGCTACCAGCTTCTCATCCACCTCGCAACGATCTGCCAGAGCGCCAAACATAGAATGAGAATGTTCGATTGACTATAAACGTTCTGTCAACTAGGTTGCAACGACATTCACGTGCATCCTAGTTGCCTAGCAACAACACAGCACTTCCCCCTCTGTACAATAACAAAAAGAAAAATCATAACAATTAATAAAAAAGGAATCTTACAAAAGAGAGGGAAGAAAAGAAAAACAATAAATGATCTATTATTCATTACATAGTCTTTCAGCCAAATAGGCGACTTTTTGTTGCGTGAAGGTTTATGATTGTGAGTAACATCATTTGATTCATCAGTCATAGAAGAGGAAAACGTACCAGAATGAGTACTATCCAGCAGAACCACCCCTTGTCTCTCCTCAACAACAGAAAAATCAGCAGTTAAATTTCCTCCAGAAACAGGAGGGACAGAAGGAAAAGCTGTAACTTCTAAGTCATCTTCGAACCATTCAGAAGATTTTGAACTATCATTGGCTTTATCTTGATAAAGGGAATGATCCATGGCAATTCTTTTCAGGTTCCACACTTCCCCATTTCTCACCCTAACAGCATTCTGTAAAACTTCAACAACTTCCTCAGCATCAAAAAGGCACTTTCACCCTTGCAACCAAATCCTGTTTTTTTAACTCTTACCCAGTCACCAACTTCCACCCTTACTGGCTTGGTGGAGTGTTTAGAATTAAAATAATCCCTACTTTTCTCATGAACATGTTGCATTCTATTCCACGCTTCCTCTTTTGACCAATTGACCACACAGGAAGAACATAACCAAGCAGGATTAAATTTGGACCTGGGTTTGCGACCACGCATGATAATAAAAGGAGGTAACCAGTGGTATCAGTAGCAGTCACACGATAAGCCCAAATAGACTTTCCAACTTGAGAAATCCAATTATGGTCGCACCTTATAGTACAGACTTTACCCCAAGTGAATGACTTGAAATGATCCAGACCCCAAGCACAAGCTAAAGCTTCTCTCTCGATGACCGGGTATTTAGCTTCACAAGGAAGAGAGAGACCTAGAGGCACATGCGATAATGTGTTATTTACCATCTTGACTTAATTGTGACAGCACAGCCCCCAAACCCTTCACAATACTTTCAGCACAAGGATCAAAACTACTGAGGCTAGTGGCATTTGCAATGGCAGTCTTAAAGTCTTCCTCGCACTCACTAGACCAAGAAAAGTTAACATTCTTTTTGAGTAGTTGGCGAATGTTGAAGCATTTATCTGAAAAGTTAGGCACATACTTAGCACAAAATTCAGCCATGATTTAAAATGACCTGACATCATCTTTGCTAGTGGGGGTTGGTGCATCCTCAATAGACGAAACTAAGGATGGTTTAGGTCTGACACCATTGCGATCGATAACATGACCTAAATAGGTTACACTGTCACCAGCAAATTTACACTTTGAAAATTCGGTGGTAGGTCCTCGGTTTTCTAAAATACTCAAAACTTTAACAAGCTTGGAATCATGTTCTTTTCTAGACTTCCTGTGTATCAAGATATCATCTTGGAGGAATTCTACTCCTTCCAGTTTACTAAACAAATGAAACATTAAACACTGAAAAACAGCTGCGGCCGAAGCAAGGCCGAAGGGCATACGGGCCAATTGATAACATCCGAAAGGGGTAATAAATGAAGTGAGATGTTTGGAGCCCTGAGACAGTGAAGTCTGATGATAGACAGACGAGAGGTCAATTGTGGAAAACCACTTAGATCCCATCCTCGCCGCCAGTGAAGAAACAATGCAATTTATAGAAGAAGCAAGCTTCATTCCTTAATGGATGCAACCAGCTTCTCATCCACCTCGCAACGATCTGCCACAGCGGCAAACATAGAATGAGAATGTCTAATTGACTATAAACGTTCTGTCAACTAGATTGCAACTACATTCACGTGCAACCTAGCTGCCAAGCAACAACACAACAGTACTGGACGAGCTCAGCAGACAGCAATTACTTGCGGACGAGTTCAATAACACAACAGTGACACTGCTAAATGCAGTAATGAGGTAAATTATTATCAACGTCAATGCGTGTAGCGCTAGCCCTGATAATTAAGTGCCGGTGCTAAGCACCGGAAAGCACTGGCACAAATTAAGCACTGGGGGGCCCTTCACCCTTTAGTTGTTTTGTGTATTTTAATCCATGCAGGGTACATGAGCGCACATTAAAAATAAAACGGGTCAAAAGACAAGTAGTTTATTTTTGAGCCTTCGTCACAGTCAGAGTTATTTTTCATCGAAAAATTGTTGCATCTTGATAACAAAATACACACCTCTGTACAGAAATGGAATGGCATTCCACAGTTGCAGCATGTGTCATTTTATCCCTCCATGCTTGAAGCTATCAGCACCACACCGCTATCACCAACCTACCATCACCACCACTCTACCACCTCCACTCTAACACAGCCACCTAATACCGCTACCCTATCACTCACCCTACCACTATCCTACCACTGTCGACCCTACCACAATTGTACCTCCACCACCTTGCCACAAACCTACCAACAACACCCTACCACTACCACCCTACCACCACCATCAACCTACCATCACCACCACCACCTCCACTCTAACCATACCACCAACCTACTCTACCCATCACACAAGAACAACCAACACCACCCTAAGCAACACCACCACCACCCTCAACACCACTACACCACCAACATAACCACCCTACCATAGCAACCCTACCCTACCCTACCCTAACCACCACCACCACCCTTTCACTCAAAATGGCTCTCAATTCCTGTAGGCGCTCTTCATTTTGAACAGCAATTTTCAACGTATTTCTTGATTGTTGTTTTCATGGTAAGTTCAGTTGTACCCTACATTTGTATCTGTTTACTCTTGAGCAACTTGTTCTTGCCTGAAACTTTGCATATAGTTATGTAGTAAAGTTAAGTCATATAAAAGACTAATAAACATTTACATGTCGTCTCTAGCTATTTATTAACATGTCGGCCTATTTTTTGGAAATCATTATGGCCCTCATTACGATGTAGGGCGAACTTGTGTCCGCCCGACACTGTTGTGGGAAAGGAACCGCCTGACCATGGGTCAGCAGTTCCACATTCCCAGTTAGGATGCGACCATAAGTAGTGCAGTCAGAAACTTCCAATTTTCGATGGAAGCTTGCGCAGCGGGCTGAAAACACCAGCAACGCAAGCTTCCATTGAAAAATGAAAGTTTGTAAACATCGCTGCACCGTGTGGCAAGCAACTCACAGTGCCTGCCACATGATGCAGGGATGTTGAGGGGGGCACCATTGGTGCCCCCCAGGCCAAAATGTGGAGGGCTACAGGGAAAGGGGGTCCTGATAACGGCCCCCAAAGACAGTTTCCAACAGCAAATCCATGTCGGACATGACATGGATTGGCTGTCAGAAACCAACATCATAATCCAGACGGCAGACATGCCATCCTTAAGGCATTATGGTGACTTTCAAACTGACTGATGGGCTCCTTAAGCCTGTCAGAACCAAGTTGGATTCCCCCACCGGTTTAAACTCCGACTGCCGGCATCCTAATTCTGCAGTCAGACTTTAAACCTACCATGTCAGGCACTGGTTGGAGGTTTTCGGCCAGACATCGTAATGAGGGCCTATGTGATTTTGAGAAGGTACTCTATTGTAATGGATGTTGCTGCAAATCCTAGGGTGAGAACTCGCTGGGCAGATCACATTTGCATAAATTTCATGTTTCATTGCCTCATATATTCTAATTGCTCTGTAGTAGGAATAAGGAATCATAGTGTTCATCCCTGTATGTGGTATGAATTTAATAAAGCAACCTACAAACGCAGGCAATCCTGCTTCAAAGACTGATGATGTGAACTTTCTTCCTCTTTTTGTGTTTGATCCTCCCAGGAGCATAGTGTCATTACTTGCGTCCTTCCACTGCTTACTTTTCAGGGACTCCTTTTTACTTTCCTATAAGCACTTCATGGTAGTGTATGTTTTCCAGCTCTCTCCTTTGTGTAATTCTCTTTGCCCCTCCACTGTGTTCCATGTTGCTCTCGCCAATGTGGTTCTCCCCCACCGTACTCCATGTTGTGCTTGCCCTTGTGCGTTTCTCCTCCCACATTGCTTTTTTGCCTGTGTACTTCTCCATTGTTGCATGTTGTGCATTGTTTTGCCAGTGTACTTCTGTTCTCTGAGCTCCAAATTGCTCTCTCTTTCCTGTGATATGTAATTCTCCTGTTGCCCGCCAGTGGGCATATTTACAATAAAATGTCAGACTACAGAGCTGTGCAGCGCTCTGACATTTCCAAAATGCAGGGATGTGCCATATTTACAAGCTCAAGATATATATATATATATTTCTTTAATTGTTTTTATTGACATTTCCAAAAAAATACAATCAAGGGATGCAAAGCCGGCACATACATTACAATAATGAATCAATTAGGCTTCAGCATGAGTACAGTAAGCAAGGACCAAAATGTAACCCCTCATACAGGCATCAATATTGACAGTCATAATTAGCGTCCTCTTCACATGCCGTTGTAACACTCCCCGCTCCCACTCCGCACCCAGAATCAGTAGTCCCAGTCTTCGTCCACTACACAAGTGTCACCTCGCCAGTGTACCGCGATGAGTCCTCCCGTGTACGCCCCGGTGCAATATCTGCGTGCGTTTCGCTCTTGCCATCAGCACCCTATGCAGATCTCCTCTCCAAGTACAGCGCCCAGTAGTTCTTAGGACGGTTACGGGAAGGGAGCAGTCCACTATATAGTTCCGTTTGCGTGCAACAATATAACATATCACTAGACCACTTAGCCAGCATCGGGGTCGGTCCCCGCATCAAGTGGAGCGCAATAGATATTTTGGCAACCTGGAAGGCCATATCCACAAGTCTCCATCTTGCAGGTGCAAGATCCTTAGAATACCCCAGCAGGGCCAGTAGTGGAGACAGGATCAGCGACATACCAGTGATTCTGTTTACCTCACCATAGACCGCGCACCAAAAGTCCGAAACCTTCGGGCACAGCCAGGCTAAGTGCAAAAAATCAGCAGATTGTTCCCTGAATCTTTCACATCCTGAGATCTCTCTTAACCCGTATCGAAACAAATGCTCAGGGGTATAATAAACCCTATTCAGGAATTTAAAGTGCGTCAGACGGTGACGGCCGTTCAAAGATACTCTCTTTACATTTGTGCAGCAGTATCTCCACTTCTCCTCAGGAAGGTCTGTGGCCAAGTCAGCCTGCCATGCCAAGCGAGGTTTGGTATAATCCGCTCTCCTTTCTGCAAGTGTGATGCGATATAAGTTCGTAATAATTTAGCCGGCGTTTTAGCAGTAACAACAAAGTCATAGGCCAAGACTGTCTGGGGCTCAGTCATATCTTCGCTCCGTAGTTTTTTCAAGGCGTGTCGAACTCTGTGAAACTGGAAGAGCGGTAGGAGCAGAGCACCACCATCGTCCTCCGGTTCTAAATCCTCCCAGGTACGAGTCCTACCGTCCCTAAAGAGGTCGCCTATGTTAGTGATCTTCAGTTTAATTAAAGCTGATATCACGCCTCTATCCCTGCAGGGGTCAAGCTACGAGCACCAGGCCAGTTGCGCACTCGGGGCGTGTAGCAACGAGCAAGCCTGAGCATCCATTAAGTGATACCAGGCATGTGTCACTACATTCAGTGAATCGAGGATGCCCGTCCGCCGGTCTTTGGGTCGGGACATCAATGCCGGCAACGGAGTTGGGGCAGCCACTATTGCTACAATTCGCAAGTGCAGCGTGTCGGTCGGGCAATGGATCCAGGCATTCGCATGCGCGCCTTGTGCAGCTCGATAATATAACTCCAAATCCGGAGCGTGTAAGCCACCCTCCTCGTAGGGCCGGATGAGAATGTCCCATGCCACCCTGGGCTGTTTCCCAGCCCATGCCAGTCGCAGCACCAGGGAATGGAGCTGTCGAAAAAAAACGCCCCCCTTGCATAGATTATACCTGGCACAGGTATAATGTGGCGCAGGGGTTTACAAAGTGACGAATCTACCTAGATGCGTCACTTTGTAAATATGGCGCAACAACACACATTTTTTACGCCACTGGTGCGTCACAAAAAGTGACGCACCGGCGACGTAAAAGTGACGCACAGCCTCATAAATGAGGCCCATGGTGAGCACGTGCCCTTTAGATATGGTAATGATTCTAGCTCACGTGTGACACAGTGTTCCTAAAGCATTGTCAACAGCCTCTGTGTATCATAAATCGACGAGGTCCTGCAATTGTGCTGCCGCGTTTTATGTTCCAGAGGCTGGCCTTATTTTGCTCGAAATGAGGACACAAAGTTTGTAACAGGTCAATGTTTTCATATATTTTAATGTTACCACCACGAAAATCGAAATTGGAAGCGAATTTGCTAAAAAATACCTCATAATCATTTTTAATTGTTTGCAATGCCTTGGAAAGAAAGCCACCTCTTTGTGAACGAGTCGCCACCATCTGTCAATATTTGCGAACAAATGGAAATGGTGTGCAGGATCTGATTGCTGTGAATAAAGTCTGAAAACAATTCATTCACACCTTCTGGAAAACTCTGACCTTTCTCGGGGCAGACCAATTAGGCAAGCACGACCCCTTCAATGAAACGTTTGCACACTCGGAGTCTTTGTCAATCGAAATCGGAGGGAAATGCGGGTATGTAAATAACGTTTGCAAGCCTTATTGTGCTGGTTCAAGATAATCATCAGTACATTTTTAAGACCTTGAAAAATGGCCCTGTCGCCATTTTGTCTCGGGGAATGCTACAGCAATTGCCAGAACCCTGGAAAAGAGCACTTCTGATTACTGACAAAACAATCCATTAATGCTGCAGAGAAAGTCAGTTGCTAAAGGTCAATTACTGACAAACAACTTGTGATAATGATTTCCTTTAGGAGGCCAATGAGCAAGACCTATTCAATTCAATGCAATGGACCTTTATTCAGCTAAAGAAAAATCTATACATTATATAATTATTAAATTGACCTCATCATTGAATGAATTAAATGACATCACATTGTAAATGCCAGTCATCGCCAACAGTTATAAATATTGAAAACCTTAAATCAAACATTAAATATATACACAAAACGTATAAGATATAGGTGAGTGAGATCAATAAAATGATTATCACCTCAATTATAAAGCGCGAAATCGAAGATAGTCAGCAGACTGAGCATAGCAACAAAATATAACTGAGGAAAATGTCCGCTATATCGACAAAGTATTCCTTATTTTAATATTGTTTTGAGTTTAATCATAGCATGCATCTGTACTTTGATGACAGCAATTCTAAACAAAACAGGACAGGTGTGCATTGTCTAAAACTTAGGAATCAAATTACATTTCCTACTTTCCTTACAGAATTTACAAAATAATATAAAATGCACATTAGTCGGAGCAGACCGCTGACCACATGGTCAAGACTTATTCAAACTATAAACTAGCTGTTTCTAGTTGATTGTTCGCTGGTACTGTAATGGCTGGACAGAGGCATCGTTCTACCAGGGGTATGAAATATACCACCTTACGAAAAAGTAAGCACTGCCAAAGGGAGAATATAAATGTACCTAGTTATATTCACTTTCCTCAACCAACCTTGCTAAACAGGTAATCCCGACCAAAAACCAGTGGCAACATGCACTGAAAAAGCCAATCACGTTGGTGTCTGTATTATAAAAAGATTGGTACAAATTTTGGCAGACACACAGCACAGATACATTATCAACAGCAGCAGTCTAAATCCCGCTAGCACAAGGGGTGACAGACAGGTGGAGTAGGAAAGTAGTCTCTGCTTCTATGGTTATCCCCACCTTTTGCTTGATGTGATGCTGTTTTTGACTAGTCTGACTGGGATCCTGATAATCAGGACCCCAATCTATCTGCTTTATCCCTAAACTAGCAGCCCGTCCCGACGTTGTCCGGGAGCAATCGGGCTTCCCCGACCCCCGCCTGCCCTGACATTGTCCAGCATTTTGGCCCAAGCCCGCCCTGTCCCCCGCCTACCCCGACCCCCGCCTGCCCCGACCCCCGCCTGCCCCGACATTGTCCCCCGGAGCCTTACCTTGTGAAATGCTGAAAAGTACACAATTATGGCAGTATAAAACAGAGGACACTGTGTGTAAACGTTGCATTTAATTCCTTTTAGTGACTCACTGTTAGTGTTTTCTATGATGCTGAGCAATTTTGGTTAAGTCATTCTGTGCCCACTGATTGATGATAAATTGCAGTCTTACTTCCTTGTTTATGCAATGTTCCGGTGTTTGATTTTCGAAATCCGGTGAACCTATCAACGCAGCCCAGCTTGGGTGACAGACTTACCACTATGCAAAGGCCTCTACCACGGTCTGTCAACAGAATGTGTGTAAGTCTCCGTCCCCCGCCTGCCCCGACCCCCGCCTTCCCCGACATTGTCCGTGTTGAGGCGCTCTGAGTCCCCCGCCTACCTTGACATTGTCCCCCGGAGCCTTACCTCAGCCGCAGCTCCTCAGTTCACCGCTCCTCCCCTCACCTCTGTTCTTCGCCGCTCCTCAGTTCACCGCTCCGCCGCTCACCTCTCTTCCCGCCGGTCTAATGCTCCTCACTGGCCACTCGTCACCGCTCCTCCCCTGTGCCATGTTCGCCCGGTCCGCTGCTCCTCACCGGCCGCTCGTCACCGCTCCTCCCCCGCGCCATGTCCGCCGCTCCTCCTCGTGCTCCTGACGTGAGCACGCAGGTCGCGGCCGGCGCTACTTCTCAGGGACTACTTTTTTTTAATGGATTTTTTTTTAAATATAACGTATTTTTTTACTTTATATAGCCTATGTCCATCAGCACACCCTGAGGATTACAAAGATGTATCAGGTGTGTGGATTGGCGCTGTGGTTCCCGAGTTTACCCGCCTCAAAGCCTCAAAGTTCTTCCTTTATAATAGTAGTATAGATTGTTGTGTTGAGTTCTTAGGTACATTCTAGATTGGATACTAGCACCACTTACGCAAGATATAGGTTTCCTAAATCTAAGGGTTAATGCACGTAAAACCTATAAGTCACCCCTGTAGCAGGCCTTTGCAATCCTGAAGGCAGAGCAGGGTGCTTGGTTCTAAGTGAGAGGGTGCCCCTGCATGAGCAAGAAACCCCTGCAGCCTACGGAGTCCAATCTCCTGGGTTGTCAGTGAAGCAGCTATATACTATGTAGAGGGGCACCGCGTAATTACATGATGAGCATCTCGAAAATGGCTGCAACAAATCCTATAATGTTTGGTATCAAACATGTTGGAATCATACTTCTTACGGTGTGGGAGGTATGATTCCAAGCACTGGAAGAGCCCTCCGTTAGGCTGTCAGTGTTCCCGTTGCCAACCTGCTAGCCCCAGACAGCACAAAATGGTAGCTGCCGACCAGAGACACATTTCTGCCCTCCTGCTGCTGAGCCTAGCTTGAGCAGAGGAAGGTGGAAAAATAGGCATCCTGTCACAGAGAGGTGTGATCACCTCCCAGACAGGATTTAGCGCTTGTCACCGCCAGAAAGTCTGCATGAGGGGCACACTTGGTGTCCCCATGCATAGTCCAGTACAAAGCAGTTCTGGGAGCCGTTGGCTCCTACTCTGGCACAAAACTGGACAAAGGACATGGGAGTAACCTCCCCCCTGTACAGCCCTTCCCCTGGTAGGGTCCCCTGAATCTTCCCAACCCTTTCCCAAGGGTACTTAAGGACTTACCTGGGTGTAGGTCCCTAGATCCGTCATGGGATAACACTCAGATCAGACACCTCTTCTTCTACTGTCTGGGCACTCTGGACTTCGCTGGACTTTGTTTGGGCCTGACTTCGTCTCCCTCTAGTCTTCTGCATCATCTGTGCCTTTGTAACATACAGGAACCTTCCAAGGTCTGTAAACCATCAAAGACACTTGAATGAATCCCCCTTGGAGTGAAAGAGTCACTCCCCTGCATTCGCAGGCACTGCAACTACGTCGACCGGTCTGCTGATCGTGAGCTCCTACGGACTCCAAAGGCTCTTCAACACAGTTGGAGGTTTTCCACAGCTCCCACGGCCTGCCCTGCCCCCTTTTGTTTCCTTTGGGCTCGCCTGATTGCTTGGTTGCATTAGCCAAGGCTTATAGATGCTCCCGCCAGACACCCACCCCTTAGCACTCAACCTCCTTCATGGGACAGCTTGTGCACAGCTCCTGGACCTCCTCCTCATTGCCTGGTCCTCACAGCTGCAGAGTCAAGGTCCTCGTCATCCATCCTGCATTTGTCTTCCAAGTCTCTTGGTCACTCCTCAGTGACATAGACTCTTTCCCCACTGCATGCAGGTACCTCTCATCAAGAATTCATCCTCGTATTCCACCAGACTCTTTCTCCATCTTTCACAGCGGCATTTTCCTGACGTCCTCCATTGAGATCGACTGTGGTTTCCGACATCACTTCACACGTATGCACCCTGATGTAGGTAACGTGGGTACTATGGTATCCACAGGTGAGGTGGCTCTCCAACCTTCTGTCTTCCACAGGGTTTCTTCAGGGTCCACTGGGAAGGGTCCTTAACCTTTAAAAATCCAACTGCGACTTGCACATAGACTTGTACGGAGCACGCGGTTGTGTTCTCACACTGAACACACTTTCTGTGGGGTCCCATCTACTTACCTTTGGTGGTTCTAAGGATCCCCAGCAATTCTACGTCCTCTCGACATTGTCCTGACTCAAGTTGTGGTTCTTATACCACTATCTTAATAGTTTGGTCCCCCCCCCTGAGGTAAACTGTGTATTTTGTGCTATTTACTGTGTTTTTTTGCTAAAGTATTGTGTGCATTGTGTTTATCTCCGTGTTGGAGATATTGGAATGTACTAGAAAGTATTATATAATAAATACATATTTTTATAAATACTTAGTGTGGGTCTTTTTATTTAATCTATACTATAAGATTGCATTCTGGTAAAAGAAGCTGCTTTACACTCTTTCTGGGCTACGCTTGAAGGCTGCTCTCCACAGCTGCCACATAGAGAGCTTTCTAAGGTTGTCTACGACCTCTTAAATCACCATAAAGGTTGTTTGGCCTGGTGCAAGGTGCCCAATTACATTAATGGACATCATATACCAGGCCAGTTTCTCACAGGTGGCACCAAAAGCAGCTTAAGCTTTCATCATACACACAAAAGGAACAACACAGGAAGCAACTGTGCACGCTTCATTCTAAGGAACGGAACAGGTACCACATGCACAGCAGCAGTGCAAAAGTCCCTCACATACGTAGAAAAAGTATTGTCACAAGTAACAGGTGTGAAAACTTTATACATACCCAAACACACACATCAACACATAACAGGCCAAACATAGGTAACAGCAGTACAGATGTGTCTCTTACACAAAGAACAGTAGCATATGTTAGCATTAAACACAATAGTCTAAGCCTGCTTCATATCAACAGACTAGTAATGGAATGAGCAGCACCAATGCACATTTTTTCACAGTGTGTGTATGCCTGCTGTTTGTCTGTTAGTCTTCCTCTCTGTGTAATGTATCATGTGTGTGTTGAGCTGGTGTTAGGGTGATGTGTCTGATAATGTGACAATGTGTGTGGTGTGGGTAGCAGCGTGGGAAGTGGCGGAGCGGTGAGGTCAGGTTGGAGGGGACTCGACAGACGACCACAAGGGAAAATTAATTATTTATTTAAGGTGGGGGAGGGGATTCCACAGACGACCATGAGGTAAAATTAAGTATGTATATAATTTCCCCTCATGATTGACTGTCGAAATTCACCCCCCAACCCGGCCCCACCGCCCCACTGCTTCTTACCTGCACAGGCCGCTCCTGGGTGTGGGTTGTATCTAATAGTGTAATATTTTATTGGTGTCTGTCTATTTATAGTGTTGTAATTCATGCAGGATGATGTACTGGTGTGATGTGTTTGTGTAAATGTGAAATGTCATGTGAGATAGTGCACGTGTGTTGGGTATGATAATGTAGTGGTGTATATTGGTGTGGTTGAGTGTTAATGTGTTGGGGTGGTTATGCACATGATGGTGTGATGTTTTTAATAGATGTTTTGTGTGTAGTTATTGATGTGGCACTGTGTATGATTGTGTGTATTGTTTGCGTTTGTATTGGTCTGATGGTCTTCTTGCTTTCAGTATGGGTGCGTGAATGTTTGCATGATAGTGCGTGTGTAATGATGTGTGTGATTGTGTTAGGAATAATCCGGTCTGCTATCGTCCCATTTCGCTCCTAGATGGTGTAATGAAGATGGCGGGCAGGATCATTCTCGCACGAATACAGGAATGGCTCGAGGATAACGATGTTCTATCCCCACTACAATATGGATTCAGGCGAGGGAGGGGGACGATAGAACAAGGACTAAATCTTGCTCTCATCACCTCAAAATATATACATGCCAAAAAGAATAATCTATACGTAACATACGTAGATCTTAGCTCTGCGTTTGACTGCGTAAAGCATGATATATTGTGGCAAACCTTAATGGATATTGGGCTAGATAATAATATACTTATTTTTATTAAAGAACTTTATTCCGGGGCTGGCGCACGTGTAAGATACGGTAAAAAAGGGGAATGCTCAGAGTTCTTCCCTATCCATAGAGGAATAAGACAGGGGTGCATACTTGCACCCCTGCTCTTTAACTTATACATAAATGATGTGGGTTCTTTTCTCACACAACACTACTATGATTACCCAGTCATCAAGGGAAAACCCATACCCATACTCCTCTACGCCGATGATGCAGCGATTTTATCACAGACAAAGAGGGAATTTGGAATTTGGAATTTGGAATTTGGAAGTGGATTTGTAGAGCGCATAGCTACCCTTGGGCATCCCAGCGCTGAGAGGACCTAGTTTTTTTTCCAGGGGGAAGGTCAGTAAACAGGGATTTAAGGGAAGAGCCAAGTTTTTAATTGTTTTCGGAAGGAGAGGAGGTTATGTTCTCTCCTCATGGCTACTGGGAGGGTGTTCCAGAGCTTTGGCGCGTTGTAGGCGAACAAACGGCCGCCGGATCTTGCCTTTTTTATTCTTGGGATGTTGGCCAGGGCAAGTGCATCAGATCTTAGATTTTTGGTAGACTGGTGTGGTTTCATCAGGGATCTGAGGATTGGGGGGCCCTTGTCGTGCATAATTTTGTGCGAGATGCAGAGCGTCTTGAAGGTGATGCGCTCCTTCACTGGGAGCCAGTGTAGGCTTTTGAGGGCTGGTTTCGCCGAGCATCTTGCTTTGGTTCCTGTAAGGACTCTGGCTGCCGCGTTCTGAGCCACCTGAAGTTTCTGAATGACTGATGCAGGGGCTCCCAGGTACAGGACGTTACCATAGTCTAACCTGGAGTTGACCAGTCCCTGCATCAGTAACTTCCTGGACTGGAAGGGGATCAGGTGGAGGATCTTTCGGGACATGCGAATAAGGCCGAAGCAGGTCCCTGAGGTTTTTCTGGCCTGGGTTTTGAAATTAAGGTCCTGGTCGAGCCAGACGCCTAGGCTTTTGACCTCGGTTTTTGGGGTCGGGTAGGTACCCATGCAGGGTGGCCAGGATAGATTTGTGGGTAGTTTGTTCGGGTTGCCATGGAGAAGGATCTCCGATTTGTCACCATTAAGTTTTAGTCGGGAGTCACACATCCATTGTGAGATTCCTTCGAGACATCTGGCGAGATTTTCTAGGCTGGTGTTCGATTGATTGATGGAGACCACCAGCTGAGTGTCATCAGCGTACATCACTGTCTTGACGCCAAAAGGAGTGATAACGTCTTTGAGGGGGGACATATAAACGTTAAAAAGTGTGGGGCTCAGGGAGGAGCCCTGGGGGACCCCACACTGCATGGACAAGGCTTTAGACGTGGATGTGCCATCTGACACCTGAAAGGATCTTCCCTCAAGGAAGGACTTAATCCAGGCAAGGGCAGAGTCGGTGATTCCCACTCGTCTTAGCCGGTGGACCAGGATGGCGTGGTCCACCGTGTCGAAGGCGGCACTTAGATCGAGGAGGATCACTGCCACTGATCCTCCTGCGTCAATGATGCTTCTCGCCTCTTCAAAAGGCCGTAGAAACCTTTTCACATTATATGAGCGAAAGGGGGCTACGTATAAACATCTCTAAGACATTTACTATGTCATGCGGTCCAAGGAAAGTTAGAGCACCTTGTAACATCATCCTAGAAGACAGACGTGTTGAGCTAGCGGACACATTTTGTTATCTAGGTGTGCACTTCGACAGACGAGGTACCTGGAAACCCGCATTAAACTCAAGAGCCCTCGGCTTTAACAAAGCAATTGGAGCACTCCTAAATCTCGCCAAAAAGATAGGGTCAAGGCCACCTAGGGAGCTTCTTCAAATTTTTAAAGCAAAATGTGTCTCAATCGGAATCTACGGAGCTGGTTTGTGGGGACTACAGCCTGTGGTAGCACTTCAACATATAGAGAATAAATTCCTACGATACATCTTGGCAATGCCAAATAGCACATCTACATATGTGCTCCATGCCGAGCTTGCCATACAACACATCTCGGATATCATAAAGGTGGCACCTATCCTCCTTTGGCATAACATCTGGACTAACCCTGCCACAGCACTGAACAGAACTATATTAGAGGACTGCTTGCTGTGTGAAGGTGTAAAAAACATTACATGGTTCACTTATATAAAGAACATTGTATCCGAAATTGGCCACCGGGAATATTTCTCAAACCCTACCACAATGGACTTTGTCCCACGATCTGCCCTGAAAAAAATTCTGCTGGAGCACCTCGAAATGAAAAGATGGAATGTAGAGAGGTCCAAGATATCAGTTATTAATCATGATGATGTCACACTTCAAAGAAACATCCAACTGTATCTTACAGTAGATCAACCATTCTACTTCCGTAGGCTTTTAACATGCTTTCGACTGGAAACATTTTATAGATTAATAACTCTTCCAAGGTGTAATGATTGGTCTAAAGAAAAAAATAATCTGTCCATGTGATGAGGTCTCAACACACTCAAATATTCACTGTACACTCTATTGTACTTTTTACTCACACCCAAGGCGACAAATCTTAAGACCTCTTCTGCTATCTTGGGGAGTAAGAAAGTCAAGAGAGGCATATAACAAACTAAGGACATTGGAAGATTATTACACTATTAACACCATAACTATGTACCTGAGAGCATTGCTGAGATTGAGAAGGACAATTATATTTGAATAATTATTGCTCTAATGATGAATTAAGTTTTTTTTTTTATATTTATTAAATTTTTCACAAAAAATTTTCCACATATTCCAACGTATGTTTACAGCACATTCCAATTTCTCAGGTGGTTATATATACATTTCATTGCTTATACAAATTTCATATCACAAGCAGATGTAATAACAAAAAAAAACTTGCCCCCCAACCCAAAACAGCCCTCAAAACAGATCACACTTTCTTATACTATTCTAGGTTTATCCTACTGGTTTTCCATCTCGTGATAGGTTGCCATATTTTTTTACCTAATGCCTTGGCCCTTCTGCCTTTCCTGTCGTATATTGCCTTTTCTAGATTATAAATAGTGAGAAGGCTGGCAATCCAATCTGAGAATAGTGGGGGAGCCTTATTCAGCCAATTCCTTGCTATGCAGATACGGAACACTGCGATTGAAACAAAAATAAACTCTACTGGCATAGCTTCTATCGTATTTACCACCCCTAAAATAATTAATTCATCTGCCAGTTTAATCTTGATCCTAAGTGTTTTATCAAAAAATTCTTCAATGGCCATTTTCAAAGTAAATAGTTGTGGGCATTGTGAAAACATATGTACAATGTCTGCCCCACTCGCATTACATCGTGGGCATGTTATTCCTGTTGTCCCACCCCACTGGGCAATTCTAGCCGTGGTATGATAAAGTGAGAGCACTGTTTTGAAGTGCTGTGATTGGAGGGTTGCCGAACATAACACTGTTCTACCCAAATCCAATGACTCCTGAAAAGTTTCTGAGCCTGACCCCAATTTTCCATCCATTTTTGTGAAAATTTTGCCCTTTCATCTGATTTGTTTTCTTTCAATTCCGCATAAAGATGTCTTATCGTACATTTACTAGTTGTTTCTATATAATCCATAATTTTGCATTGTCCCAACCCTGCCGGGCCACCTTGTTTTTGTGTTAGAAAGCTCCTCACTTGGAGATATTTATAAAAACTATTATGCTCTAATCCAAATTTTGTTTTGAGTGCCCCAAACTGCAGGATACTGCCCTGCCTATCCAGTAAGTTCCCTATTTGCACTATGCCTTTATTATACCAATCATACATAGTGGCATCCTTAAAGATCTCCCTCGGCAGTGAACTGTTTGTATACAATCTTGTATAATTGTTAAATCTACCTAGCCCACATTTTTTAGCCACTCCTTTCCACACCCTATATGCTGCTTTCAGAGTCTTAAACCTCGTGTGTTTAAAATACGTGAATTCAGTTGTATTTAGAAACCCATTCTCAACTTCCTCCCCCAATAATAAGGCATAAACATTGGGTAATCCTGCCTCGGTGCCCGTTAGATGTTCCAAACCTCCCCCACCTATTAACACCCTACTATATTGTAGTACAGCAGCCCAATAGTAGAGCCTGAAATCCGGTGCACCCCAACCCCCTTTTTCTCTATCTACCGTTAAGTGTCTATAGGCTCTTCTTGTTTTCCCTTTAACCCAAATGAATTTATTCAAAATCGATTCTAACTTGCTGAACCAAACATTATCAAAAAATAAGGGTATGGATCTAAATAAATACAAAACTTTGGGAAATGTTACCATTTTGATGACATTAATTCGGCCCATTAAGGTCAGGTGTAAATTATTCATTCTTTCTGTGTTTGTTTTAATTTTTTCCAACAGCGGGCTCATATTGATTTCTACTAATCTATCTAAGTCGGCTGTAATCTTCACCCCTAAATATGTAACTTCAGGTGCTATTCTTATATCATGATAGTTTACCCAGTTGTTTTGTATTATTTGTGTTTTTCCTTTATTTAATGAATAACCTGAAAATGTGCCAAAAAGTGCAGCCTCCTGTTCGATTTCTATAATAGCTGACCCTGGATCTGGTGTAACCACTGCCACGTCATCTGCGTATGCAAGTGTCTTGTATGCATGGCCGTGTAATCCAATCGGGAGAATATTTGGGTTTCCTTCTAATCTTCGCAGAAAGGGATCTAAATATAGGGCGAATAGCAGTGGTGAAGCCGGGCAACCCTGTCTTGTACCACGCTTTATACGTATGTCCTCTGTATACCCTCTGTTAATCCTCACCTTAGCTGTTGGAGCTACATATAGCGCCTTTATGGCCTCTATATAACCTGTTCCTATCCCAAACCACTCCAAGGCTTTCCACAGATAACACCAGGAGACCCTGTCAAAGGCCTTCTCTGCATCCAAGAAGATGGCCGAGGCAGGGTCTCCTGAAGCTCCCGTAACATCCAATAGGGTAACCATCCTCCTTGTGTGTTCCGTAGTCCCTTTACCCGGAATGAAGCCATGTTGTGTTGTATATACCAACCCCTCAATTACCCTGCTAAGCCTTTGTGAAAGAGCCTTGGAGTATATTTTTGCATCCGCGTTCATGAGCGTAATTGGCCTATAGGAGCCAGGATCCAAATGCGGTTTATTCTTTTTCAAAATAACTGCAATACTTGCACCGGCCCATGATTGTGGTGTATTTTCCCCTGTCTGTGCATGCCTTAAAATTTCTAACATATCAATCCCCAACGTGTCCCAAAAAGTCCTATAAAATTCCGCCGGTATCTGGTCAGGTCCCGCGGCCTTACCCGAGGGAAGTTTCAATACCGCATTATGTATTTCACCCAGTGTTAATGGTGACTCCAGGGCCTCTTTATCCTCCAGAGTCAATTCCTTGTGAGGGATACCAGCCAAGTAATCCTCTATTTCCTCTTCCTTACTTCTCACATCCTGGTCATAAAGTTCTGAATAAAACTCTCTAAACACCTCCCTCACATCTTCCACCTTAGTTACAACCTTCCCCCCTTTATTCTTGATTTCTTTGATTTCCCCGGCTGCCAGGTCTTGTCTAGTACGCACTGCTAGCATATGTCCAACCCTCTCGTTAAATTCATAACACTTTTCCTTTTTTGCTAAATAATTAACTGCTGCTTTAGTAGCCAATCTCTCCCCAGTCTCTGCCTTTTTCAATTCTATTTCTAATAAAATCTGCTCAAGAGGTTCTTGATTCGTGACCGACTGAATAAGCTGTTGTTCTAAGTTCCTTAAGTCCTGTAGCCTACTAGTTAATTCCATTTTCTCCTTTTTGCTCCTGTGTAGAGTGTAAGCCAGTGTTTCCCCCCTTATCCCTGCTTTGAATGCGTCCCAAACCATATCTGTAGTTGCCGTACCTCTGTTTACCTCCCAGAACTGTGTAATCCATGCCTTCATTCTGCTAAGATAGTCATCTTCTTTGAGCAGCCCCCTTTCGAATGTCCAATTATATTCTTTGTGACTAGTACTATGATTCTGGGAGATGGTCAACACCAGTGGATTGTGGTCTGAGGAAACCCGAGGTAGCATTTCTATTTTCACTTCTGGTACTAAGGGACTAGAGACTAAGAAATAGTCCAGTCTGGCTATACTTTTATGGGGGGCAGAATAGAAAGTGCTACCTGTCCCCGTAGGATTATATGCCGACCAAACATCTACTAACGCATTATTATTCATTAGATTAACGATGGCCCTTCTTGTTCTCTTCTTGCGATCTCCCTTCATCCCCCCACCCATCATACCCAACCCTGTTAACCCATTGATATTGAAATCTCCGCACAAGATTATTGGTTCTGACCATAATGACAGTTCAGTATCAAGAAAATCAAATAAATCAGGTTCATCTTCATTAGAGCCATATACAGAAACAATTGTGTAACGGCCTCCGGCTATCTCTCCTTCTAACACCGCCCATCTACCATCAACGTCTTCCTTCTTTCTCTTTACTAGCATCAAACCTTTTTTTGCCAGTATGGCCACTCCTTTTGTTTTAACATCTTGCTGCGTGTGTGCTAGAACTTCGAACCCTAACTGATCCATAAGATACCGATCCTTTCCTCTCACATGTGTTTCCTGAAGACATATAAGATCTAGTTTTAATAATCTGCACATGGCCGCTACTTTCTGCCTTTTCCCACCGTCATTCAAACCACAGATGTTAATCGTAGCAAGTCTTATTGCCATCTGCTTTTATGAAAGAGCCCACAACCAATTTCCTCTAGATTTTTTACTGCCACCTTTTTGTGCCTACATAACTTCTTACTTTGTGCTGAACATACCCTTATCTCTTTACCACCACCTTCCTGCCCCCCCCTCCCACAACCCCCCCTTGCCCCCCCTCCCCTTGCTAACCCCCCCCTGTTACAGGCAAATAGGTCAATTTTGACCTATGTGTGACTGCACTCTGCTGTAGTATCGCTTCCTTCTCCCGCCCTAGTTACCCATATTACCATATTCAATATCCAATATACAATATACTTAATACTTTCCATATGCATCTTATGCTGGTTCTGATTCCCTACCCTTCCTGTCTTTCTTAGCCTCTGTAATCTCTGCAAGATATTCACCTGCCTTTACTTCCGAGAAGAACATTCTGATGCGTCCCCTTGTAACAACTTTTAGCTTAGATGGGTACATCAAGTATGCTTCAGAGCCCTGGCGTTGGAAAGGAGTGATAAGCTGTCTAAGTTTCCACCTCCTTTCCACGGTCGTGTGGCAAAAATCAGGCCTCGTAAAAAATGTAATCCCTTCAACTGACTTTTTTCTGTCAGGTCTCGCAGTCTCCATAATTTCCTGCCTAGCCAAAAAATTCCCAAAAAAGACAAGCATTGCCCTGGGTAGACCATTTTGATTACTGCCTCTTCCTCCCTTCTGCGTCAGTGGGAATCTGTGCGCTCTCTGTACTTCAAGTTCCCACTGCCACTGCGCCTCTGGATATGCATCTTTTAGTAGTTTAATCATAAACCCCCTCGGGTCCTTCCCTTCCAGTCCTTCCTCTAGGCCTAAAAAGCGTAGATTATTCCGCCTTTGGCGATTCTCAAAATCTTCCAGTTTCCACTGCAAGTCCTCAATCACCTTCCCTTGCTCTGTTCTTGCATTCTGCCAGTCTGTGACTTCGTCCTCCAGTCTTCCAGTTCTCTCTTCAACTTGTTCCACTCTGCCTTCCACCTCCACATATTTTCTATTCATTTTCCTGATGCTTGCTTGTATTTTCTTAGTGTCCTGCCTTGCTCGTCTGCTTTCTAAGCGAGCCTCTAAGTGCATTTGCTTCAGCATAGAGAACATACCATCCAAAGTTGCTTGAGGCGGAATATCATTTAAGTCATGGGAGGCATTTAAGGGGTAACTCTCAGGTGCAACGCCCAAATCTTGTTCCTGATACATTTTGGAAGCACTACCATAATCCCATAGCAATTTCCTATTTGTGCTTGTCGCTGCTCTGTCCATCTCTCTATCGCGCCTTATCATAGTTCTTCTTCTTCTCTTTTGTGTTTCCTTATTTCTGTGTTCACTAGAGAGGGATCTTTCTGACTCTGTCCCTGATGAAAGATCTGTGGTAGTATCCTCCTCCTCCTCTGACCCCAACAGTGAAGAATCTGAGCCCTCAGTCACTGAGTAGAATTTTTCCCCCTCCGGGGAACGTACTCTCCTCCCTTTAGCCCCCTTTGTTGTGTGACTCTGTATGCTTTTCATACTTCCCCAGTTAGATTGTGCCATTACACTCTTATCCACAGGTGTTGGCGCTAGGTTTACTTCCATCAGTGCTTCGAGCATTTGAGCATTATTAGTATTTACCAGTTCAGTCTGCTCCTTCAGCTGTCCATTGCTAGGCTTACTGGTACTATTCGCCGTCTCTGTACCAGCTTCTTCGCCTGTGTTAGCGTCCTTGCCTGTGTTAGCGTCCTCGCCAGCCTTCGCAGTATTCTCCACTCCTTGCGCGGCTCCCGCTAGAGGCGTAGGCGTCTCAAGCCCTGGTTGCCTAGCAACCGCCGTGCTTGCGTCCTCGCGGTCGGCGAGCACAGTTTCCGCGTTCAGCTTTGCGTTTAGGTCTGAAGCACCTCCAGCGCCCGAAATTGCATGCTGGCTTCTCCCCGCAAATGCCTCAGTGACAGTGGATTGCCGCAGATCTCTACTGGAGGCAGGTACAGTGATCGCATGTTTTGCTGCTCCGCTTTCCGATTGAGAGCGCCTCTGTTGTGCCTGCCCTTTGACTCCAGGAGTCTCCGTTTGTGTTGCTTGTATTGCCGCTTTAGACTCGGCCTTAGAATCGGCTTTTTCTTTATCCTTCATAGATTTCTCACTTTTCTTGGACTGCATCTTTTGGGCAGCGTTGCTCGATGCAGTGGTTGTTGTGGCTCGTTTACTCAACGTGGTCTTTGGTATCGTGCCTGTGCGTTGCGACATCCTTAAGACTGTAGTGATACCATAAACAAGCACTTTCTTTAAATGTTCGCGATAATAGAGTCTCAGAGTTGTAAGCACCTTCTGCAATGCTTCGATGCCAGTACCTCCTTTAGTACCTCCTTTAGCGCAGAGTATACTTCTGAAAATCAGCATATTTTACTCCTACATCCAGCCATTTAATCCCTGGGTCCAGGAGAAGGAATGAGTGCGACTGCTCTCTACAGCAGCATGGCGGCCATCTTGCCCCCCCAATAGCTGGGTGAGTGCATGATGAATTAAGTTTTAACTCCTTTTTAACTTAAACGCCTCCCCAGGAATCTTTTTTCATATGTTCCAGGAACCTTTTTAGACCACATTTTAATATTGGTTTCCTGCCTTTTTTATCAAAAAATGTACTTATGATGAATTTTAATCATTGTGATTTTATTGTTTGTGCTTTTATGAATTGTTTTTACACTTCGAATAAAGCTTTTTGAACGAACGATTGTGTTCATGCATTTGTGGCTAGTATGTCTAATTATATGTCATGGTATGAGTGGAATGGCATATGTATTGATATCTGTGTGTATAATGGGTTGTTTGTGTATGTGGTGTGTGATTGAGTGTTTTGGAGTGACAGTGTGGGATGATGTATATGTGTGTTTGTGCAAAAGTGTGTGCATGTTGGTATGATGTGTATGTGTGTTGGTGCAACAGTGTGTTCATGGTTAGTGCGATGATATGACTGGGGGTGGGCGATAAATTCGGCTCCACCGGCAGATTTCACAGAGTCTTGCCCACTCTGTGTTACGCTTGTAATGTAGGGTTCCGGCAAAACTCTGACAACCGCTGTGCGGCAGAGTTTTTTCTCATGCTCAGCTCATCAATGGTAAGTTGGAGAACGAGAATTGATGCCCCCTAGTGCATTTTTCAGGCGCTAGGACAGCATCTGTCGAGATTTTCTCAACGCAGGTGGGGCAATCGTTCGTGATGAGAATACCGCCGCTCCAGTAGTTAGAAAATGTACTTGAGTGGCAGCAAAGAGGCCGCACCCTCTAGTGCACCACGTAGTGAAGTTTGTGCTGATTTTGCAGCATGGAGTAAGCTCACAGTGCTAAAAATCAGTGCTAGCAGTGGGACATAATGAACCCATCCACTCGTGGAACTCCATGAGATCTTGCATATTTTTCATGTGACTCTTCAGAATTCCATAGAGTGAAACTCCACAAAGTCCCCCTACCCCTGGAAGTGTCTCATGATGTGTGTCCTTGTATGATTGTGTGTGCATGGTGGTGTGTATGTCTTTGTTAGTGTAATGCTGTGAAATGATGCGTAAAAGTTTGTGATGGTGTGTGCCTGTGTGTATGTGTGTTTGTGTGATAGTGTGTGCGACTGTTTTGTAAGATTGTATGTGACAGTTTGGATGAGATGGTGTAATTATGCCATTGCATGTGATGGTGTATGGATGCAGAATTATCTGACAAGGAATGGGCCGTCATCCTAGAACATCCTAAAGGAATTACCCGCAATGCAAAATTTAAATGTATACAATGCATGGTTCTTCACAGGTCCTACCTAACACCACACTGTCTACAACGGATGTTCCCAAATACGCAGCATTACTGTCCTCACTGTAAGTTGGAGGAGGCGGAACTCATTCACATGCTATGGTCATGCCCACGCCTCAAAGGGTTTTGGGAGGAGGTCTGTCGCGCTATAGCGGCAACCACACACTTGCATGTCAAGGACACTGTCAGGAGTGCCTGTTAGGTCTACACAAATGCACAGACCCTCAGAAAGTTCAACTTATATTTCTAGACCTCACTCTGATAATAGCAAAATGGTCCATAACTATGAGGTGGAAATCAGTGAGACCCCTTGCAATCTACATCTGGCATAGTGAGGTAGTGCGATGGAGCAGGGCCGAAAGTGGAGCTATGAGGCAGGGGGAGGCCCGGGGCTGCGTAAAAACCTGATATTCATGGAATGGGTTGTTATGCTAGGGGGCTTCAAAGCCATAGACCCAGAACTTCTACTTAGTACCCCAACTGCGCAGTCGAATACGTGGTCTAGCTGCAGCACCCTGGGTTGTAGTAGTGAGACTAGTCCCGATGTGCGACCACTGGCGTTAAGCGCATTACTCAAGTTAGCTGAGGATGCACCACTAAACCTGACTGCGGACATGTTGGTCCAGAACAAGGGAGGGAGGAGGGCGTGGGGGTAGTTGTTATTAGTTGCCATCCAACTAAGACCGGGCGAAAAAAGGCGGCATGGTTCTCCCCCGAGTTGCAGAAAGAAAAAACCTTTGCTAAAAACTGGAAAGACGTTGGCGTCATTCCCAAGCCACTAATGACAAAATAACGTACACAAATTCTCTTGCGACATATCACAACAATCTAAAGAAAGCACACACAAGACATATCAAATTACAATTTAATGAGGCTGGTAAATCCTCCAAAGAACTCTTCCATATCCTCAATTCTTGTCCCAATGAGATAACTCCTCACAAGAACTTTGTGACAACCTAGCAAACCATTTCATTCAGAAAACTGAGAATATTTATGACAGAATTATCAAGGACATTGACACTCCAAACAATATCTTGATTCATCTCACAGTTCCTTCTCACACTATACATCCCTTGAACTGTTTCCCTCCAATCTCCATAGATATGGTGGAGTTTCTTATAAAGAACATCAAATCAGGCTCTCCCAAGGTATTCTACCTGCCAAAATATCTGCTCTATAAACAGTTGGCAGCCACTGTTTTCTCCATTCTTCGCTGGAAAAGGGCTCTCTTCCTTCAGAGTGGAAGGCCGCCCAAGTCATCCCCATCAGAAGAAACCTAACGCCCCTCAGGATGATTTGTCCAACCACGGTCCAATCTCCTTGCTACCATATCTTTGTAAACTAGCGGAGAAACACATCAACAAGTATCTCTCAGGCTACATTGAGATAACGGTCTGTCTAGACGCCTCTCAGTCCGGTTTCCGTCCCAAATTCAGTACATAGTCAGCACTTATTGCAGTCACAGACAACCTAATCCACTCATTGGATAATGGGCAAACAGCACTACAGGTGCTGGATCTTTCAGCAGTGTTTGACACAATAGCACACTCTATACTGCTCAGTAGACTAAGCAGCATCGAAGTCCAGGGCTCCGCTTTCCAGTGGTTAGCCAATTTTCTGACCCATTGTACTCAAACCATTATTCTTGGCACTTTCCGCTCTCAAAAATTGGAACTAACTAAAGGGGTGCCTCAGGGATCATGCCTCAGCCCCACACTATTTAACATTCATGTGGCTCCTCTGTCGAATCTACTGACGGATCTGGGTTTCATTCCCATGTCATACGCTGACCACACCCAGCTTTTAATGATGTTTGATAAAAACTCTCCCAACATCCAGTCAACCTTCAGCGAAGGCATAACAGTCATATCAGTCCAGATGCGGAACAACTTTCTCCAATCAAATACCAAAAAGACAGAGATTATGCTGTTTGGAGAAGCACCCCTACTTTGGTCCCTTGAGTGGTGGCCTGTTGAGTTGGGTGATGCCCCTGACTCCCTAAAACAGTGGTAAAAAACCTAGGAGTTCATATAGACCAGAAATTAATGATAAAGGATCAAGTTACGACCACATTGGGCTCCTACTTCCATGCCTTAGGCCTTCTGAGAAGGGGCGGTTTCTCCATGAGGGCATTGGGGCTACATCCCCTTTACTTTCACCCCCCTTGGGTCAGCCATTACCAAAGCAAAAACATACTCTATTAATTATCAGTAGGGCTCCCGGTATTATCGTATTATTTTTTTTTACATTTCAGTCTGTATTTATCCATATTTATTTTTGGCCCATTGTGTCTGTATTTATCTATATTTATTTTGTGTTTTGCGTATAAACGAAGTTGAAAAACTTTACATTTCCATATTTATTTAACTGATTGACGCTCTCTCATACTTTGATGTCTGTCGTGTTTTAGCTATTTAAGCAATCAAATATTACATACCAATACATCCATTGGTAAATACTAGCATTATACCATAAATGTATGATGATATATGCTGTTATTTAAATACATTTCATCCTGTTTTTTAATTTCCCATGCTGTCCATATGCTTAGCTGCTGCCCTACAATTTATCAAAGAGAGCATGGAGAGTTACTTAAAAGGAACAAAACTTTTCTGTATTTAACCACTTTTAAAAATAAATGCAGACAGAAAACACATTGTTTTCTGTCTGTATTTATCTGTACAAATCCGTAAAAACGGAAAACAGGAAGCCTTAATTATCAGTTAAAAAACACACACCTGTCATGTTTGGGGCCGGGCCCGGGGCTTCTGTTGCTGTGATCCTATGTGATCACGAGTGCCATGTCACATGACCCTGGCAGCAAAGATGCATGCAATTCTGGCCCTAAGTCTACTTTGCCAGGCCGATGAGCTCACAGCCCTGAGGCCTGTGAGGTCATTAGCTCGGCAAAGACATTGCCTCGAGGACCAGTCTCCCCCCCTGATGACGTGTGACTAAAGTTAGCTCCGGGCGCTTCAGGATCAAGCCCTTCAGCTCCAGGGGCTTCACGTCAGTCAGAGAGTGGAGAGGGTGTTCACTTTGCCCTTTCCCAACTCGTCGCAGGGGGTGGGTCCTGCCCTTTGACGAGTTGGGAAAGGGTGTGGTAGAGGCTGCAGGTGGGAAGCCGAGTATGCACAGTTTGTCATCAAGACTTTTGAAGACACACTGCGCAGACTCAAAGTGTCTGCTTTCCGCGCTGCTGTTGCAAGATCGTGTCGAGGACCACCATTATTCATTTGCACTGTGGTGTTTCACTGGCAGGCTCTGACCACACACTTGTGAAGGTGCACCTCTCTATCATGGCCTGCCTCACCCCTCTCATTGTGCACTTTTTTCTCCACAGCCAAGGTCGGCTGGCCCGATACACCATGGTAAATAACAATCTTCTATTAGTGTATAACTAATTTTAAACTCACTTTTCTATTTGAATTCATTAAATCCTCCTTTACCTTTTAGAATTATCTGGCCCCGTCACTACTTTCCCTGTCCTGATGAAGACCCCGTCTAAGGGCTCAAGTAAACCTCCCATGTGGGGGTCGAAACGTCGACGGCTCTACCTGTTTTGTCATCCGGCACTATCCATGATTTAAATATTTACAAGTGTGACCGTAGAATGACTTTTGTATTAGTTTAACTGTAATTTTGGGTGAATAAGTTATAGCCTTCTTTACATTAATTATGAATGTTTTTGTTCTGAATATGAAATTGTGTTGTCTCCTGTGAATCACTTTTACTCTTTTTCATTCCACACTTTATCTTTTCTCCCTCTCCCTTGTACCTGGGGCTTTATTAATTTTTATGTCAAATATTTGAATTAATTCAGTAGCATATTGTGATTGATTGACAGTTTTGCTCTATTAAACATGATGAACTTTGTAATCATAAAGGTTTCAAATCAATAATTGCGAACCCCTCCTTGATACGCTATTCCTCTGGGACCCCTATATATGTATCATTTAGCACCCATGTCCCAGTGACGCTTTAGGTAAAACCCCTCCTTGGTAACATAAAGTTAGCTCCGGGCGCTTCAGGCTCAAGCCCTGCAGCTCCAGGGGCTTCACGTCAGTCAGGGAGTGGAGCGGGTGTTCACTTTGCCCTTTCCCAACTCGTCACAGGGGGTGTGTCCTGCCCTTTGACGAGTTGGGAAAGGGTGTGGTAGAGGCTGCAGGTGGGAAGCCGAGTATGCGCAGTTTGTCATCAAGACTTTTGAAGACACACTGCGCAGACTCAAAGTGTCTGCTTCCCGCGCTGCTGTTGCAAGATCGTGTCGAGGACCACCATTATTCATTTGCACTGTGGTGTTTCACTGGCAGGCTCTGACCACACACTTGTGAAGGTGCACCTCTCTATCATGGCCTGCCTCACCCCTCTCATTGTGCACTTTTTTCTCCACATCCAAGGTCCTTGCCAGGGTCTCATCAGGCCCCAAACCCCGTGTGAGTGCTGGAGTAGGAAGTACAGCACCACCGCTGACGAATCTCGAGCATTTTGCCAGCTTTAATGAGAGCTGACAGGGACGCTCCGGCCCAGTTGTCCATAATCAGGTGAGACAATCTGTGAATCTGGCTCTGTTCACTTTTGGAGATAGATTATAAAACTCTCTTTTGGTTAGTCCGGCCTTGGAGGGACTTTAATAGGCTGTAATCATCTTCAGCTTTGCATGGTTGGTACTAGGTGTAGTGTTCCGGGGCGCAAGGCAGCGGTCTAGCTGACCTGCGTCGCCGGAGCGCCCCTGCGCTGACGCGTGTATAAATAATTAAAGAGGCGTGGCTACGGCGAGTTGGTCGGAGCCACGTGTGAACCGCAATACCGGCTCCTGTCATCTTTAGCGTTACGAGGCTGCTTACCCTAGCGCTAGCCCGACCACCAACGCTACACTGACGACGAGGATCCCACTGAACCCACTTCCCACCTTGCAAGACGTCCCCTGCTGCCCTGCCACATCTCCGAGCGGAAATATCGATAATAAAGCTACAACAAAAAAAGGAAAACGGACAGTTAGGCCCAGCGCCACACGCAAAGGCCTTACTCGCAAGAAAACGTGAAAAGGAGGCTAGGGCAATGCCCGACGAGCTGGAACAGCGCTTCCCGCGACAGCAAAGCGGGTAAGAACAGCGCACCACGCCGCCACCTCATGCCAAGAGTCAACCCACCGGCAGAAAATACACGCTTCACCGCCGAGGCCCCAGAGCCAGGTCGTGAGAGCGCACCCAGTGCCGAGGGGGACCGTACAATTAGCCCACAGAAGGGACGATCGTCATTCCCCGGGCCAGTGTCACCTCACATAAAAGGGAACATCGAAGGAACAGCGCGGCACGCAGCGCACGTGCCAAAATGGCGTCTATTCCCGCCCTCGAACCTTTTGTGGTCGATGGAGCTCCTTCATCCCTTGCCCCACGCTGGAGAGATTGGACTGACCGCCTCCAAATCTAATTTGAGGGAGCTGGAATTTCTAGAGAGAGGTGCAGAGCCCTACTCCTACACCTAGGAGGCAAGGACATACATCGCATCTACAAAACGTTGACAGAAGCCACACCGAAAACATACCAAACACTCCTCACGGCGCTGACCGCCTACTTTGAACCCATGGCGAGCAAGGATTATGAGCGGTTCATCTTCCGCCAAGCGAAGCAAGAGGCCGACGAGTCGTTAAACTCATTCCACGGCAGGTTAAAAGAACTATCCAGCTCTTGCAGATTTCGGGACGAGCAAGAGGAGATCCGAGGGCAGATCATCCAAGGCTGCTTCTCGTCCAACCTCCGAGTCGCCATCCTCCAGGAAGACGACAAACCCCTTGCAGACATACTCAAACTTGGCCGTTCCAAAGAACTGTCTCAGGCGAGAGCCTCCCACATGGAAACAGCCCTACACGACCTGTCAAAATCGAACAAGTTAACACGGCAGAAAAGGTGAACGTGGTAAGACCCAAGGGAAGACAAACTAGTGGGAGAAGGCAACCAGACAAAAATAAGGAGTGTGGATATTGCGGAGGCCAGCCTCACCGCATGCAAGACTGTCCTGCGAGAGGAAAGAAATGTAGCGCATGCGGGTGGATGAACCACTTTGCCGTGGTATGCAGGTCCACGAGAGCCAAGAAGGAGGCGGCACATGTGGTGAGAGAAGAAAGGGACAGTGAAGACATGGATGATGACGCAGAGGATTATCCAGTCCACTACGTGTATGCTATCGATCAGCCAAAAAGGAAGAAACGCCGCCTTCTGAAGTGCCGCATCAGGATTCACCAGCAAGAGGTGAGAGCCACCATTGACACGGGGGCGTCTATTGTACTGATGGCTGCGAATGTGTACAACCAACTGCGTGCAAGGCCTCCCCTACGCGAAGCAAAAATCCGAGTGTTCGCATACGGCCAGAAGACGCCCATTCCTCTGATTGGGTGCTTCAAAACAGAACTGCAATACCAAGAGACAACAGTGCCCACAACGATTTATGTCACGAAAGAAGGCAGTCGCGTGCTGCTAAGCGGACAGTCTGTAGAAGATCTAAAACTCATATCCTACGCCATGGCAGTACTAGAAGAGGAACTAGACACCATCATGGAGGAGTTCGAGGATGTGCTCAAAGGCATTGGATGCCTAAAAGGGAAGGAAGTGTCCCTCCACATGGACCCGTCGGTCCAACCGGTCGCGCTGAGGCATCGGCGTATTGCGTTACACCTCAGAAAGAAAGTTGAAGAGGAACTCGAAACACTAGAAAAACAAGGGATCATAGAAAAGGTCAATGGACCCACCCCATGGGTATCTTAGATCGTAGTGGCCCGAAAACCCAAGAAACCTGGACAGGTCCGCATCTGTGTGGATATGCGTCTCCCGAACGCAGCGGTAAAGAGAGAGCGGCACCTAACCCCCACGATAGACGATATCCTAGGGGAACTCAATGGCGCGAAATGGTTCTCCAAAGTAGATCTTCGATCGGGATATCACCAGCTACCGCTCCACCCTGATTCAAGGTACATAACCACCTTCTCCACTCATGTAGGACTAAGACGATATCGGCGCCTCAACTTTGGAATATCAAGTGCAGCAAAAGTATTCCAGAACACAATCCGCGAGGTCCTCAGTGGACTCCCAGTAGTTCTAAACGTGACCTGTTCATCTACGCATCGTCAATCGAAGAACACCACCAAAGACTGCGAGGAGTTCTCCAAAGAATCAAAGAGTCGGCTTAACCCTACACCAAGAAAAGTGCCAATTCCTGCAGAATAAAATCAGTTTCTTCGGATACACCTTCTCGAACCACGGAGTAGCGCCGGACCCCAACAAAGTAAAGGACGTCCAAGAGGCCCCCGCCCCAACGAACGTCTCGGAAGCGAGGAGCTTCTTGGGTATGGTGAACTTCTGTGGGCGTTTTATCCCTGATCTCTCCAACCTCACCAAGCCACTCCGGGAACTGACCAAATCAGCCACCACGTGGCAGTGGGGCCCAGAACAAGAGAAATCGTTCCGAGACACAAAGGCAGCCTTGTCTGCGGATACCACCCTCTCATACTCTGATCCCTCCAAGCCCACGAACGTGGCCGTGGACGCCAGCCCCTTCGGCCTAGGGGCAGTGCTGACGCAGCTTCAGAGTAATGGGGAATGGGCACCCATCGCCTATGCCAGCCGCTCATTGACGGATACGGAGCAGAGGTATTCGCAGATTGAGAGAGAGGCCATAGCCATCCATTGGGCCTGCCAACACTTTTATGTCTACGTGTATGGCCACTCCTTCACGGTGACCACGGACCACAAGCCTCTCATACCCCTATTCCAAGGCTCAGTATCAAAACCACCTCCGAGAATCGAGAAGTAGATACTTCAACTACAAGGATACGACTACCGAGTGGAATATAAGCCAGGGTCAAATAACCCCGCGGACTACCTGTCAAGGCACCCCCGAAAGGCCACCCTGGAAGAGAGGGAAGAAGCTGAAGACACAGAGGAGTATGTCCGATTGGTGACAGAAAGATCCCAACCACTACCCATGAGCCTCGACTCCATCATTGAAGCTTCACAGAACGATGAATGTCTTCAACTGGTCGCCAACGCAGTCCGGTCAGGGAACTGGCACCCCATCCAAGACTCCCTATGCAAAAGAACACCACAGGCTAAAGCGACTCTGGAATCCATCCTACGAATCAAAGAAGAACTGTCCCTCGACAGCCAAGGATGCCTTCTACGGGGTCCCCGACTAGTCCTGCCGGCCAGCCTAATCCATCAAGCGGTGGAACTAGCACATAGAGGACACCAAGGCATGGTAAAAACCAATAGCAGGCTGAGGGTCAAGGTGTGGTTTCCGGGGATGGACCTGATGGTGGAACAAACTGTCAGAGCATGCAACTGTTGTCAGGCAGCGGGGCAACCGGACCGCCCTCACCCAGTCGTGACCGAAGACAACCCTCAGAGGCCATGGGAATGTGTAAGTGCAGATTTTGGACACCTCCCTGATGGACAATACGCACTAGTGATCATCGATGACTTCACCAAGTATCCAGAGGTAGAGATCGTAGGGAGCCAAACTGCCACGGAAGTCATCGCCAAATTCGAGAAGGCTATCGCCACTCATGGCATCTTTGAAGTGGTCAAGACTGACAATGGGCCACCCTTCCACGGTCAAGAGTTCGCAGAATACCTAAAGAGCTGGGGTGTCCATCACTGCAAAATAACCCCACGCTGGCCCCAGGCCAACGGGGAAGTAGAGAGGTTCATGCGCACGCTCAACAAGACCATCCGCATAGCCCTCGCAGACGGATCATCACTAGAGAAAGCCATTTACAGTTTCCTAAGAGAATATCGCATGACTCCACACGTCACAACGGAGGCGGCGCCTGGTGCGTCGGCCATGGGCCGAATAGTGAAGGACACCCTCCCAAACCCTCAACGTGGGTTCCCGAGCGAGTCAGCAGAGGGAAGGCATTGGCAAACCGAACTCGCTACAATGATCAAGCCAGCAAACGATGAGGGGCCCGTGAATCCACGATACAACCAAGTGACCAGGTCTATGTCAAAGATCGCTACCCAGGAAGCAAGTTCCGACTCCCGTTCGAACACCAACCGTGGACTGTCACTCGCCGACCCGGCACCATGGTGACTGCTCAGAGAGGAGCCGAAACAGTCACCAGAGACATCTCGTTCTTCAAGAAAGCGCACCAGAGCACCTCACCTGGTCCAGAACAGTCCAGCCCGAGCCCACATCGAGGAGAGAAACCAGAGACTGATCAGTATGTCTCGGAAGGAGAAGACCTGAGAGAACAAGACACGTCGCAGCTTCCAGCTACCCCCGAAGGCAGAGCGTCAAGCTTGTTTTCTCCGGCCGGAGGAAACAGCACCCCAATCCCTGGGACACCGGGGTTGACAATGCCCAGAGGAGGACAGTCCAGATATGGGCTGCGGAGGAATCCTGCACCCTCCTCCCAGCTAGCCGACTACCTCGTGGAGTGACGCCCTGAATGGACACTGGCAGACAGATCCATCGATTTGTAATCTACCATAACTTTGATGTTTGCACTGTTTTGATAAAGGTTAGACGGAATGTAGTGTTCCGGGGCGCAAGGCAGCGGTCTAGCTGACCTGCGCCGCCGGAGCGCCCCTGCGCTGACGCGTGACGTCAGATGCCAGGGGTGGGGGGGGGTATAAATGAAGAGGCGTGGCTACGGCGAGTTGGTCGGAGCCATGTGTGAACCGCAATACCGGCTCCTGTCATCTTTAGCGTTACGAGGCCACTTACCCTAGCGCTAGCCCGACCACCAACGCTACACTAGGAACCTGACTTCTGCCCTTCGGCTACAAGTAGC